>NW_009648948.1:225017-279718 GCF_000708025.1 Charadrius vociferus | reverse complement strand
CCCATGATTAAAGGATCTTCTTGAAAACCTTCCCAGCACCCAGAGCGAGCTGTGCCAGGCACTGGCCGCACACACCCCATTTCACCGACCGAGCGCCGAGTGATGGTTTTGAAGTATTTTCTTTCGTTTAGGCTTTTCAGAGGAGTTTAAGGACGGCGAAGTCAGGCTGGTAGTCTGGAAGATGAGCTTTCCATTAGCTCCAAATGACCCTCTTTGGACCTCTTTCACTCTTAATTGTGCTGCCGGTCACTCAGAGCAGTACAAACTCTGCTCGGATCAAGGGTGCATTTTCAACTACGTGGAGGAGCCTGAAAGCAGCGGTGGGATTTTCAAAACTGCCTAAACAACCTACATCCATGGACCTCTATAACTGCTCAGAGGCGCCGCTTTTCACTCCCAGAAATCCTGAGTACTCCCCGAAAAGGTGCCCCGGTGGGCTTCTGACCCCTCTCCCCCCTCACCGGCACCGTATTTTTGGGGATGTCCCTCATTTCCAAGAGGGGATAAACTATTGCTCTGTACCCCCTCATTTTTGTCACTGGAAATAATTCCTGTTGGAATGAGGAGCCGCAGATCAGACCTTATAAGGAGGGCTGTCTGCCCTGACGCTTGGGCTCTTGTGACGCTGGAGGTGACGCGCTTTTCAGGTGGGTCCTGTGTTTGGACCTTCCCGAGCCCAAAGGTGAGGTTTTGATGGCTTTCAGGTCCAGAATGCTCTGGGCTGTCTTCGCCATGGGCAACCAGAGCTCGTCTTCACCCGACCCCTCGCGTCATCCCCGCTGGAGTCCCCAAGGGCTGGGCAGAGGACCACCTCTCCACGCCCTGGTGGGGCTGGATGCTGTGGGGAGCCTCCAGTTGCAGCTTCCTTCTTGGCGGTCCGCCCTGGATCTTCCACCCAAGGCAAATCGATCACGCGGGGTCTCACAAACGAGCCGCATGCGGTCCCTCCATGGGGGCGTCACCGGCATTTCTGCCAGTTTGCCGTGTCTTCTGCCCCTGGTGCCAAAACCACGGCTGGTCCCATCGCCGAGGGCACTTGGGAACGGTCGGGGGAACTTTCCAGGTGCCTCCCATCTATGGTAGCCCCATGGTGTTGGAAACGGGAGGCGAAGCCCTCATGTGTGCGCACGAAGCCCCCGTTCCGCCTTCAGGGCTGAGGGCAGGAAGCCAAAATCAAATCTTCCTTTTTTTTTTTCCCCCCTCCCTTCTTTTTTTTTCTTTTTTTTTTTTCCCAGAGTGTATCACTGGCTATTGTCCTTATCAAACAAAGCCCTTTCATCAGAGGTTCTTTAACACACTTTATTTCTCTTTTATTTTGCTTTGAAATAAGCCGGGCAACAATTAATTTCAGAGAGAGAGAGAGAGAAAGAGAATTCAACAAGGATCTATTACTACTCTCGGCTTCTATTGCTGTAATGAAAATCTATTTCCTTTCCCTTTTGTGTCCCATATAATTTAATGCCCATTTTATTAATGGTCTGAAATAATTACGGAACCTTTTGTGATTCTCAAGTATGTTTCATTTAATTGTGCAATAAACGCCTAATCTCTTCCTCCATCTGAAGCTATTATGGCATTAAAATTAACAATTATGCAGCAATGCGCCCGGGTCCATAGAAATCACTCCAGATAACTAGACATATATAAATCATTCATGAGAACAATTTCTGAAAAGAGACGAAGGGAGAGAAGAAAAAAAAAATTGTGTTGAGAATGACATTGGGAAGCCAAGGGCCTGGTCTCTAAGAAGATAGCAACACCTTAAAAAAATCTTTTTTTCTTCTTTTTTTTTTTTTTTTTCTTCTTCCCCTTTTTTGTTGTTATTATTTTACTAATTGTGTTCAGTGGCACAGCCCCCCCCCCCCCATTAGCCTGACAGATATTTTCAGAATTAATTAACTGTTAGCTCAGAGGATAAATTGTTCATTATCAATTTTTCCCCCTTTCCTTCTTTCTTTCTTTCCTTTTATAGTTTTTTTTCTCTCTTTTTTTTTTTTTTTTTTTTTTCTCCCCTCTCTTTCAGGCCAGCAATTACACTCTCCGCCTTTCACTGGCAGGTCCTGTTCTGTAGGAGGTAATCCAAATGGGGAAAGTGCTTTTTCTTTCAACCCTATTCACTTCTCCTCTTCTTCCTTTTGTGGGATTTAATAACCGCGGCTGATAGGCGCGCTGTGGACAGAGAGGTTAAGTTTGTTGTCTCAGCACTTTGCCGACAGAGGATGGCTCAGGCATCCTGCCGCCACCTCCTCTCCACTCCTCGCACCGCACCGCTCTTTAATTGCCATCCCTTTTAATTGTGATTTGAGCCTCGGGATGGCCCAGGCGTCCCGGTCTGCACAGGGGCTGATTTTGGCCACCCAAGGAATGAGGGCTGGGGTGTCTCCAGCGGGCAGAGCGTGGGGAGAGAGCCCTGGCGTGTCCACCTCCAGCAGCATCTCCGTGCATAGGCAGCAGGTCGCGGTACGGGGGAAGATGACAGCAGCCCACTCCTGGCTGCCTCTCCCTATGAGCTGCAGGTCCCCACCACCCTCTTTCAAATCACTGCCAGAGCGGTATCAGGATCACCTCCTGATGCCATAGCATCCTCCATCAGTCTTACCCCAACGGGATACCCAAGTGGTCTCTTTTGCCCTGCTATTGGAGCCATCATATTTGCATTTCTAAGAATCAGAGGGGACCAAAGTGGACCTTCAATATTTATTTTTGTAGGTGCTTCTTTTAGGAATTTCCATTATTAGAAGCGGAGCAGAGCGTTCGGCAGACGGAGCAGCCAGTTCCCATCTAAGAGATGTTGAGCCCACCCCCCCGACCCAGGCAGGCAGCCGCTTCATTCCTCCCTCATGCTGATGTCCTCCAGCTCTGACAAGCCCATCGTTGGTAGCACGCTTATCCATCACATTCACATGTGGGTTTGTACCACCAGTCTTTGTTCGTCCTCCCTCACAGCCTAAACTAAACTAAAGGAAGTTATAACAACTTAAAGCTGCTTTCTCCCCAGAACAGACTGGAAAGGACTCTTCTGCCACTTCTTTCTCAAATAGTTCTGTAGCAGATCCAGAAGAAGGTCGGATGATCACCCCGGTGACTGAGAGGCATCTTAAATGACAAGAGTGAAAAAAACCTGTGTGGATACCTTCCAGAGAGGAAGAGATGAGCAGCTCAGCCAGGTTTCATACTTGAGTACGGTGGTGGGGCAGGCTCACCCGTGGGGACCGTACCCACCTGCTGTCCCCCTGGAAGACCGGCTGGAGATATGGAGTGACAAGCACTGGGCTGAGCAGCGGTGAATGGGAAAGTTCCTGCTCATAAAACTGTGTTAGGAGTGACCTTGAGTCATGAATGATGGGAGCGATCTCCAGGAGCCAGCGGTATTGCATCTGTTTGGGTTTTGTCTCTTATTGCATTGTCTGTTGTGGAAATACAACGTGTAATGTCAATATAACATCAGACATAGTGTTTGGTGATGCCCTGTGCCTCAGGAAGTAGAGATCAAGAATGTGACTTCAGTATGGCACATATATGGTTAAAGCTGATATCCAGATACAGATCTGACCACAGACTTCAATTAATCACTTTGAATAATAGTAGCATATTAGAAATGAGAGATACCATTTAGAAGAAAATATATAATCAGCAGAGATCAAGAGAGAAACAGACTCTATCAAGCGCTACAATGAGGACGGTTCAAAAGATGATTCATAAAATTAAAATCCCAAATTCACTCACTGACCTGCCTCTTTTCTGATCAATGGAGAGAGTCACACATCATCTTTGATACCTTTTCAGTGTAAAGGATCCTTTTTCCCACTGGGTCAAACAGCCCAACCCTACTGGCAGATGATGATTAGGACCTATTTGGCAGCATCATGAATTCACCGTTTAGAAACTGTCTTTGGCCGTATAACGAATAAGACCAGAGGGGAAAACTCTTTTGTATCACAAACTTGAGTGATGGAGTATCAAAAGTCTGTCGGTCACGGGCTTGCTCAGCTGCTGGGTGAGTGTGCCAGGGCACGCTCTCGCTGTACGGCCATCCCAGCAAGCTACGTGTTACCGAGTGGACTAGTCTCCATCTTTGGTTCTCACCAGAGGGTTCGTCTGAGCTCTGACGCTCCTCGGGGTCACAAATTCACAAGTGAGCACACCTCAAAGTGTGTGCTCAACCAAACACCTTTATGGCAGGAAGGTTGGAACTTGGTGATCTTCAAGGTCCCTTCCAACCTAAACCATTCTCTGATTCTATGGACTCCACCAGTTATTGACCACAGCTCCCATAACAGTGATGGAGGTACCTACCTCACGGAGACACCTAGCTGAATCCTACCCTGGCTGCATAACTTTGCTGGCAAGAGGTATCATCTACGATCAACGTAATGAGATGGGCACTTCCCATCTGTCTAAACAGCATAGTGGGATGAGATGGGCACTTCCCATCTCATAATGGGAGCAGCTTGCAATGGCGTTTTGTTGGTGGGAGGTTTCTGCTGCGATGGCCGTTGGCTTTAAGACCTCAGTGCGGGGAGGCGGGCAGTGCGACAGGCAGAGCTGGCAAAGACCGAGCGGTGTCCCATCAGATAGCACTGCCTTCATTGTGCCAAGACAGTCTCCCAGTTTATGCCTTATCCCCCTGCGTTAGCATCGTGCGGGTGTGAGTGTGTATTCATGTAAGTGCAGGAGAGAGAGAAGATTAAAATGTGTCCTTCCAATTAAGACATTATTTCCACCTCATTTAGATTTTCCTGTTCTTAATGCACTTCATCGTTTCAGTTCATTTTATCCAAGTGTTTTAAAAAGCTCTCCTCTTCTATTTCCCCCGGTGAGGATGATTAAGATAGAACAGGAATGATCTGCATGTTTCCAAACTTTGCTGCCTGTCTGGAATTAAATCACAGCTGCAACAAGGAGAGGAAAGAGAGGAGTGGGGAGCTGCGTGCTCACAGCCAGGCGAAGATGTCGCGTACCCAGACGCCACAGGCAACAATTTCAGCGAACAGTTGACCGCCAGTAGGTGACCAAATCCCAAACTGGGAGTGGGATTGGCAGGCTGTGTCGTGCCCTCACCTTTAATGTTGTTTATCCCCCATGGTGGCTTCTGCTGGGCTATAGTCACCGCAGGTTGTTATGGAGGTGCTATCAGCAGCGTAGAAATCAAACCCCTGTCCACACTGGCAATACCAGTGGAGACCATAACCCAGCCCTGCGGCAGAAACACAATTCCCTGTCTGCCTTCTGGTCACCTTTAGAAAAATACACCCCATGTTTCTGCCCCGTGCAGAGTTTTACCCAAACTTAGGACAGCGCTGAGGGGGATGAAGCAGATGAACTGTGTCGCTGGTGGAGTGGACAGCTTTCTCCTTCAAACACAAGGGTGGAAGACAACTCTGCGGAGACGTTGTGTGGTTTGTCTTTGAGATGTAAAACAGAGGAGAGGACCACCTCGCCTCCAGGACCAGCTCCTCTGCCAGCTCTGACAATGATGTCCAAGACGCAAGCACCTGCGCTCAGAAATGGAGAAGAAAGCTGCTCACTCATCTCGCCGTTGGACGGCAGCTCCCAGCCTAGATTTGCACCAGCGACATGGAGAGGAACATCAGTTTAGCTTAAAACCAACCAGCACCCCATCCCTCGGTTTTGAACAGAGGCTCCATAAAGTAGAAGGTCATCAAGCAGAGCTCCTACTGAAATCACCTTGGCTTTTCATGCAGCGTTTCTACTTGAAAACCCCAAAGCCACAGGATCCACAGTTCCTTGCTGGCTTAAACAACACTGTTGGAATGGGGAAAGCACGTGTTGTAGCTGTGCGGTGCATTGACATTGCTCAACGTTGCGATGGTCAAAAATATCCAATTTTCCTATCGGACAGGCCATCTTACTCAGGTGGATGTCAAAGATGACCCCCTGCTCCTCAGCATTCGCTGTTGTGCAGATCCGCTGCCTGCAGTGAGTGGGAATATTGTGTGAGCAAAGCCCATTTCATTTAAATGACTGTTTTCATATCACTGACTGGTATTTATTTACTTCACAGAGCATGTTTGAAGTTGCAATGAAAAACGACCCAACCTCACCACTGAGACTGCCCCACACTTAAGACGATTAAGATAAAGTCCCACATAAGTGGCCCTAATAAAAGGAATTTATCACAAGACATGGAGAGGAAGGTATCTTTATTCACGAGGTGAATAGCGCTAAGGGTTGTCATTGCAGATTTTCAGTTCGGGAAATTATCATTCATTCTCCAAATTACTGACTGCACAAAAATTACTAAATGGTGCGTTATCACTCCCTCTCAGCACGAGAATGTCTTTGTTGTACGTTCGATTACAAATGGCTTGCCCCGTGATTATCATCAATAAATCACAGGTAAGCATAGCACATGCCACGAGGAGGCTTGGCTGAGAGGCTTCTGGAGCTGGCGCCGAAAGGAGAGACAAAAGCACCCTCCGGTGTGGAGCTGTGGTCTTTCAGTTCGGTAATAACTCACTTCGGCGTGTTGTTTATGCACAAGGACAGCCGTGGCCTCTCGTGGTCACGGCGAGAATTCATAGACACGGAAAATGCGTTTCCTTACCTCTTCATAAATCCGTGCAAGGCAGAGACACCTGGGTGTCTTTTTTTTGTTGTTTTTTTGCTTCTGCATCCTGCCAAGAGGAACGTAGATACATCGGGCACCAAACAGCAGCCCAGGATAATGAATGAGGAGAAGATAAGGAATACTTCTGCAGCAGGTTTGCTAAACATGATGTCGCCGATACTCAAAGCTATGAGACAAGCCAGGACGATTTTTGGGGTCAGAGCCATCTTCGAGGAGCCTTTTGGGCTCTTCCTCCTTCCAAGGTGTCTCAGCGATTCCTGTCTGAAATTAGGACACGTCTGCTGGTTTCTTCTGAAGCCAAGGTGAAACTTTTTGGTGTGGAGAGGCATCCCTGCACCCATAGACCCATCGGTAATAGGAGGAAGAGGTGATATACTGCAAAATGAAAGGGTTTTACCTGCATCCTAGTACCCAAATGTGCTTTAGGTGAGCTACAAGGAAGCAGCACAACTTGGAGAAGAGTTGTTTATTTTTCTCCTGTTGAGTCCACAGAAGGACCTCAGTCAGTTTAGTGAGGTCCCACAAAGACCAGTTTGCATTTATTCAAGAAGAAAACTAGGCGTATTTTTACTGATAAAATATGAGATCGTTCTGTGCATCCTGAAATAAATTTGGAGCACCAAAAGGCAGTGGATGGGACTTCAGACGTGTCCCAGCAAAAGCAGGATGTGTGGCCACTTTATTGGTGCTCGTTGCTCCTGCCGTAGTGCAAAACCCTTCAACACTACCTGCAGGCAAAAAAAACCCAACCCAAAGTCCTCAGTGGGTACGCTCACCTCCTGTGTGAGGAGACATTCTTGAACTTGGAAGACTGGGTTCAATCGCAGACCTTGAAGTTGACCTATGTCAAAGCTCATCTTTGCTCCACACTTGAGTCGCTCATCTATAAAGTTGTTTCCTACAGCTTTTGTGAGGAGACAAATCCGGAAAGGTGGAGAGAAGCTTTTCCAGTAGGGCTGTGTCAGAGAGCAGGAAGGAATACATGAGGAGCCGAGGTGATCCCAAAACGGCCGGTGATGCATTGTGCATCTATTTTTGGAGGCAGATGTTCAGCCTGGTGAGCAGACACTGTTTGCTGGCCGATGAAGCAAAACCAGTTTCAACCGCGGAATCACCGAAGAATTCCCCCAACGGCACAATGCTGCTCTTTTTTTTTTTTTCTTTTTCTTTTTCTTTTTTCCCCCTCATCAGCTGCCTCTCACCTCCTCTCCTTTCTTTGGTTCGTAAGAAAAAGAAGGGGATATTTTAAAACCCTCTCGGTGCACAGAGCCCAGCTCCTGGTGAGGGTCGGGGGAAGGACCAGACACGCTCAGTGCAGTGCGGTGTGAAAGGGACGGAGCGCGGAGATTAAGATCTCTATCGGAGCTTGTGGCTCCAGCGATTACAGTGTATTAAGGCTCTGTCGGTGTTGACAAACACTGCCCCAATTAGGAATTAGCTTGGCGTGGCATCTGATAGCGCTGCTTGCCGCTGACCTGCTAAATGGGCTGCCCTTCCCTCCCCCCTGCTCAGCTAACGGGGCAGCGGGCAGCAAACAAAACCGGAGACCTCTTTCCACCATCCCTTCTCCCCCTTTTTCCCCTTAATTGACTCATCTCCCTGGGTCCGATGCATGAATACTAACGCTAGTTATCGTGCTCCAGAACTGCCCGCCCTGCCACATCCAGTCCAGCATCTCCTGGTACCACTGGTGATGTTCCAGCTGCCCATGTTTTCTTTCAGCATTGTTGGAGTCACGTCCACCAAATACGTGGCAAAGGAAGTATCTTGAAAGCGGTGTCCATCTAATGTCAAGCTTATCCAGACCTCCAAAGACCCTCCAAACCCAGCCCGCCTTCTCGGTACAGGTGCATTTATATCATCACGGGATATAAATACATTGGTCATCTCAACATGGTTGCAACCAGTACAAACTGGTACATGGAGAACAGATATTATTACATCTAATCTTCTCAAGGGGAAAGGCAGAAAAGCTAGACGTACCAACAGTCACAGTAAATTCGGGTCAGAGGAAGGTGGTGGACCGGAGGTGCTTGCCCCAACCTTCTCCAAGGCTTTTTGGCTTTGGAGTGAGGTGCACCAACTGGAGGATAACAAACAGGAGCTGAATTCCTTTGATTAACTTGGGCAGAAGTCGATATTTGAAAGCAACTGAAATGCAGACAGGACAGGGGGCTGGCCAGGGCCACAGCAGGTAACTGTTGGGGACTATTAAGATCATTTGTACAGAAATGGATTGAGCATCCGCATAAGCGTGTTGGAGACTGGAGAGCTGGAACGCCTGTTGCTGGTAAACGTTTTATTTGAACATGGAAGTAATACAGGACAGGGGCTGTCATCTACTCTCCTTTGGGCCGCGACTGGTACACAAGATCCCCAGTTGAAGGATCTCACCACTGCACTTGCACATGTAACATAGACCGAGGCGCTTGGGAAGACCTCTGCCCTTCCTTGGTATTTCAGACACACTGATCGGAGCTGTTTTCTGAGTGACCCCAGGGCAGACACAGCTTCCAGGGATCACTGTGCTGATGTGGGCTCCCACCGAGCATTCCCAATACACCACCAATATTTTATATTGTGCTTGGACTTTTCCACCTCCTTGTCCTGCCATAACTGCCTCTGCCAGGACACCTCCCACTAGACCAGGTTGCTCAAAGCCCCATCCAACCTGGCCTTGGATGGACAACTGCAACAGAACCAGAGCAAATTGCTGGCAAAACATCTCCACTAAAAAAACCAAAAAAAAAACCAAACCAAAAACAACAAGTAGAGTCTCCTTTCTTCCTGGAGGAAGAGATGCCAGGAAGAAAGCATCTGCCGTGTCTTGCTAAGCAACGGGTTGGTGTGAGATGAGAGCGATTTGGGCTGTGCCTGCACGAGGGACTCCCACCTTTGGTGACCAAGAGCTCAGCAAGTAAGGCTGGATGAAGTTGGTTTTAGTTGGTTTTCATTGTTTTCGGAGTTAAGCCTTGCTTGAAGCCGGAGTTTTGTATAAATCAGGTCCTGCCCCGACATCCCGGGCTGTTCTGATTGGGATTGCGCTGATGCTGGTACCCTTGCTGATGGGCGGCATCCACAAAGCAGGCTTTCCATCTGTACCTTCCTCCCCTTCTTAGCGGAGCAGGAGGGTTTTACATGCGTTTATTGCTCCAGCTCACGCGCTTCCATTAGAGCGAGGAGGACTGGGGGAGGCACGCCGTTTTGGTTCACCTTTCTGCAGCGGTGGAAATTGATAAGGTTCATATGCATACAAAAGGCTGAATGGAGAGGCAGGAGGGTGAACGGGGTCGTACACCCAGATGGATTTTTTAATTCCGGGGGAAAATAACACCACGCTCTCAAGTGATAACTGAGCCTTTCTTCCCAACTCGGACCAAAATATGATTTTTCATCTGCGCATTGGAGGAGAGGAAAATTATACAGAATTTCATTCTGCAGAATAATAAAGCTTCATGCTGAATAAAGCTCCCATAAGCCAGTGTAATTACTGAAGGGCAGGAAATACACTTTCAGTTTATATCTAATCACAATGCCATATTGTGTGCTGTGAAAAGGACTTCTGGAGGCCGGAGTGTTGCTGGAATGTGAGCAGGCCCCAAAGACTTTCTTCTTGGCAGGACTTTTTCGGCTGTGAAAAAAGGGAGACAACTAGCTGAAGTCACTTAAGAGGGCACCGCTTGAGACGGAGTCCGGAAGGCCATTGTTTTGGGCTTCAGACTCAACCTGGGCAGCTCTTTAACCTCAATTTGGGACCTCCATGCTGTGGCCCGGGGACCCCCCGGCATGTTCAAAGGAGCAAGTGGGTGGTTTGGGGTTGGATGCTGCTGCTCCATCCCAGCTGAACAGAGACCACGAACCGTGGCTTGTACATGTAACTAATGTCATTACGATAAAAGAAAATGTGATGCCGCTGTCATTTGGCCTTTCTTCCCTCCTGTCTTATCCTCACGGTGGATCGCAGGCTCAAAACTCTCTGCGTGGACCCGCCAGAAGTTGCAACACCCTCAAACTGGCGGAGGTTGTGATAGGGCTGCTCAGGGGCAAGTGCTGCTCACCGCATTTGGGAAACTGGTTAAAACAAGGGATTGGCCAAAGCGGTGTAGGAAACGCCTGGTAAGGTTTTGAACAGGCTTGGGAGATACCAAAAGGGATGTGTTTGTTGAGGGGAAAAGCAATGCGAAAGGGCAGCGAGGGGAAAGAGGCAATGCTTTATGTAGTGAGAACTACTAAAGAGGATGACAAACCCCTCTTAGCACAGCTTGAAACATTGCTCCTGTGCCAGTAAATACAGAGTATAAACCTGTTCCCAGCGCGCGTTTTATTCCAAGGCCTTTGCACTAAATCCCCCACGGCACCTTGAGAAAGGCGGCTGCAGAGTGTATGAAGTGCCGTGGGATGGGAGGACCCCAAAGACTGGGACACCCATCTGGGCTGGAGGTAGGAAGGCGGCAGCCCATGACAGGGATGTGTGCATGTGTGTGCACGAACACATGGCAAAAGGCTTTGCTACAGCTGGCAAAAGGCTTTGCTACAGCCCGAAAAAAATCCTCCATATGCACTCAACTGATGTTTTAACCTCATTGGAAAGAGGTATGAAAATACCCTCACAGGTACTGCGTGCAGCCCCTCTGTTTCATGTTCAGATTAATTTGTTTGAACTAGATGAACACAGCGTGGAGAGGGGAAGGCTGACAGAGGGAAAGCAGCTCTCCTGGCTGGGGAGGTCAGCTCCCACCTCCACCACACAGCCTCTGGAAAACCCTGATGGAAAGTTGCCCGTCTCCCTGCTGCTGAGAGGAGCTCCATGAGTCAGGATGTGCCTGTGATCTGGAGGGGCTTTCTGGTACCCCTGCCTCACCTGGTCAGTCTTGTATCCCCGTTTTAGAGGTGGGCTGTTGGCTCCATGCCGTCTCCCACAAGGTTATTACAGGTTCAGAAGACCACGGTGACTCAGGCCCGTGGCCGATGCAGCCGTCTGGGATGCTGCACGTGGAGGGGCATCTCCCTCATCAGAAACAGGCAGAGTGGGTTACACTCCACAGTTTCTCTGCTTTGATACTACAAATATATTTGTAATTTCCAAAATACATTGCTTCATGCTATTTTCATTTGCTCTGGCACCAAGTGTCCTTTAGCCCTTCCATTTGCCCCTAAGAAAAAGCACTGATTTTTTTTTTCTCACACAGTTCAAGAAGTTACTTTTTAGACAAACCAAGCGCTGTTGAGACCCTTTCTTAACATCACCTCTCTGTTCCCCTGCCCATTCTCCAGCTTCTTCCCTGTGGGCTGGACAAACGCTTCCATGCGGAGAACTACTCAGGTGAAATCTTACCCATGACATACAGGACGCCACTGGTCTGAACTGGGAACGCTTCACCTGCAAGAGGCTGGGACCCTTGCTTTTTCATAGCACAACTCATCGGTGGCTCGTAGACATCCTCTGGTTAACTGATACACTCACATCTTTCTGCTCCTCTCTCATTTCCAACTGATGAGCTCCCAGTTTAGAGCAGAATTTCTTGTTAATCCCCAAGTGCATGACCTTGCATTTAGTAGTCTTAAATTTCATCCCATTTCCTTTACTCTCGTCTTCAAGATTATGCAGTTCTCCATGTATGGTATTGTGATCCTCCTTTACTTTGCTGACGGCTCCTAAATTTATGAGGACTAGAAAATTGACAGGAAACTTAAGGCCAAGCCTGGCTGCCAGTTCACCTTGGATGGGAAGGGCGGATGCGGGTGAAATCCCCCAGCTACCCACGGGTGATGGTGGATACATGGGTGCAGAGGGCAGCAAGCAAACCAACAAGCGGCCGCCTGGCCCTGCGATCACGCAGTTCATAAAAAATCACCCATTATGGGATCTGTCAGAGAGGGAAAAGGCTTCTCTGATCAGTCATTCGCTCTCTCTTCGACCGGGAGACAGTCGAGTTGGTTCATTTGGTGGTCAGACACCAGTGGCATGGTAACACACATGGGAGCTGAGGTGGGAGGTTGGCAGACCGCCGAGATGGCTGCCCAGCATCGCTGGTGCATCCAGATTGGGACCTACACGAGGACTGGACGGCAGAAGCCTGCAGTGATTTCCCACTGATGGCTCCGTGGTGCCAAGTAACAGCCCGCTGCCAAAATGATGAATCCTCTGCTTGGAACGTGGCTGCGCCACATCTACTGCTACCAAACAGTGGCTACGCAGTTACCCCAAGTTTCCTATGCCACAGATCCCCCAATCTCCAAAAAAGCATGGCTTGATATTTTAATGCACTGATTTGCAAAGCCATACAAAATGCTTTGGCTGCCCTCACTCGCATCCAAAGTTAAAAGAAGAGGGTCAGGGCTGGAGTCCAGGAATTTGCCAGAGCCGCTGGTGGGGCCCCGACTGTGCACCGCCACACCTGAGAGACAAACTGCCGAACAGAGAGGGGCGCCTTCTGCTTCACACGCGCAGGCGCAATATTTCTGGTTAAATGAGAACTCTGTGGGATGTTTCTCTCCCAACTCCTCGGTGATGGGAGACCTCCTGGTCTAAGGACTCGGGCGGCTGCATCCCCTCGGAGACCCCATTTGCCTCGACAAAATCCCCTGTCTGCACGGAGTTAGCCTCTAACCTCTCTCCATTCCAGACGGGAGCGCAACTGTTTTGCAGTAAGCGGTGAGCCGAGGGGATTCAGCCCTCCCAATCAGCACAACTAAAGCATGAAATGAGGACACAGAACGAGAGAGCGAGCGGGGGGGGACAGGACCGCGTGCTGCTTCTCCCGCATCACCAAAAAAAAAAAAAAATTAGAAAAGGGAAGAAAGCAGAGCCTTTGCATTATTATGTCTTCCATCCGGACCGCAAAGGCTCTATTTTTATATACCTCCCCATCTCCCCCCAGCCCTATCCTCTCCTCCTCCGCCCGTGCAGGCAAAGTTCTTGAATCAGCAGATTCTGAGCTCGGGAGCGGTAAAGAGCTATTGAGGGACGGACTCTGATAGCATTACAACCATACATGGAGCCATTTTCTGTGGCGAATCGCTGAGTTCTACCTGGTTATCTCCTGCCTTGCACATCACTTCCGAATGACATGCTCTCAGTCTGGGCAAAAAATGAGAGTTTTTTTTTTAAGAGCTGGGATTTCAATAATATGTGACGAAAGGATGAGATTACTTTCCGAGGTGGGAGAAGGCAAGAGAGGGGGAGAGAGGGAGAGGAGATGAAGAGCAAGTTCTTGGTCCTTTATGGAGTTTCATCGCAAGGCTTCTTTCGTGGTGGTAAAGGCAGCCTGGCTGCCTTTCTTTGGATGGTTTCCTACCCTTTCCCCGGGTGAAGGGGGCTGGGAGAAACCCATGTAACGTTGCCCTACGGGCGAGCCCTTCTCATGGCCACTCTGGCTAGCTCAGCTCCTGGGGGCTACCTGCTTTACAAACCCCCCCAGCCTCAGCCGCCTGTGCACCATCAAGGAGAAGAAATGGGTCATTCTGCCAAAGATGTGTTTGGTTGTGTCGGTGCTGCCAGGATGGATTGCTCTGCTCGCTGTTTTCACAGGCACGTGTCTTGGACCACCTCTGCACCGGCTGGGAACTGTACCCCCTTCCAGTGTCTGGGTTTTACAATCGGTGTGAGGTGCCCAGGAACCACGAGGTGTACGCCTAATTCATTAAATGCCCCGGCTAACGAAGAGGTTGCCTGGCTGTGAATGGTACTGGAAGCAGAAGCTGCGGGAGCAGCTCTAAAGGATGGCTGAGCCGCTGCCGCAATTTCAAAGATGAGTTTCATCTTGAAGAAGTCACAGCCCATCTGAGGCTCACCTGGTGGCTTTGTTTTCATGTGCCCAAATTAGCCGAAAGTCAGTTGGAAATGGAGGGAGGTGGGGGGCGTGTGTGAACATCAGTCAGAGGCTCTCAAGTGGATGCATGGACTGTGTACGTGCTGGTGGTGCAGCAAGGAGAGACTTTTATGGTGTCAAATATTCCCCTGTTCAGCAGAGACGAACTCATTCCAGAGCGATAATCCCTTTTCTGCCTTCAGATAATTCCTGTGCCTATATTCTCTAGCTCAGGTGCTTATCTGCTTCCCTTCCTACCGTTGCTGGATGCATCACCGTGTTTATCTTTCCAGCACCCCTCTGAGACAAGCAGTGCTGTCATCCCACAGGTACCGCTGGGAAACCCAGAGGGATGGGATGGGAGGCTACGGGACTTTGCCGTGGTCACACACGAAAGGGGCTTCACAGTGGAAATGACCCCAAGACACAGATTTGTGTCTTAATCCTTTGTTTCAACGCTTAGATTGGGCGTGAGGAGAAAAAGAAACTCCAACTCCATAAAAAAGGCAAAGGCGGATTGTGTGGGCCTGTCATGTCCCCAGATGCTCTGCTATGCCCCGAGAGGTCAGCTCAGACTCAGCAAAGCCTGTGGCCCTATGGATGAACTGCAGGCAGGGCCAGAAATGCTTTTGCAGGTGAAGAAGACATGCCTTTGCTGGAGTCATTGCATTGTTTGGCACTTGAGTAGGATTTAGAGTCTTCTATGGGGACTGCTTGTTGGTGAGGGAGATGTAATTCCTGCCCAGCAGAGATTGGAGAAGACCATTTCCCTGCCCAGGAGCTCTGGTGACCAAGGTAAAGTCTTCATGGTAATGCCCATAGGCAGCAGCTTCCAACGGTGAGAAGGTCACCAGGGATGCAGGAGATTCATGCAGATACGGCAACGTGGAGGGTATCAGCACTGGAGCTAAAGAGCTTTAAGCTGTGTGGATAACCCCGAACACACCGCTTTCTCATTTTGCTGGCTGAGTAGAAGAATACAGGGTTGGAATTCTTCCTCATGGACTCAAAGCTCCATCCCAAACCTGCCATCAGAGCAAAGCTGCGCAGCCTCAGTCTTGCCAAAATGCCGCCCACCCATGGAGCCCACCTGGATGTGCTCTTTGCTCTCCCATTCAATTACCGGACCCAGTGGCTGGGGAGAGCTAACAGTGTAGGGGAACGCGAACATCTCCTCTCCCCAGCACCAGAAGCGATCAACCTGCTCATCACAGCCAGCGGCGGGCTGTCTGTGTCAAGGAACAATCTGACAAAGTGCACCGGATGAAATTTTGCTGCCTTCTGTCTTTAGATAAGGGCGCTATCACTGACTCAACATATTTTATGTATAACACACCCGATGCAAAAAGCATTCAAGCATCAGGTTTGTTTAAATGTATTTGATGTTATCTGGAAAAAAACAGTTAACACTTCTCGGCTCGATGAGGGACACTCTGTACAGCAAATCACTTCAGGAGAGGCCATGGCGGCTTGTCCTCCATTCTCAAACCTGCCCGCTGGCCGGGGGCAGAGGAGAGGGAGGAGGACAGCGGCTGGAAACGTCTCCTTCATCAGGTCACGATGAAGTAGCTCTCCGAGGAGCAAGAAGAACTCAGGAGGAGCTGGATGGACACTGTCTCTGCGAAGACTCCTTCCACCTCCAGAGCTGTGAGAGTGGGGACCAATGTGCCGGTATTTATCAGTCAGCTCCAAACGTATCTGAAAGTCTTATAGGAACCTGAGACCTCTATGTCTCTTTGGCAACACCAGCACCATAGGTGTTGTTCCCCAGACCTGTTTTCACCAACACACACCTCTGCTTCCCACGGAAAATGTCCGAGTATGATATTGCCATGTTACATGGGGTTGTTGCCATGGATTGACCCTCATTTTCACCTGCTTGGGAAGAAGTTCATAGTTCAGAGAAACGTTTTCCAGAAAATTAAACTGCCATCACTTTTTTTTCAGAGTTTGTCTTTTTGTTGGTTTTTTTTTAAAAAAAAAAAAAACAACTGGATTTTATAAGAACACGTGAGACACAGATAGAGGCAAATCACTCCTAAGGCTGTCTTCCTATTTACAAGATAGCTCTTTATCTTGAATTTATGATCCTTGATCCAAGCTCATGTGCTAGCTGTAAGAAAATAGACAGTTTTGGTGTGCTACGCTAAAGAAAATATAACACACCTTTACTTTTGAATCAGTAGAGATTTTCTGCGTTAGGGTTGGTGCATCGGGGAAGAAGTAAGAAAGAGCGAGACGCGTTACTCTGTTACTTCTCATCAGTCCTGTCTCTGCTCATCAAACAAATGAGGTGGAGTTTGCACGCAAAAATCCTCCATTGGACATACATCAAAACGGGGGACTTCGTGCCGGTACCTACCTTTGCAGAAGCTCACACGTCGTCATTAATGACGAGGTTGGGCAATGACCAAATGGCGTCAGCTGTCATTTGCTTGGAAGCACATCGCTACTTTTGCCAGTGGTAAGGAAAAAAATTGTACAAACAGGTCCTCTGCTCTTTCTGAAGAGGCAAAATCCCAAATGCAGAGGACCTAATGCTTATTGATCGGTTTATTTTTGAGGTCCAGCTAACGCTTCTGAGATATCTAAGGGTATTGGTACTCCCATCAGTTTGAACCACCTGGAGAGAGAAGGTGATGGTGACCGGTACACAGATGTATGGTTGCAGCAGAGGGTCGGCACCATGTTCTTCTTGTACAATGGAAAAAAGCGGTGAAAAACTTGCCCCCTCTCCCACTTTTGTCACCTCTATTTGCTGGGAGGCAGGGGTGGGATTTGAACTACCTTGAGTGGCACCAGCTTGCTGGAGATCAAGGATCCCTGGTGGAGATGTCACCGTTTGGTGAGACTGTTCTCCCCTTGGAAGTGATGGAGAGGAGCAAACTCCTGACCTCTCTCAGACGCTTGCCCTGGGAGAGGATGAGCCCTGCTCCGCACCTCCTCTTTTTTGGGTTACTGTAACGTGGGGCCAAGAAGCTCAAAGCCAGAAAAACTCACATGCCACCTGGGTACCACCTATGGAGGAACCCTGCTGTCCCTTCTCAAGGCTGCTGCTAACTGTGCCGGGAACTGAAGCAAAACACTTGCCTTATCCTGGACCCCTGTCTCTCCATCTGCAAAATGAGGTTTACGATTCGGAAAGAAACCCTTAAAAATCCATAGACGGGATTCATCAGCCACCCACAAAAAAAAATAAATCACAACTGTTTTCCTAAATTACAGCTTAAATGAATTGTTATTCCCCACGGGTACGGAGAGGCAGCACTTTTCCGGTGTTCAGAATCTGGGGGGAAAACTCCAAAGATACCGTATTTATTTTATTTTATTTATTCTGTTTAAAACCCGCGCTCTCCCGCAGCAGCCTTGATGGGGGTGGAGGAGGAGGAGGAGGAGAGGAAGGGTGTGCGTGCGTGTGTGTGTGTGTGTGTAGGGTGGCTGGGGCTAGTGGAGAAGGATCCTTTTGTGAAGATCAGCAGTTCTCTGCGCTTTTATCCCGGGCAAAGATTACATTTCACTCCCAGGGGTCTGTGCTTCCTCAGATCCTTTTCAGCCTGAGTCACTGTAGCACTGCAGATAGTTTTGGGTGTCCTTTCATTATTTTTTTTTTTTTTTGACAGTATTAAATATATACCCCAGTGAGCCATAAATCAGTGGTTTATCAGAGAATAAATCATATCTGTAATAAGGGACCACTTCTTTTTAATTGGACAGTGCATTAAATTAAACAGATATACTTCCTCAAAGAATACAAAAATGTGTCAGCTCGCCTTCTTTAATGAATTTTAATTTTAAACCACCTTTTCTTGGAGAGAAAAGCTATTCCCACCCCCACCCCCCCTCCAGTAAAATTATATTCTAACTGGAGGATTTGCTGAGTTTTATGGGTTATTGTGTTCGCACCAATTTATCTTTCCTTCCAACGGTAATGTGGCAGCCTTTCCTCCAGGTTCAAATCGGTTTGTGTTGAGACGAGTCTTTTGGCAAACCAATATCTGTGTGACTGTGCGAGAGATGTCCACGTGTTTGCGTGTGCGCGAGAACACATATGTGCACACGGAAAAGGAATGTTAATGGAAAAGGCATGTCCCCGACTCCAGCTACGGGACGCAGCCCACCCTGACTTCGTGCTGTGCAGAAGAATCGCTGATACCTTCTGGCTCAGGCACCGATAAGCTTTTCTTCCCCCCAAGAACAGCAACTAAACAGAGCAGAGAGGCAAAACTTGTCTTGGAAATGATGAGGCGAGAAATTAGGCAAAGGTGGGAGGGCTGTATCCGAAGCATTTCTGCAAATGCACCGTGCCAGGTCACAATTCCGTCGGCAAAATCTTTTATGCCTTTGCTGGTGGATAACTGCTCGGGTCAGATTTTATTTGTGAGAGCGTTGCCGTGAAAAAAAAAATGGCAGCCCTAACATCTGCCGGAATCCTGGGGAAAATCTCTGCACTGGAAGTAGTCTCCTAGCTGAATTTTTCAGTAATTCGGGTAATGAGTAGTGACCACAGGGAGTAAATTCCTTGGGAAGAGGAGGAGGACTCATTTATTATTTTCTTTTAGGCACATACGGACCATCTGATCAGGGAATGAAACAATGCGATGTGCTAAAGGAAGAGCGCAAATAACATAATATTGTAAAATAGAGGTGACGTGCTTTCTTTCTCGTTCTCATTCGCATCACACCCTCTTTCGGGCAGCAACAATGGACCGAGAGTCGGAACTCTGTTCCTTTGGGAAATTCTGACGTTTTTGACATTTTCTTTCTGGCGGAGCTGGTGCTGTGCCACAGACCGGGAAGAGCTGTAAAATTCTGATCTGAAGGGCTGCACTTTGAGGATGGCTTTCGCGTCACCTGAGGTTAGGCGTCACATCTGGACAAGTCAGCTGGGAGCGTTTGTAGCCTATGGAAGAAGAGATGAAGCCGATGGAAGAAGATCCATCACCTTAAGGAGGTGATGGATCCCATTGCAGGAGAGGTGTGCAAGGGCTGCCCTTCGTGGTGCCATGGCTGTGGGACCCCCAACCCCACGCTGCTTTGATGCGGGTAGGGATGAAGTCATGATGCCTAACGGGGGCTGCAAGACTGGCTAGGAGGTTGGTGAACAGGGAAGAAGAGGGTTACAAATAGCAAGTCTTCCATAAGGTGTCTAAGACAAAATTAGCTGGCTTCCCAAAAAAAAAACCAAACAACCCCAACAAATCAACCAAAAAACCCCAAACTTTTTCAGTAACCATTTTTTCCATTTAAAAAAATGGCCCTGACATCCACCCAGGGAGGTGGGTGGAGGACAGAAAGGGAAGGAGGCATCTGACTGCTTTCCCCACCCTGAGCTGTCCCCATCCCTCCCATGGTGAAGGTGTCCCGCCAGCTGGCAACCAGCCTGACCAACTCCGTGGTCACCTTCCCCCGTGCTCAGCACTAACGTTTTATGAAGGCAGCCAACAATTTCAGGTCCGTTCACTGCTGCGCGATGGGTACCAACTTCTGGTCCCTTTGGCCGCCCACCCTCAACTCTACCAGCGGCTTGCAACATCATGGCCCCACTGTTTCTCGCTCTCATAAAATAAACAGGCTCTGCAATCATTTTCTTCTCAACGCGCCGTTAGTAAAATCCTTATGAATTTGAATCTCTTTTATTATTTTCAGCCCTGTGCTTGTATTTCCTACCAACACCTTGGGTACGATTTCCCTCCCCCGAGTGCCCAACTGGGTCACCGTAGGTAATAACTGGTTATTAGCTCTGGGCAGAGGCAGCATGCATTTCCAGCCAGGCACGAGAAGATATTACAGACAGAAATATAACATTATTTCAAAATTCTTGTCCTTGGTGGGTTTCGAGTAGGTATCATTTTCTTTCTTTTTTTTTTTTTTTTTGTTTCACTGGCTGAATTTCTAAGAAACTAAAGGCTTAGAAACGCACAGAAGATTCTTTATCCTTGTCATCTTAATTCATATCTGCTCTAGTATGACTGTTTCTTGGTGCCATCATTTGTCTTGAAGTGCTTTGAAACCATAGCTTTTTTTTTTTTTCCCTCTCTTTTGCTTTTCTGTTAAATTCTGGAGTAGTTGAATGAAGACACTGGCCCGGATCTGTATATTTCTTATACAAGTTATTAATTGTTCTGCAATTTAAAAAGTAAAATAAGACTGCATGGTCATCATCGTATATAGTACATTAAGCCTCGAAGCTTAATATCGTATATAATGCATGTTTCTTCCTGCATAATGAGATTGGGAAATCTAGAAGACAGCTTTTTTTTCTTTTTTTTCTCCACAGAAAGCTTCCAAAATTAAAAAAAAAAAAATCCCCAATGAAGTGTTTGGGGAAATGCTTTGCTTAAATGCCTGTTTGCTCAGCTGAAATTAAAGCTTTACAAGGTGTCTTCTCAAAAGAGGACGCTGCCGTCTCCTCCCGCGTCGCTACCGCTGCTGTCTATCGCGACTGCCAGGACATACTGAGGTCCTGATATCTTCTTGCTGACAGAGCTGCAGCTTGTGCAGCGACCGACTGCGCCTCTAAAACAAACCGGGAGGAAGACAAGGACCCTCCGCGGGCGAGATTTGGTCACCCTGGGTGGCATCACGCCCGGAGAAAAAGCAAGCTCAGAAAACCCGTCTGCGCCTGCCTTCAGTTCAAGAGAGATGGGGCGCCTCTGCCAAGGCCAACTCCGATTTTGGGGTTGCACCAATCCCCTACGCACCCACCCGGCCGCGATAGGATAGGGTCCTGCCTGCGCTGGCAAAATACCGACCAAATTTGGATGCTGTCTTAATGCAAGTCTGATAAAGACAATATAACACAAGAGCGGTAGGCAAGGAGTGGTATGCCATCTAGTGTGCGCTGTTCAGTTAATAAAACGGTTATTTACTGCTCGGTTGACAACATTACGTCCCGCTCTGTGCGGTTTAACAACGCAGCCTTCAGTTTTTGCACAGCACTTAATGCTTAATCAACTTCAAAATTCAACGTCTGTTTTGCATCTGGAGGCACGCGGGCTGCAAGGAGGAGGGTTTTGCTCCTCCATCCTCAGCGAGCAGCTGGATGCACCCGTGACCAAGAAACCAAGGGAAACCGATGCAGAACCTTTGGTTTCCTAAGTCTTTGCCATGGAAAGATCCACCATGAGTATTCCTCTCCTCCAGTTGGCGCTCAGCCCTGTCCTGATCTAACCCCCGTGTTGCTCCAGCATCATCTCCGGGTCCTACAGGGAAGGCGGCTATGGGTGCAAGACCTTTGGGTGCAGGGGTCAGTGGGGGTCAAGGTGCACATAGGGTCCACCCCATCTCACCCCAAATCCCACCAGGATGGTGAGGACCTCCAGGGGTTGGAGGACACCCCAAAGCCCTCAGGACGGCAAGCACCCCCTTTTGCTGGTTTTGGGTGTTGGTGTCCAACCTGCCGGCAGGGAGCGGGGAGGGCAACCACCTCCCAGGGCAGGCGGGGAGGGAAAGTTGGGACGCCGGAGCCCACCCTGGCACGTGGCCAGAAACGGCCTTCTGGCGTGATGCGCTCTTGGATTTTATTTAAATCAGTAAGACGAGAGGACAGTTCAGAGCACTGGATTAATTCCACTTTCTCCCTCTCGCTCTCTCTTTTTTTTTTATTAGGAAAATAAAAGAGACTTTGAAATATTAAGAGAGAGTGGGATTAGAGCCCTCTCCTGCTACCCCAGTCTTTCCTCCCCTATTAATTTCCACTTGATTAGAATTCTTTTTGAAGTATTTAAATATGGACAATAGGAAAAAGGGAGGGTGAAGTTATTGAATATCAGTTAAACTGTATTAATATAAGCTCAGTTCCAGCTTTTATATAGATACTTCATATATATGTATAGTTTCCACTAGGAATAAAGTAGATCTATCCCTCCTCCCCTACCTAAAGTAATTATGATTTTAAAAAAAACTATAATGAAACTCTTAAACTTTAATAGCCCATTTATAAATCCCCAGCTTAAAATTTAAATGCTTTAAAAAAAGTTTTAGAACTGTAGAAATTTGATTCCCCCCCTCTTTTTTCTTTTTTTCTTTTTTTTTTTTTTTTTTTTTTCTATAAGAACAACTTTCATCAATCTTGCAAGGAGTTGGTTGATTTAATGATTGGATGGTTCTCAAGCATTTAGGGAGATGAATTTGGTTTCTTCAAGTTGTCAGGTGTCCTCTTTTTTTTTTTTTTTTTTTTTTTTTTTTTTTTTACATAAGAGACACTTTCATACCGTCAAACTTTTGAAGCCGCACAGCATTTCCCCGAACAGTCACCCCTGGCTTCGGTGGAAATTGGGGTGCTACGGGGCCGGTAAGGTGGATGTAGGGCTTTCTGTGCTAAGGTGGGGAGGTGGTGGTGCTCACCCCGGTGCCAGCGGGGTGGTCCTGGTGGCCTCACCTAGGGTTGGAGAACAGCTTCTCTCTTTGATGGCCAGCACCCAAATGCTTCGCCGTCCTTCTGGGTGTGATCCAGAGGCCCCGAGATTTTATTTCTGAGTGAAGGGTAAATCCGGGATTGCTGATGGATGGTGTGGAGCCCCTGCGATAGACAGAGCTGGGTGTCCATGTCATGGTCATTTTGCACCTCCTGACTCATCACCTGCCAGGAGCCGAGCCGTTCTTTGGGGTTTTATTTCTAAATCGGTACTTTTATAAACCAGATTTAGATATCTCCATCCAGATTCATAAATCCTCTCGGCTAACCTAAGAACTGCAGTTTGATTTACAAACCATGACTTTTCGCATCAGATTTAACTCTCTGACTGACTTCTGAAACATTCGATTGGCTTAGAAGTCAGGAAATAGATTTACAAAGCCTAAAAACAGATTTACAAATCCTAAAACATAATCACAAGTCATGCCAATAAGTTCTAAGAAAAAAAAAAAAAAAAAAAGATGTTCGTTTACAAATCTTTTCTTTGCATTAGGAATACAAGAGGCTGATTTATAGCCCAGGACTCTGAGGTCCTGTCACCTTTATGATCGGCTGTATAGATCCAGCTCTTCCATTTGAATGCAAAACTCCAACCTGTAAATCTCCGTCGGCTTTTCTAGCTCCGGCTGAGCCGAACCTCTAGCTTGGCTGTAGGATATAACAGGGGCTGGCATGAGTCCCACCACTCCCACCAACCCCTATGCCCAAGAGATGACCACAAGATGACCACCACTGCCACCCGTGAGAACACAGCACCAACCACACCAGGAGGAGGGACGCGATTACCATGGCTGCAGTGGAAATCCTCTTTGAACTCAAGATGCGTAGTGAGAAGAAGGTGGTTACCCAAGGAGGCGATGTATTTAGGAACGTGCATTCCCCCGTCTGACGGGTTGTGGCACGTCCTCAGAAGTGCCGTGATTCACATCCGTCCTCTCCATGCCGCAGCGCTCCTCTATCCCGTCTCCCGAGACAGGCTTAGCACCAAAGTAATCACAACTCACGGTCTCGTGCTCTTCTAAATGCATTGGAAACAGTCCAGTTGATATATTTTTGTGGGGCCTCCATTGTGGCTTGATGGGCCCTGCTTGAAGGGGAAAGAAAAGGAATTTTATGTCCGCCTGCGGATAATTTGTCATATAGCATTTTCAAAGCATCATGTCGTTTCTCTGAGGTGGTGGACCTCTGCACCAGGTTCCACAAATAAACGCTATGTAATTCAGCCATTTCCCTTGCAAATTGCCGCTAATGACGCAAACTCCCGTCTCCCATAATGTTCTGGAGGGCCTTAGAGGAAAAATAACTTGTCCACAACATCTAATGCTAAAATGTGCAAAAGCACCTTCATGATTCAACGATTTCTCTTTTTTTTTTTTTTCTTTGGTACTCCTCCATCTTCCAGATATACATCATAAAGCAACGACTGGCACTAATTCATTTTCCCCTTTGCAATCACCTTTAAAGGAAAAAGCAGCAAGAGTTTTCTACCAGGTGTAAACATGAGGAATAAAAGGCCAGATAACAATGAAGATTTCATGGAAACTCACAGATATGGGCATGGGAGTGTAAGGCCTGCAATTAAATGATGGGCAGCAATTTTCAGATGACATTTCGTAAACAGAAAGCTGAAAAATGCAGCCTGAGAGTCAATTTGGGGGCAGGAACAGGAGAATCTAGAGGAGGTCAGCGGAGGAGGCACACATCACCAGAAAGCTTGGTCTTGGTTACTGGAAAGAAACAATCAGGTTAAGGAATAACCGCCCTCACGCACACCCCTCCTTCATTCTCCTGACGTAGGTCTTCACTGAAGAGAGGGTTTAATCCGTGGGAGCAGATTTTCCTCTCTTCTGCCATTTTCGGTGATGGTTGGGCTGTGAGCTGGGGCTACCTTGCAGATGCTGGTGGGACTTGGATTTCAAAGCAACGCCAAGATCCTCCTCACCTTTTCTTTGAATTGGACTTCGCATCTTTGGCTCTCATTCCTCTCCTGGCATAAAATAAATTAAGAGTCCTCTCCTAATTAAGAAACACTTGGCACTCATGGTCCCCTGGCCTAAACGTTGCCTCCATGCAAGGAGAAAGAGTCAGTCCCTCGGAGTGCGGCTTCCTTCTTCACGCCAAGATGCCCAAGAAAATGCCATTTCCATTTTCCTCCCCCAGAGACGACTTCTGTCCAATATTATTAGGCTTTCTCCACCCGCCTCTTCCACCACACGCCCTCAGGAGCTAATAATAATAATAATATTGCAAACCCTGTAATAAATATTGTGATCACTGCCTAACAGGCAGTCTAAAAAGGCTGAGGATAAATAAATAATAAAAAAAAAAAAAGAGAGAATTTTCCCATTTATCTGAGAGCATATGTGTGTGTGCGAGAGAGGGAGAGAGAAGAGAGTTAGCTATTAAAGATCCCGCATAGCCACAGGCAAATTCTACCATCGTCTCCTTTCGGAGACCTTTTTTTTTTTAAAAAAAAAAAAAAGCAGAGATTACTCTGGCGGTTCAAGGTGCTATCGAGCTCTAACCAGGGACAATTACAAGGCTCCAGTTGGAGCGTCTGAGACGATGCTTACGTCTGATAAGGTTGAAGGGGAATAATGGAAGGAGGGAAGTGATAATGGACTGCTGAATGGGTGGGTTGAGGTATCATCGCCATAGAGCCTGGAGACAGAAGCAGCTGCTGATGCAGAGAGGATGTGTTTTTTTCCCTTCCCCCTCTCCATTTTGTTTCTATTTTCCCTGCATTTCTCTGAACATACACTTCAGAATGATTTTTTTTTCCTCCTAGCTCCAAGCAACACAGTAATACCACTCACCAACACGTTTTATGCCATAAGAGCATTCATAAAACAGGTCTGCGTGTGTTGCTTCTCTCATCACTCAGTTCAAGAGGTTCAGAGACCATTTGTTCTGTTCTCTGCCCATCATCACTTTACTGAGGACCAGGCTGGACCCCGGGGCTGCTCTCAAAGCACCCAAGGAAAGACCAGCTCTGCACCCCGTGCCTCACAGGGTGAGCTAAGGGGTCTCCATCCCAGTGTAGATGAGAGAGAGAAGCAACCTCTGCTTTCAGGTCCTGGGGTCTTCCACCTGGCACTGGTCCTCCATGTTTCCCTGGGAGCTGGGATTCTGAAGGTAGGACACACGTCCCTGATGGCCTGGGAGCAAAGAAGGAAAGCCGCCTGGCTTGCTCTTCTCCATCACTCACGTGGAGAGCGAACAGCCAACAAACCCAGTAAGGGATGGAACCCGCCACTGGGCTGCCTCGCTCACCCCGAAGAGTGGACTGAACCCTGGTTGAACCTTCCCTTCCACTCCGTTGCCGGCCTGCTTTCACCAACTTGTGGGCTGTGACTCGGTCTTCATAGAACTAATATTGCTGGCAGACCACAGAGAATGTTGATGAACATTTCACTATGTTTTCTGCTGACATTTCTTTTCCAGGGCCAGATTCTAGTTGATAACGTTTACAAGGAAATAAGTATTATATATTGCTAATATTGATAAATAAACAAATATAAATATAGATATTAAATATCCAATAAACAAACAAGGTCTATTGTTTTTCTTCTTTGATCGTGAGACTTTTCTCTTTGGCAGACCCTTTTATGTCCGCCTTTCCTTTTTAGAAGCATAAAATTAGATCAGGATTTGATTTTCCTTCTTTTATCAAGGCAAGACAGAGTTGCCTCTTTTGTATCCTCGGTTCCACTGAAGGCCAGCAAGTACCATAAAAATCCCTCTTTGGGAAAGAAGAAAAAACTTCCTACATTGGAAGTCCCAAACGCTCTCCGACGTACACAAGTATGGAGGTCTTTGTGTAAAGAGAACACACACACAACGCATTTTCGCTTGGCCCAAGAAAAGATGCTTGCAGTTTCCTCAGAGTAGGACAAATCCTGGCCAGCGGGTGGAAGATCTCCAGACAGCCTCCAAGGGAGCTTTTTGAGAGGTGGAGAACGAATCACAAAAACGCAGTCATTTGCTGCTGTGTCTTGACCAAAACTTGCAGAGAGGTGGTGCCAGACACATATCAAACCCCCAAACCGTGTTCTTTGCTTTAAAGAAATCACAGAACCTCCTTTGGGGTGGGATTTCTCTCACCTGCCTTTGAATATTGACAGTGTCAATAGCTCGTCTGGGGGGTCCAGGGAGACAAACATGCCTTCATGGAGTACAACTCATCCAACCTCTTCTGAAGGTCAGCCTTGAGATGGACGGACTGTGGTCAAGAGACGTCCATTTCTCTCTGAAGCCCCTAACATGAGCCTAAACAAAGAGTTCAGGTGTAAACAAGTGCTCTGTTCACCTCTAAAGGCAATGAGATAACCCCACCTTTGAATATCATTCACTTGCCGCCTAGGTTTTAAACCAGTAGAGACCTGGGTTTTCAAGCAGGTCTTCTCCGTCAGATGGTGTTGTGTCTGCTGTATCCACGTGACTCCAGGATCTGGTGATTTAAGGGAAATAGGACAAGTTGCGAGAAGAACAAAAGACGCTAGCAGTGTGAACTTCACAACCCCACTCATGTCTGTGTCATGCAAGACCTCTCTCTCTTTTGTCCCGTGTGCTCTGATCATACCTCATGGGCTGATAGAGACACAGCAAGTCAGAGGATTGCCCACCCTTGTAGGTCTTCAGCTCCCTTCTCCCCAAACACTTGGGATTGAGGGCATCAGAGGGGACAATTCCTGGGGTTAATGGACCAGGGGTACCTGCAGCATCGGTGCTCTCAGTGTGTTGTTGCGGGACAGGAGTCCCCAAGACGTACCCAGAGGGACAGCGGGTGTTCCTGTGTGCAGAGCCGCCACCACCCCTGCCCCCTGCTTGGTTCCCTTCCCCAGCTTTTGGTGGGACACGGAGGACACCGAGAGCTGGGTCTGGCAGGTGGGACCAGAAGCAGGATAGAGCTGGGGAGAGCTGGAAAGAAGACGTGAGCATGAAAAGTACCCCAAGAAGACAGCACATATTTACACAGAGGGCACATAGAAAGGACAATGTGGCATCCCCGTTTCAATTTCTTAATTAAAACGAACAGAAGAAAAAGTGGAAAAAGCTGGTGTCATCTGCAATGAGTAAAAAAATTTGATGTTTCCTTTCTTGCTACTTCAATTGACTCTTCCTCCATGCCGAGGTCCCCACCTTGAGCCCACGGGTGAGCTGAGAGCACAGAACTCAGTGACTGAAAGAGCCAGGAATTTCCGTACGAGCTTCGCACCAGCCTTCCCCCTCTTCTCCAGCACACGCCTTCTCAGAGAAACGGGCAGGAGAAAAGAGCAGGTAATAGATGGGGAAATGCTTTTCTGCTCTCTGCCGTTGTAATGGACTAAAATAAAGGAGCTGCTGTGTGATGCCAGGAGAAAGGAGATGATATCTGTCCAGGTTATACCCTGGATGCTAAATCCAAATGCATTTCAACCATGATCAGTTGCTTTAAAAAAAAAAAAAAGAAAGAAAGAAAGAAAGAGAGAAAGAAAAAAGAAAGGAAAAAGAAAGGAAAAAAAAGAAAAAAAAAAAGTTGATTTTCTTTCCAGCTCTTGGAAGTGAATCTATTTGGTGTCAGGCTGAAAGAAGACAGCGTGTAAGTAACTGAGAAAGTGTTTACTCAGTGAATTAGTTCAGCTTTCATTGTGCACAGAGGATTATGGCCTCAGCAGTGGATGAGCTCCATTTCAGGCTGGAGTGGCTCACTTAGCTACCTCCAGGGCAGGACTAATTATCATAGGACTTAGGCCATTAAAGGGCTTTAACTACCAGTGCTCTCTCCCAGGTCTGGATTAACTGTTTGCCTAGAGCAAACCGCCTAGATAACCATTCAGCCTAATGGTCTGCTTTGATTTCTCTGCCCCCGCTGCCCACCCCTTTCGCCTTTAAAATTTCCATTATTGGCAGATCTGGAACAATAGCTGGGAATATTAATACCAGTCCTGCAAAATGTCAAAGGGGTTTTGTTACAGACTTTTTTTCCCCTTTTTTTTCTTTTTTTCTTTTTTTATTTTATTTTACCACTGCTAAGGCAATTTTAGGAAGTACTATCTTGCATGGCAGAGACCCCTTACCTGACTCAGGTGGATTAAGAGGGATGCTCAAAAGGGATGCCCGCCCACTCCCCCACCCCGAGGGTCAACACCGACATGCCCACAGATCCCAGCTCTGTCTTACTCTGTTGTCTACATGACAATAATTGTGGCAGAAGGTTCTCAGCAGAGAAATAGCAAAAGACTATTGCGCCCCGAGGCACAAAACAGCCGAGATGAGAGCAGAGTTATTACCCGACTTCACAGAGGAGGAGCTGGGGTACAGAGGGTTTAAATGGGTTGCCCAAGGTAACGGATGGAGAACGTGGCAGCGGCTGGTCTCCTTCTTATCATTAAAAATAGCTTTGAAAAATTATCTACTGACCCTTCTTTACCACCAATTGTGGTTGTTTGGTTTTGGTTTTTTTTTTCTCAGCTCTGCTGGCAGAAGGTCCGCACCTCTGGGCAGTTTTCAGGCTGGAAAGGGGGTGACTGAAGGAGGTACAAATCAGACGCGGCTCAGACAGACAGCCTCTTCCAGTACAAGACTTCAGGAGGGCGTCAAAGGAATCTAGCAGGCGGCACACGGGAGACAAAGTAGGTGGTTCTTCACACCACAGAGCTCGGCAGCACCTTGTTTGCGCTGAAGGCACGTGGGTTCAGAGTTGTGGAGGAAAAATCCCTTTTAAAACAGCTTGTACAGAAGGGTAGAGTAGGTGGACTTCTGGACAGCTCCTCTTGTTTACGCTCGCACCCATAAGGCTGCAGAGATGCTGTCCTTCATGCCGACCAACACTGACTGTCTTCTACTCTGCCATGTGTGTCCCCTCAGTACAACGCTTAGGGCACCAGGCAGACTGGTCCAAAGGAGCTCTTGGCACCATGTGAAGGTGGAAACGTTGGCAACGAGCTCATACCTCTTCGTCCCTAGAGCAGCATCCTTAAGACAGTCTTTCTCCTCCACCTTCCAGTTTTACACAGTGAGTGGAATATCGTTTAACGCCCGTTGCTATGTTGAGTGTGCTTGGCCCAATGTGGCAACCGTTCAGAGGCACGGGTGGTCTTATTCATGGGAGTAACTCAGGTGGTTTGGAAAGAGTATTTGCCCAGTCAAACCACATACAGTCCGTGACAGCACAGATTAAAAGCTGGAATGTATATTTGTACTCCTCCATGAACTTATGTTTTTCACAAATACATAAATAAAACAGATATTTGTGCAAAACAATATCTAAAAGTCAGTATGATTCTTGTGGCGCTTCTCTTCTTGTTGTTTCCAAACTGCCAGAGTGCAGCTCAGAAACGTGCTGTGTACACCATGGAAGACAGTCAGACAATGGTTTTAGACGGGTGGTGGATGCTCAGCTCCATATGTTCGTAGCCTTCTCAAACTCAGGAAGATTCCACGTGTGTAAGGTTAAACACATGCTCAAAAGCCAAGATAGATGTAAAACAAAGCCCAGGAAAGGATGTTCAGGTCAGCAACTGGGCACAGCCTGCACACATTAAACCAACTCAGTATGTGAGTAAAGTCAAGCGCCTGCAGCCAGGTCCTGTTGGTGAAATGGCCTTGAACCCTACCAAAGCCTGGGGACAGGCTCTGCTATACACCTGGGCTGGAGCCTGCACCCTCGAAAGAGCTCCTTCACCCCTGGCACGCTGGCAGCTTGCAGCATTTGACAGCAGTGCCGGTCCAGCAAAAGGTGTTTCTTCCTCCTTTGACGCTTTCCCCCATCGCTTCCTTCACAACCTTTCTTGGCTAACTAGATCCTGCGTTTTACAGCCCAGCCGACAGCTTTCACAGCGTTTTTCAGAGCTCTGAAGTCTCTTGCAGATGGTTGAAACATGCCAAAATTGCGTTCTGCTGGTTCGTCTATATGGAAATTGTCTAATTTCTGCCTTCCTCTGATCTCTTACTCTGAGGATAATGGGGTTTAGTACTTTCCCTTCTTGCCCCTGCTGCAGGTGCGAACTGGAATACAAGACAAACTGCTTGCTGGAGTGCAAGTTATTTGTTGTTTGCAGATGAATGGAGCTGGTTTTCATTTCCTGTGATTCTGAGTATTAAATTCCTTCCCCTCGTCATTTACCCATTGCTTGACATCTTCTGCTTTCAACTCATTCATTCCTCATCGCACCTGAAAGCCATCACGTTGAAGCCCATCAAGAAAAACATAACTGAAGCAACTCACTAAGAAAAAAAAAAAAAAAAAAAAAAAGCAGCAGGTAATTGTGAAACAGCAAGCTTTGAAGAAAAGGCCTTTCTCAGAGGAAAAGCAGACCAGCTGAGGATTTCCTCTCTCGGTACCAAGGATGCTCCAAGCCTGGCTGAAACATCTGCCTATGAAATCTAGCGAGAACGCCTCCAAAATAAAAATCAGATCTGGAATAATGTAGGAGCAAGCAAATCTGCTCCGTCCTCACCGAGAGAGCTGAAGACTGCGCGCTTTCAGAGGCAGCGACTCTCACTGTCTGCGAGACCCTGACCCACTTTGTAGCAGACAGGGATAACCATGGTGAGACAAGAACCCCAGAGCTAAGGCCAGGCGGGAAAAACACGTTCTGGTGCCTCCTTCTCTTATTTATCAAATGCAGGTTTCCCACCTTCCAGTGAAACTGCAATTAACTTGTAAATGTATGCTGCAAAATTAATTTTCCACCAGCTGCGGTTCTGTAGCTAAGAGGAAATAAGTCGGCGAAACACCAACGTGAGCTCCGATATGGCCCTCATGACAAGCTCTGCCCTGACACAAAAAAAACCAAAACCAATGAAACTAATAAGCCCAGCCCAGCTCACACAGAGAGAGCCCGAGGAGTAAAGGAATTGTGAACCCGCTTGGAGATACGCCATCCAAAACACTCCTGCCTGTATCATGGACAACAGGGATAGGAAACACCAGGCTGAACTCTGCAGCCAGGTCACCCATTGAGTTGGAACTAAAAGAGTATCAGAAAACTCAGGTGTGGGTCCGTGTTCTGAGGAGACGGTCCTCGTTTTGGAGAGACAACCAGCTTTCCATAGGTGGGTGCACTTGACATTCACCTCCAAGCCTGCACAAGGTCTCTCCATCCCACGCTTGGAGACTAGAGAGATAGCCTTGACAAGGGTCCCACTTAGCCTGAAGACAAAAGCATATACCTACAGAATGGCAAAAGAAGGTGCACCAAACAGTTTGAGTAGGCTGTGGATTGGGACAGATTTGGGTTCTTTTCCCCCTGGTATTTCTCACTTTTGCCCCATCCCTTCACTACGATCTGGGTCTGTCCTTGTCATCTGAGCTGGGATGATGGCAGGAGCTACAGTGGCTCGCTCTGAACCACTGTGACATCCCGATCACGCGCCAGGCCCAGCTGGCTGTCATGGTGTCTGCATCCTTAGCCCAGACCCAGGTTTTATTCCCCAACATCTTCCACTCTTGGTGACCACAAGGGCGTGCATTGTTTCTATCTATTCAGCAGGACTTTCATATTGCAGCTCAACAACCTTACTAAGTTAAAGGTGTTCTTGCACATCCACTCTGGGATCCATCGGATCCCTAACACATCCCAGTGCTGCAGTCAAAAGACTAGACAAGGTGGGTGATGGCTCTGATTGACCGGGACCACGAGGTCTTTGTGGTTTTATACATGCTCCTCTACTGCAGAAGATAAGTTTGCCACCACGTACGGTGAACAGGCGCAGTTGATGGCAAGTGAGAAAAGTTCACGCTGCAGATGCAGAAGACTTTAGTCATGGTGAAAAGTAGCTGAATACATAATCCGCTCGGAGATGTTGGGTTTTTTTCTGAAGACTGGCTGTGCAGAAGACAGCTGTGCTGAGAAACAGAGCAAAGACACTTGAAACAAAGAGCAACATTAGCTGGGAAATGAAAACAGCTGCTCTAGAAAAAAAAAAAAAAGAAAAAGAAATAACCCAATCCCCACGCACACAATAGCATGTTATGGGAGAACAGCTAATCTTGTAGCATAGGCACAGAACTCAGCGCTGGGAGGAGATAACAAAGATCAGGGGCTCTTGTGTTACGGGTCAGCTGCTGGCCCCCAGCTTTACGTCTTCTCAGAAGACACAACAGGCGCTGTCACACAATGTCACTATGCCTGCGAGAGATAAGCTCCTGGACGAAAAACAGCTGGCTGAAGCTCAAGCCAGGCAAGATGGAAATGATGCTTCTAGGAAAAAAAAAAAAAAGAAGCCATGCAGGCATTTTCTAAGACAATGCTGATGCTCATCCTCCTCGCACAGAGAGAGGAATACCAGTGGACCAGGACTGCTCTTACTCCTTAAGGCTCAGCCTGTGCTCGTCACAAGGAGCCTCTGGGCACTTGGGTCATTCTCCTGCCTTCCCCTCTCTTTCTGTGAACACTAGACAGGCGCAGGACTTCATCAAGCCAGGTCTGAAATGCCTCTTCTCCAAGATAAGGCTGGCATCACCAGGTCAAGGTGAGTTGCAAAGACCAGAAGACACCAATGAATTGGAGCAGATTGTCTTTCCTTACCTGGTCACAACCTGCTCTGGGGGTACAGCATTTTCTATACACACAGAAGGGCCAAGGAGGGATGAGGGTGATGGGTCGAAGAGCAGGAATATTTGGAAATTCGTGGAAGGAGATGTTCCATTCGTTTTGATCCAAGAGCTGTTAAGTTCTTATAACCATTGTCAACACGGGAGGGAGTTATTTCCCACATGGAAGAATTCATGAATCGTGTTTTCCTCTGTGGTTAAACCCTTCCATCCCTTCCACAATGACCACAGGTCCCAAAATATCTTCCCACTCTACTCGCCAGTTGTCTTCTCCCTGCTTCATATGCTCCCTTTGGAAATCAAGTAAAAGTGAAGAGACACAAGCTGACTATCAAATAATCTACTTGCCAAGGTGACGTATAGCTGGATAAATAGTGAAGCCATCTCTTGAGTTAACTCTTGCATCCACAGTTAATTTAGCTGACCTGTCACCCACTGATTAAAGCGGTCACCTGGAACACAGCAGTTCCTTCTGTGTGGCATGGATTAGTCAATTGAACCTGAATTTCCTCTCTCATGCATGGTTGCCTCTTCCTTCTCATGTGTGCCTTTTCTGAGACATGTAGTTCTCTTCTGGCGAAGAATTTGCAAGGTCTCTGTCTCACCGCCATGCGGAATCGAGACCAAAGCCACAGAATTCCTCACGAAACAGAATGTCACATTTTCTATCCAGCTTGCACAGAGTAAAGGGCAAGAAGTCTCCTCATTGGCAGCTCCACAATACCTGCCTCCAAGGACACTTTCCTCCTAATCCCCAGTAACAGGAAGATTTTTGTGCCCTGAAGCGTGAAGGTTTATGTCTCTCCCACAGCACTGGATGTTTTGTTTAACATTCAGAGCATTATAACTTCTAAAATAGCATCTGCGTTCCCTTCCTGCGGATGCTTCAGCAGCTGAGATCTGCTGACTCGGGTCTTTCGGCGGTAAGGCTTTTTGCAATGGTGCATGGGAACACACCGGGACGGCAGAGCTCAGAGGGTGGCAGCAGGAGTGCTCGTGTCTCCTTCCAGCGGGAGCAGGGAGGAGAAGGAGGCTGAGTGACTGGGTCACCCCATCACCTGGGTTGTTGGCCATTCCCATCCCTTCTCCAGGACATGTCGTGTCTGCACAAGGAAGCCCTCAGACCTGCTCATGGTGTCCTCATCAGTAGACCTGATGATTGAGCATCTGCTCATCTGCTCATTCATATCTTTCTATTTAATATCTGCTCTCCTGATGCGTGTATGCCTCTAAGAGGCTTAGAGGATGTCATAACCAGTCATGGTGGGAATGGAGAAAAGCAGTTTGGCCCCATGTTCCTTGGCAAGACTGCCCGTTGGATGTCCCTCCCTCCCTGACTGAATGTGAGCTGCATTGTGGGAATGGCGCCAGGAGGGGACCTGCACTCTGAAGGGACAACCGCTGCTTGGTGGCCTGCTCCAGACTCTTGGAATGCACATCTAGCGCTTGTGATTGCCTAGACATTTCCTTCCGCTTCTCAACAAAGTTCTCAGAGTCTTCTTACGCCTGTCCCTGAGTTGATGCTCCTCGCAGTCGCCGTGTCCTTCCATGGAGTCAGCAGCTGGTGGATGTGGGACACAGCTTCCAAAAGCTGGGCTGCCAACTGCTCTGCCTGTTAAAGTTTGGCATCTAGCTCGCACGAACCTCTCCCTCCTGTTATGCCGCGCGCATTCTACTTCTCGGTAGCGCACAAAGAAAATTCAGGGTGTTTTACAGAAAAATAAATGTGCTCTCATGGATATGTATAAAATTGCCCAAGTCTGTGAAGGGAAACTGTGTGTTTTCTCCTCTTTGGACTCTCTCCTTCTACCTCCTAACACCTGGAACAAATGTCTCCTTTGGACCGTGATGGGGTAACTTGGAGAGGTCGGCAGAATTGCTGCAGACGGACCCTAGACCGGTTTTATTTTGCTATTGAACCTTGATGGAAACGCATGCACAGCAAGTCAGGGCCTGTCCCTTTTCCTTTCTCCTTTCTCTCTCTCTCTCTCTCTTTTTTTTTTTTTTTTTTTTATTTCTTCCAGGAGTGCTGATGATAAGAAAAGCAATGTCTAAATCTTCTTAATGGTGTTTATGCAAGCAGTTTTGCTTAGCTGCAGTCCCTGCCACCCCCTCCCCCGTCCACCCTCCCCTCCCATCTTCCTGCTAATATCGCTGCTTCATTCCTTTCCCTGTTGGCTATTACTATGGACTACAGCGAATCTAAAACTAAATAATCCCCTTAGTGTCAAGTTTTCTGGGCTGAGCAAATAAATCTAACCAAATGCATTATCTAGGTAGAGGAGGCTGTTGTAAGGGGGGGGAAAAAAAAGATAAAAGCTATTTTACTTTAAGGCAAAGAGTAAAACCATCATTTTTCATTCGCATTGTACTTTTAAAGTTGTTCTTTTTTTTAATTTTATTTTAACTTTACTGCTCAATCCTTTTCTCTTTCCATTGTAATTAAAAAAGGAAAAAAAAAAACCAACAGAGCAAAGCTTCTATTTCAAGCATTAAAGAGAAGGAGAAAGACCCCAGATAAGGTGCCATTCAAATCCCCCTCTCAGACGGGTAATTCTGATCAGGCAGTAAAGCGGTCTAAATAAATAAACCCTTCCCCACTTCCCCTTCCCTGGGGGAGGGAGGGGGCGAAGGGTATTAGAAAACTCGTTGACAGGAGGAAGAGCACGTGGAAGACCTGCGTGATGGAGGACGAGGCAGAGAGGTCCGCGAGGGTTTTGCCCTGCTTCCAGTTGGCGAGTCGGTGGCTCGCAGGGGACGGGACCGTATCTGTCTGTGGGTGTGCTGGCCAAGAAATCCGATTTTTGGCATGGCTCAGCCTGGGTTTGGAGGCAGGGCTCTAACCCAAACCTGGGGACAAAGTGCTTCCAACCTGGTGAACTGCGTCCTCAACTCCCATTTTCATCTGACCGGTCTTCGAAAGCGCGAGCAAAGCCACCTGGCTATTAGCTCTTCTGCAAATCCAGCGCCAGCATCAAACAGTGGAGCTTCATTGGATTTTCACCAGCCAAAAATCTGGCCGGCATTGTCCCCGTAGCTGCTGGCATTCGCGCATGAAGCAGGTTTGCTCAGCTCTGCCTTTCTCACCAGCCTTCCCTCTTCTCCTGATGTCTGTACCTCACGTGGTCTGGGGAAAGGGTGAGGGCATCCTCCATCCCCGCAGCCCCTCTGGACACCAGTCTCCGGAATTGTTCGCATGCATGAACAGCATAAACGACCCAATAATGGCACCGTTTATCTCAATTCATCCTCTCCCATATTGGTTCTTTTCAAATGCAGACCAGATTAAGAAGGTGCCTGGCAGTGGCTTTTGCAGAATCAGAACCTGACTCACGCGTTTCTGTAAAATAAAAGCTCTCGCATTTTGGCCTACGTAGGTGAAAAACCAAACTGGTTGCTGATTTTGGATCCGCAGTCTTGGGGAAGAGCAGAAGGATCTCCTACTGTTGGAGGCAAATGCACTAACGGTGTGAGGTGCTGCTCCTTTCACTTACCTCCCCCCAGCCAAAGTTTGCCCTCTCCCAGTTCAATGCTTTTTTTCCCACTTGAACTTCAGTTTTTGAATAATTAACTCAACTGCTTCTTCCTCTGCATTCGGTTTAATTCCTTTGTATAGGTTTTGGGTTCCCCATCTCTGTAGTCAGCCTGCCAAGGGGATCTGCTGTTAAGATCCATTAATCTTCAAATTTCTCCTGGTTTCGATGGGCAGATATTCCTGTTGGAAACTGATCCTTTGCCTCTTTCTTTTCCATTTTTTTTATTATAATGTTTTAGACCCCTCTAGTTTAGCAATAAAACCCCAGGAAGAAGAATGCAAGGTTTGTTCTGTCAGTTCTTTTTATAAATCTTCTCAAAAGAAGTAAAATCTCAGGCACTGCTCACATTGAAAAGACCAGTAGAGACCACTCTGCTGCATTTTGGGGATCAGGATCTGCAACAGACGTCACAAGTAATCACAGACCAGCTCTTGACCCACTGTTGGTCCGCATAGCGAGGACACCAGCTGAGGACCAGGCTCAATCAATTTGCAATACAATAGCGCAAGCATCTTGCTCATTTTATTCTAATGCTCTTTTAAACATCTGCACAAAACTGCCTGCTTCGCTACGGATGAACTCCAAAAGTTGAGGAAGAATTGCAATTAAATTATCTGAGAAGATCATGCTGGATCACCCAGGTGCCCTAAGATATTCTACAATTGCTTCCACAGCCTTGTGGCGTCACCCAGTACTTCTGTCCCCTGGAAGAACCCCACATGCAATTAAATTCATGAGCACATTATTTTCTGTGAAACCTGGCTTCGATTTCTGCCAATATTAACAAGCATTTCTGGGACCTAGAGGAATGTCAAGTGCGCTCCAGGAAGGTCCTGCTGATCGACAAGGTCCTGGTAAGCGTGTGCTGCCCCACGCTGAGCTTCCTGCGTTGCCAGAAGGCACTTCCATATTCAAAACTCCTGTAGAGTGGCCTGCTATGAAAACAGGCTTGTCCACTCCTCCTCATATTAGTGGTTTGCCTGGAGTATCCTCCTGTCTCTCAGGAGCATCCCTAGGAAACAAGCAGTGACTTTCAAGAGAAAGTTTTGGTGGTGCTTTTTACTCTCTCCACTTTGCAGCTCTATTTTTTCTGTGTGAATAGGCACGATTGACGTCCACCACCTGTGAGATCTGCCCACTCCTGAAATGGAGATTTTAACCAAAACTGTTGTCCCTTCCTATTGCCCACAATTGTCCCCCTCTCACTTTGGAGAACCTACAGCCCCTGCTGGGCTGAAGGCGTAGCACCAGGGGCCGCGTCCTCACTCAGGACAGGACTAATCCTGCTTTACCTACTGCCTGGGCAGCACTGCCACATCACAGGGCTTCCTAAATATCATTTTTAACAGTGTTTTCTCCCCAAGTTCAATGTCTCGGCCTCTGTCACAGTGTTTGGCCACCCCCCATGTGGGGAGGGTTTTTTTACGCTCAGTTGAATTTCTTCAAAGTTGTGTCTGTCAACTCTTGCCCCTCGGCAAAGCCACTTTGGTGACTGGTCCCATCTGTCATAAACCCCTCTTAGGTGGTGCAAGACAGTAACTAGACCCACCCCTTCACCCCTTCCTCATATTGAGCAAACCCAACTCCTAGCTGCTGCTCAAACATCGCATCAGGTGCTCCAAAGCCCTCCTGGTGGCTCCTTGCTGGGCCCTCTCTCGTTTGCCAGTCTCTTGTTTGTACAAGACAGCCCAACACAGTCCATGCTGTGACCACACAAGAGACACAGAAAATAATTTCCCTTGTCCTGGTGGCTGTGCTTCTGCTGCAAGCGCCATGCAGTCAGAGTCATCTCTCCAAGGGCACACAGCTGACTCATCTTCAACTTGATGTTCCTCAAATGCCCCGATCCTTCTCTCCAGACCTCTTCCAGAGTGCTGCGGAGGGGAGAGCAGCACCTCCTATCCAGTCCTTGGTGTGCAAACTCTCCTTTGCTAATCAGACAACCTGTCCAGGGGCCTTCAGCCCCAGTGGAGCACTTCGTCTCTTGCTTTCTCACTAGGTTGCCACCTTTCTCCTAAGCAGAGGATGATAGTTGCTTTCCACCATTTGCCTGTTGTCCAAGCACCCACTTGCTTGCAGTTTAAGGAGTCGTTTAGCAGAACATCACATCTTAAAGAAACAGAAGTTTTACAGAGGGCTTTTGTGCCCATCCTGGGACTTTGAGTTGATCTTGATGCTTTCCTGAACCTTCACGTTTGTGATTCTTGCCTGATGCTCTGTCATTCTCTTCCTCTGCCTCTTCATGTTTTATATAAGGCTGAATCACCGTTGTCTACCACAGTACTCTGCCAGATGACTGGCCCTGGTTTGGGGCCAGGGGCATGGAGCCAGGATGGATTGAGCCTTTCATACGATGTACGGGATTTCTGTGCCCAAGCCTGGAGGGTTTGGGAGGAGGAGTAGGACCGGGAGCCAAGCAGAGACAAGGCAGCTCCTGGGACATGAGGCAGCAAGAGCAGGGAGCACAGTTTGACGTGGGTATTTCTTAAGAGTGGGTTTGGTTGAACCAGAGCAGGCTGCCTTCCAGCATGGCCCTGATTGTATCTCTTCACCAAACAACTCTTTGGTGCCCTAATTAGCTCCTCAAAGCTGGAAAAGAGGTCTTCCCTTCTGCATGGGAATGTACTTCTGCAGTTTCACTGCCCTTTTCTCCTCCTATGGCCCACTAAGGAGCAGCCGGAACTGATACAACTTTTGAAGTGCCACCAGAGCTGTGCTTATTGTTCTCACATTTGGGGTGTTTTGTTCCCTTTTGGTTGACACAGAAGAGCAGAAGCAATTTGTCCAGATCCCTCCGGTTATGAGTACCAAAGGTCTCTCTTCTCTCAGAGCTCAGACGTGCTCGCACGTTATCGTGGTGCAACAAGTTACTTCACACCTCACCGTTCCAAACATCTGGCTGTGGGCTCTCCTACCCAGTGACAACCTCAGGATGGTCTCAGCCCACAGGGAGCACTGGGAAAGTTGAGGCAAATGCAGGAGGAGCACACGGATGGAGGATGCACAGGTGGAGGATGCAGGGGTGGAGGATGCCGGGATGTACCTGGCAGTCATCACCTCACAAGTGGAAGCACAGGGGTCAGCCAGTGACCAACAGAAGACTAAATATTTATATGCAGTTAATGACACCATCAATAAACTGTTTCACTGCACGTTTCATGGGTTTATACTGTGACTTATTAGCCCTTGGTGACATGATTAAGATCAGTAGGTTGCCCTTTGCTTCATAAACCGAATATTTCCTCATTTCAGAACCTTTGCCACACGTGTCCTTGCCCTTATAGGCACCCGGTGAATATATTTTCAGTGTCTCCTCACAGTGTGCTTGAGAGCCATGCGTAGACTGTTGCCATCACGTGTTATTTTCCTTATCACCCCCAGTTTGTCACTCGGCACTGGTTTAACTGCCAACACCCCAAGCAACTTCACCTCTTTCAGCGTTTCGCGATGCTTTTCTGCTGGGCACCTGACTGCAAAGGCACGTTGTCTTCTCGGCAAACCTCTTCCCTGGTACGTGCTGCTCTTTGGCATCCAGCCTTGCCCATCACTCTGCAGGTCAGGGATGCCGAGACGTGGCTCTCCCCGCGCCTGTCTCTTCGGCAGGAGCAAGGAGGGTTTTCCGGTCCGCTCAGCCCACGGAGGAGAGCGGGCAAATTGCTGACGGCGTTTCCTTGCAATCTGGGTGTATCCCTCTGCCGTGGCTTTTGTGAGCAAGCTGCGACTAGAAAAGCGTCGCTGCACCAGATCTCTGCCTCTGCCAAAAATCAGCTGAATCTGCTCTCGCCGTTGTTCTCCACCACACCATTACCCAGAGGTTTGTTTTTGTCTATCGGCTCCTTACGCTGCCCATTGCCGTAGGTTCCAAACAGGTTTTGAACCGGTGACAGATGACAAATGTGAGAAAAGTCTGCTAAAAAAAAAAAAAAAAAGGGACCATCTTAAATCACATTGCCAGCTTTCTGTCACCGGAGCATTCCAGGGCTGGGAGTGTGTGACGGCTTTGACCTTGATTACGTTGATGATAATCCGTCTGCACAAACACTATGTGTGTATACACACACACACACACGCATACTTTTGGAAAAAAAAAAAAAAAAAAAAAACCACGTTTTTCTTTACTTGGTCTTTTAGTGCCACAGGAATATGGATTTGAAAGGGACTGTTTCTGTCCTCTAAGTTGGTGTGTCTATTTTATTCCTTTTATCATCTCCTCTTTTTCTTTTTCTTTTTTTTCTTTTCCTTTTCCTTTTTCTTTTCCTTTCCCTTTTCCTTTTTCCTCTCCTTTTCCTTTTCCTTTTTCCTCTCCTTTTCCTTTTCCTTTTTCTTTTCTTTTTCTTTTTTCTTTTTTTTTCCTGTTTTTTTTTATCACCCATGAGTTTCCAATCTTTTTGGGAGGCTTTTCCAGAGCATGGATCTTCTCATGGTCACTGATTTCCTGCCTAAATTTATTCATGGCTATTTTATCTCACTTTGCTCTTGTGCCAGTGCTGCCCTTTGATTGGAACAACTCTTTCCTTTCCCCCACGTTTAATCCCCTGATACATTTCCTGCATATTCACCCAGTTTCCCTTTTACTGGAGGAACCAAGTGCCACCAGACACAAAACTGAGTTTCTTCTCATCGTGCATCCCACCACAAAGCCCATTGCTGCCTCGCTGCCCTTGACTTTGCCTCCTTTTCTGGCCACAAGCCCCCCATACCCGTGACCCAGGTCTGAGTGTCCTGCGCCACATTTCTAACATCTTTGGACATCCTCCATCTTCTTCTTTCAGGTCGTCACTGCACCATCATGTCCTGAGTCTGGCCTTCTCTCAGCTGCAATCCTGGTTCTCGGTGCTGAGTGTATGGCTCAGTCCCATCCTTTCACTTGATCCTATGGCTCAGTAGTTCCCTGTGCCACGTCTATGTATCTCCCCACAATTTTTCTTGCCGTTCCCGAGAAGGGCGGTCTCCTTAGCAGTAACAGGGTTACCCTTCCAGCTCAGCTATGCTGGATTTCATTTCACTTGGTTCATGTGCACCTTAGGCATAATGATTTTCCCCACCTCCCTACACCTGGATGAAGCAATTATTAATTACGGGCTGTAGCATTACTCACGCGTAGCCTCTGGCATGTCTCCTGGGACTTTAAGGTGATGCACCGCAGGGTGTGCACAGCACACCCATCTTTTGTTCCCAGATGCTGGTGGTGTGCTTTCGGCCCTTGTTTCCTCTGCAAGCGCCATCCACACAGTTTCACAGTTGGCTTGCCCACTGGCAATGCATCAGTGAGAGCTCCAGGAAGTGACGTGTCTTGAGAGACAGCAATCACCAAATGACTTTGTCGCAGCACTGCAATAATTTCCAGGTCCGTGGAAAACCCTTAATAATACGTCTCTCCTCTTTCCATGGGGTTTACAGGAGCTTGTGAACACATATCTCATTGATGTCCCTGGGTAGCTGTGCTGATTGCCCCCACATGGACTGCCGTGATTGCCATGGACTGCTGAGCACACCACGCACCCAGCAGCACCATTGCTGAAATGATTCAGTGGGATGGAATGACCTCCAACCATCATCACATCAAGACATGGGCTCCTTTTGTAGCTAGAGAAGGAAAGGGACATACTCTCACCGGGTCTGGTGGCACCTCTCCATGCTGAGCCAGGGGACTGTCGCAGGGAATTGCATCTGTGTTACATGTGATAAATGTATAGTTGGTGTCCTGATTTGTCTGAGGTACCTGCTTTTGTGGACACGGTGGTTTCGCAGGTTTACCTTCTCCGTCAAACACTTGCTCGTGCCTGGTGCTGCAGGACACAGGACCAAGCAATGAACCACGGCCAGGAAGGACGGTCCTTCCCAAGGAACAGATGCAGTTCCGTGGAGAGAAAATCTCAGAGTTGCTCTATTCTGTAAACACACCAAAACATTTTAAGAATAAAATCACATTTGTCAAAAATTCAGACTCCGCTGAACGCATCCCTCCTTGCTTAAAATTTTAACCGGAGGTAGGCCCAAAAAAAGCTTTGCGAAAGGCACACAGCACATCTTCATTAAGATAAAGCTGCCACCAGGCCGAGGGGGAATAGCGAGAATTACAACTCATTCAAAATACTCTGTGCTACACAGGGAGGAGTTTTGGCCAGAGACGCCGAAAGACGTGTGCGACGGAGGACTGGGACAGCCGTTCTGCGGAGGACACGGATACTGCTCCGGCATTTAGAACTCCTCCTGTTTCAAACGAACAGAAGTTTCGAAATTAGTCACTGAAGGGTTCAGGCTCATTTGAGACAGATCAAAGCATTTTGTTTCCACATCATTGAGTGGCATTATTTACGAGGGAATTTTTAAAACACTGAAAAAAAAAAGTGGGTTTGGGACATAGAGTGGAAGGGTTTCCTTCTGCAAACGCCAAAGAGGGACCTCTTGGGATTGTCATAACTTTCTTTCTGTCTTTTCCTCTCCTAGTTTAATTTTTGATAAAATGAGAGCGGCTTTCAAACCTGTGAGTGTTGGAGTCAGCGCCATCGCCGGTAAAAAAAAAATCTGCGTCAGTAAATCTAACGGAAACCATAGAATGTACGCAGCGGTGAAGGCTGACGTGGCGGTTCTGCTGACCGTTCTCTGTAACAGAAGGATAAAAGAAAAACAACTAAAATAATGCCAAAGCCATTTGCACGCAGGGTCCAGGAGCTGTGAGACGTGATTTAGGCCAAGAGTTTAGGGGAGCTCAAACAAAAAGTAGCCTTTTACAGGGGGAAAGAGCCAGAACCAGATTTAAGGAGAACCGTGGGGATGATAGCACAGCTCAGACCTGCCCAGAGCATCTCAGGAGCCGGACCCGAAAGCTTTGCCCCAGAGCACGGCGCAGTCCCTCACTTATCCAGAGAGCTGCAGACGTGCCTTAAACGAATTCCAGCGTGTCGCGCTGATCGACTGGATGTTCGCAGTCATCAAGTTTGCTCTCTAATCCGCTCACTTTCAGCGAAGCATCCCGACAGGACTCTTCCCCAAAGGGTAAAGGCTGTATCAAGACCACGGCCGGGGTTTGCCAATAGGGACCGAAGGAGTGGGGGGGGGGGTGAGGCACTGGAAAAAAGCAGAGCTATTTTTTAAGATGCTGATTTCGAGTGCTATTAAAAATGCTGCCCACATAGCCTTTTAACCCTCAAAGATATCAGATAACTTTTCTTTTTTTTTTTTTTTTTTTTTTTTCCCCCTGCGATGAGATGAAGTGGCTGTCATTATCTGCGAAGGTCTGTATCATATTGGAATCTGCCGGCGCAGGTCAGCGAGTCCGTGGTGTTCTGGTCCCAGCTCCGGCGCTGAATTACATTTCCCAGGCACAATGGCTGCAGAATGGGTGGGTGCTTTGTCATTTAAACTGCATAAAGAGGCAGAAATTGATTTTTATTGTGGATCTTCATATCTAATAAAGCTCTGAGGGGCTCTTTTCTTCTCCGATTGAATGGCCATTGAATGCTTTCAATCTAGTTCTGTGTTTCATGCCTAAACTGAATAGTGGCAGGAGGAAAATAGATGGGGGGAAGAGAGGCCAAGTCACTTTCCAGATTGAAAAGGATACAGAAGAGAAATAAATAAAAAAATAAAATAAAATAAAGTAAAAATGAATCAGGAAAAGGAAAAAAAAAGCCATTTAAGTGGAAAAGGGAACTTTCCTGATGCGGAGGAAAAATTGCTTTGTGCAAGGCGCACGCGCGTGGCTGTGCCTGTGGCCGCGTGCACCGGGATGTGGCTGCATGCAGCTGCGTGGTGGGACGTGGGCCGGAAAGACGTGGGACTCAACAAACCATTAGCAAGGGACCCTGATGCCACCTGCATCTCGATTCTGTGCTTTGGGAGCAGAAATTTCCGGCTCCCTGGTGAACACAGGGTAATACTGCACATCCCAGAGCTGCCCTGCATGCGTTGCCCTCAGTAACTAATATTTTCCTTAGGCTGCTGTAGAATGGGAATGACTCAGTTTGTGTTGACATTAATTAGAGGAAAGATTGGTGTTTTTTAATGTAATTAGTACCTAGTTCATCACGTCCTCCTCAAATCAACAAAGAGACAATAATACATAATGGCTTTTCAGTTACTCTTTGATATGTATTGCTCATTTAGTCCTGTTCCCCTTGGGAAGCTTCATCACAATTAACAAGGCCAGTAGTGTTACCATTAATTGGTCGTGCCGATGGTCTGATCTAAGGTCCTAAGGAGTCCTCCTATAGCATTGCAGACTGTGGTCAGACACTCTTGGGAACTCTGCCTAATTGAATGTTGAGTCTCTTGATCATTAGACCCGGGAGAAATAGTCATTGCCTGCTCGTGGGCTCAGCTTTTGAAGCAGCAGTCCATGGGATGAACGAAATGCTCCCCGACAGCCCCTGCAGGACCTGGAAGGGGTGTCACAAAGCAGCTGACCCCACTGGGGTGCCCTCCTGCCCATCCCAGCAAACTAGCGCTTTTCTGCACGGGCATCTTCAAGTTCTTTGACTCTAGCATGTGGAAACTGAGCTCAGAGGTGTCAAGATGGAAGGAGTGCGTTGCTTGCATGGTCATTTTTGTCATTTTCAGTATGCGTCTGTGGTTTGACTCATGTTCTTGTACCTTCACAGCTAGCACCGGGAATCCCCTCCAACGTAGGCTGGTGCAGGACATGTTATCAACTCCACAACTCAGATCACAAGGAACCTTTTATGTTGAAGAACACGTTTTGATTTCATTTTCTCGCAGCCATCCAAAGCCCTGCTGTAGGTGTCTGTCTTCTGAACTGCAGCAAAGTTAAGGTCATGAGAACTACCAACACCTGATGAATCCTGGACCTGAGTAAAACTCTCAACCCTGTGCCTGAAGAGCTGGTCCTTCAGTTTGAGCCATGAAGGCATTCAGCATCCCTGTCCTTCCTTGCATCTAAGGGTACTAACAGCTTACTGGGAGCCTACTGAAACACCCAGTGCCTCCTCAGAGCCGCTGGTTAAGGTGGTCAGGAGGACAGCGGGCTTCCTGGCAGCCCATGGATGCTCAGATTTCCTTTTCAGTAAGTCCTCTCTCACGTACAACTCCCAGTTGCTTTATTCTCAGCACATAAAAAGGAAGAGAAGCGGAAGATGCCAGCTGGATCTTTCCTCTCCTGTCCTGGAGAAGAAGATAAGATAACTTTAAAAGTTAAGCAAAGCAAACCTCCCAGTGGATACATGACTCCTTCCCTGCATACTTCCTTCAGGAAAGACATTTTCCTTAGGCTGCTATAAAATGGGAATGACTCAGTTTACGTTGGCATTAAATAGAGGAGAGATTGGTTTAGAACAGTGGGTTTTAACATCATTTGGCTTTTCTCCTACCTGTTTCATGACCCTTAGAAACCTCCTCCAAATAGCTTTGGAGGTAAGCTCCCAGGCAGTCGAAGAAATGCCAAAAAAAAATTGGGTGGTTACAACCTTAACTTCTCTCTGAAAATCTTAGAGGAAACCACATTTCTCAGAGAGTGGGAGAAGGAAAACTGTCGAGAAGTGTTTGTCCTTCTCCCATCCCACGGCAGAGAGCTCAGCATGGACCATCGTGAAAGGGCCTGCCCTTCCTAGCGCTGAGAATTAGCTTTTTGGAAACTGTGACCCAAATAGGGTATCTCAAGTGAGGCACCTGAAAAAAAAAAAATAAAGAAAAAAAGAAATGTCGAAAATTGCAAGTTGTTGGTACAAATCCTGGTTGTCTTTGCCAGGAGCTCAGTGCAATCTTGAAATGCATTGATGATCCAGAAAAACCAAGAAAATGCCAGGCCGTATTCAAAATGAGAGAATGATACTGAAAATGCTGTAATGGAATTACAGAACTGCATGATACACCTTCACCCAGAATAATGTTTTCTATTCTGTCCTCCCTGCCTCCAAATGCAGACACGGGAAAGGTCTAGGGGAGGGCAAAGGAAATTATTAAGGGCATGGAAAGACCTCCATGCAAAGAGAGATTAGAAAGATCATGCCTGTATAATTTAGAGACGACATGAATAAGAGAAGCCATGATAGAGATATATAAAATAATTTGCCTTTTTCTGGTTTGCAGAGCTTTTGTGAACTCAGCCTGCACTGGTTTTCCTTCACATCCATGCAGGACTCGGATGTGCGTGGCAAGCAGGAGAACAAACATCATGGAGCCATGGAGCTGGAGGGTGTTCTCCAAGATCCTGGAGTATGGAGGGTTATTTGAGATTGAAAATGAGTCGGTTTAAGTAATGTGGTCCTTCTTCTGGTCCTGGATGCAAGAACCTTTGTATATAAAGGAGGAAATCTCTCAGGAATCCCTGCCCTTTGATTCCCTTGGGGAGGCTTAACTCAGGGCCTCTTCGCCCTACCCAGATGTCAACAACACAGTATTTTCATGACCTCCACATCTGCGATACACTTATTTTTCTTCATACACCCTTCCCTGGGGATGGGATCTCACCATCTTTGGTCTGGCAACGCTGGTCACCCATGGATATCTCAGCAAAAGGAGAAGCCAGCCCCGTTCCCTCTGACCAGCTTTGTGGCCAGGAGATCCCGCTCGAGACCCTGCTCTAACACCTCATGTCACCAACCTCACTTTCTGCAGAACTTCTGGTGAGTTTAATGAGGTGCACAACGACTCGCTGTTATTAAGTCCATGTCGCTATTAAACAGGGCTGTGGGGAAAGCACCGTGCGCTCCTGCAGAAGGTCTGCTCTTGCACACCCCATCAATCTCTGAAGGACCCAAAGGCAACCAAATCCTTGTTTTCAGCCCAAAGCAAGGATGGAAGCAAAGCTTTTGACCTGCAAATTGTCTCTCGGTGGAGTGAGGATCTGTCTCCCTTCCCAGAAGGTATTCTGTGTAAATGCTCCGGTAACTGTTTCGAGCAAAGTGTTTCAGAGAGAATGTGAATTTTGGAGGGATACAAAAAGGCTCGTATGCCTGAATACGTGCCCATTTCTTCCAACTGTACTGATTGGTCTAATAAAAGGTTATTAGATCTCTCTATACAAAGTTGCCTCTATTCAAGAGGGAGCACTTCTGACACTTGTGATACCATCCAAACTCCATGCCTTTCAAAACAGTAGTCTTAGACAAAGACTTACCATCTGAGGGCCAGAAGGGACAGGGGGGAAAAAAAACCCCAACCCAGCACACAACAAAGGTACAAAGAATACAGACAACAAAGGTACAAGAAAGAATGATCTAAATTAAATGGTGAGATTCCAGATGGACTCAAGAGACATAAATACCTCGTCTAACCTCGACGCACAATGAGTCACGGCGGACAGAAATGAAAGCAGAGATCAGCTGGGTGCCAAGTAGTTTGTTCTCAAGTTTCCCCAGGGAGGAGAGAGGTCTACAGCACTTAACAGAACAGTTTCTGTTTGCTTCGGGTTCTGCCAAGGTCCGGAATTAAAAAGTCCAGGACGATTTGAAAAGCTAGCGGGGGCAGCAGAGCTGGTCAGAGTGCGGGATCACGGCTGGGTTGGGGAGGAGATGCACCACCAAAGCTATAGGCACAAGAGCGGGCTCTCCCAATGAGCCTGGGGAGGGAGGAGTGCAAGTCGGGCTTGGGGGAACTGTGACATTGCACTTACTGCAATTCCACTTGCATACAAGTCTGAAGACTCTCAAGGCAGCTTGTTTCCATATATAAAAAAAGAATAATAAATCAACTTTTGATGCCACCAATTAAGAGCAGAGAAAGAGTGGAAGCCTTTCAAAGGATGGAAGCAGTTGAATAGACTTGTGCGTGGTATCTCACGGTTAAGTGATGCTCTCTTGGCTTCCCAGCATCATTTTGCTGCAAAGCCCTGAGCGGGAGGACAGGGTCTCAGCCAGACCCCACAAGCACTCTGGAGCCCACGCAATCTTTTAGGTCTGGCTGATATTTCCTTACCGACACAAGGTCCAAGAAGCTGAGGAGACCATCGAGGAATACCGCAGCAGCCCCGCTGTTGAAATAGCAACATTTTCCTGCAGCTTAAAATAGCAACATTTTCCTCAGCTGCCCCCAAAGCTGAGGAAGATGGGAAGACGAAGGACGGATGACGCTCTCCTGGGCTTTTTTTTTTTTTTGACCGATGACCCCAACTGGAAGTGAGTCTGATCCCAGGGGAGGGCTGTGCTGAGGGTCAATGATTGGGAAGTTTCAAAAGTGCGGCTCTGTGGCCGAGGGCAGGCGGTGATAAGAGCTCCAGGTGAAGTGGTCAAAGCCAGGCTGAAATGAGTGATAGCGGTGGTTAACGCTGCAGATTGAGACCCGTGACACCAGTGGAGTTTGTCAGGCTTAGTGCGGCGAGGGGATTTTCTCTGTTTCTCTCTGAAGCATCCTCCCTTGTTTGCGACATGGCAGATAGGCGTCACTCACGCTGGATTTGTCTGACTCCTCGTCAAAGCGAGATTTATTCATGGGAGTCAGTTTTTCCATGGAAAAATAAACGGCAGCTTCTCCCTAGAGGGGTATGGCCACTCTGTGTCCAGCGAAGGCACATCCTCCATGCAGCTCCTGGAAGACCATGTCATCTCCATCTCCCACCAGCGCCTCTGGCCCCTCTCCTGACCCACATCTCCATCAGAGGGCAACGCAGACGCAATCCTACACAATAGAGCCAGTCTGGTTTTTACGATTAACTAGAGCGGATGCAAACCTTAACAAAAATCATGCAGGGCAAAACTGCGTTTTCCATGACTCACCCTTCCACCTTCCTTCTGCCTCATAGCAGAGCGCGGCATGGTTATCTTTGAACAAATTTAGCCACTTCAGTTCATTTTTATTTTTAACCATTGCACGAGGCGGGATTTGGAGATGGATGGCTGATGGCTCTGATCTGGTAGGACAAATCCTCTGTTTCTGCACGCCCATAGAGGTTTTAGATCAGAAAAACATCTTGTCTCAAGTCCATGTATGCAATACATGGTCTTTTGCTGTTGAGGAGGTAGCACTGGGCCGTATTAATGCTGCGAGTCTAAATCTGCTATATTTGCTCAGTAGTTCCTATATTGTTCATATTGTTATTTGCTTGACGCAACACTCCTCTGCTTGTGCGCTCATCGTTTTGGAGGGGGTTGAACAGTTCGGTTTTTACCCTCAGAAGCGTTGCCATCTTGGGTCTGAACATGGTTCTGGCAGCAGAAATCAGTTCCCCATGTCTGCAGAGTTGTGGTCGGCATTTTGGCATCGCCTGGGTGGAGTTTCTTTCCCCGTGAACTCAAGCTGCTCTACTGCAGTGGTTTCGGGGCTGTTTTTTTTTCCACCAGGACTCCCACTTGCAGCGCTCTGCTGGAGCATGTGCGGCTGCGGAAACTATTCCTCATCTCTATTAAAAAATATTCAAAATGATGCGGGGAGTAGAAGTTTGAGTTAATTACAAATTATTCTCGATTTCACTAGCATTTTATTAACAAATCCACATTAATCCAGTATTAGAGCAGGGTGGGATTATAGGATTTCTCTCATCTGAAGCTTGGAGCAAGGGAAGTCTATAATAAACCCACCTATTCATTTGACACAAAGCTGTTCTATCAAATCTACCACAACATGTGGGCCCCCCCTGCCCTTCCTTGCGACATACATATGCAATCCTATACAATAGGAACGGTGTATTTTTACTATTGACTAGAAAGGATACAAAACCCATCCGGGGTAAAATTGCCTTTGCAGCACTTCTGGCCTCGAAGACACTTTTCTGCCTTTCCAGGCTCTGCAGGTCACCTACTGGTGACATTTTCCACCTGGTGGAGACCTGTCAGCTCCCTGTTTGAGTCCACTTCTACCAGCAGAAGAGCTGACCCCATAGCACCCTACACATTTGCTTAAAAGCAAGGTGGGATCACGCGAAAGGTTGCTTCCTCTGCAGATGGAAGCTTACACCATGAGGTGGGACACACCAGAGGAAAAAAAAAAGATCTGAGGGTGTTTGGAGAGAAATAAAATGGAAAAGCAGAACTGTTTCATCTTGATCCTGCCACGGTCCTCAAAATTGTCTTGAAAGTTTGCGCAGAAAGGAGCTAGCTGAGGGACTGAAATAGTTTGCTTTAAGATATAATCCTTTTAATAAAATGTAAGGGTCAGAATTTCATGTCGGCAGTGAACATTTTGCTAAATAGGGCATGATGAGTTTGCTGTTCTGCTCCCGGACTGGTGGCTCGTGCTTGCATGTCGTGGTGTGTCATAACTGCATGAAATCGCCGTCTCTGCTGGGGCTGGTGCGGGTTGATCAGTCCAAAGTGTAACAGCTCCTGAGCTGAAATTATTCGTCTTAATTTTACGGAGCCCTCTAACAAAACCATTTTGCCCCCCCCCCCCCCAAAAAAAAAAACCATCTAGAGAAGATGAAGAAAAAGTTCAGGTTTTGAAGACCCTTATTGTCTCACTCATGGGGACGCCATGAATATCTGAACGCTGAAATTGTGTCATTTTATACCTAGAACAACTACCCATTTTTCCACCGGTTTTTGATGAAATAAAAAAAGGGGATTTGCTCATGGGTAATTCTGCTGATTCCAAAAGCTACCTTTCTGCCTCAGAAAGCAGCATTTTTCAGCCAAGTCTCATCGTTGCTGTGACTCTGCGTTTAGACATGACAACAGGCTTGGGGTTGTGCAGAAATGAGACTAGCTGCCTCCCAGACACATCAGCTGCCTGAGACATGCAGGAGATGGGGCTCCTTCAGAGCCATGTTGGGTTTTTTTTGGTGCCTCTTGATATGACCTGCTGTCCAGGTCTGTTTTCCCATGGATATTTTTGAGACAAGTCAACATGCGTTAGAGAACAGAAATTAAGCCCATTGCCACCTCTCTAGCAACGGTGGTTCTTTGGAGATTGAAGGGCAGTATTTTAATTCGTGGCAGAAGTTTTTTACACAGCCCTGGGGTCTGGACCTACAGTGCTTGGTGCTTTGGTGTAGATGGTTTCACCAAGCTGGGAACTGCAGAACCCCCATGGACACCATGAGCTTTTCTGGGGCCCTGCGCCTACCTGCATTCAGAAGATCAGTCCTTCTGGCTGTGACTGAACATCCCAGGGACTTTTTGGGTAGATTACCTAGGTGGCAACCTCTCTGGTGAGGTAAGGCTCACCCTCTTGCTGTCAAACTCCACTGATGATAAACCTGATGATAAACCTTTTGAGCAAGGCAAAGGCAGAGAAAAATGCTACCTCAGAATATAGGACAAGAGGAAATGGTGTCAAGTTGCATCAGGATGGAGATTAGGAAAAATTTCCTCACAGAAAGGGTTGTCAAGCATTGGAACAGGCTGCCCGGAGAAGTGGTGGAATAACCATCCCTGGAGGTGTTTAAAAGACAGGCAGATGTGGTGCTGAGGGACATGGTTTACTGGTGGTTTGGGCAGTGTTGGGTTGATGGTTGGACTCCATGATCTTAAAGGTCCCTTCCAACCTAGACGATTCTACGATTCTGTCAGCTCTTGCTTCTGACTGCCTCTGAGCTGGTAGTCTTGATGCGTTCTCAGTGCTTAGGGCCTGGCCAAGCGCTGGCTCCAAGCCAGACATCTACAAAGCTCCTCCAGCTCCTTGCAAAGCCAAAGGAGAGAGGCACGGAGAGGTGAGCAAGAGCGATGGTCACACCTGAGTGGCAGAGTAGCAGGAGGTGAATGCTGGTTGGGTTTTAAGTAGAGTGGAGCACGCATCCTTGGCCGTTTGATTCCTGAATGCCTTTCTGGTTTCGCTCAATCCATGCTCTAAAGGAGACCCAGCCAAAGCCTGGGTTTCTCCTTCCCAGCTGGAATGTCACAAATAATGTCGCTTGTATCTGCAATCCAGGGACCCCTTGGTGACATTTTCTGGATGCATCTGGGCAGGCAGTCACTGTGGTGCAGTGGTCCCTGTACTAAGGCATCGATATGCTGTGGAGAACAGCATTTTTAATTATTGCCTTTTTCCATGGCCAGGTTGCGGTGGAATAGCCACTCTCCTTCCGAGCACAGCTGGGTGCTGCTGTGAGGACCGGGGTGTAGCTTTCTTTAGGAGACAATTTATTGTCTCTCTGCTCATTGCCAGGTCCCTGCCTGCTCAACGCTGGGAGATGGGGCCTTTTGGTGCTGTGTAACAACAGTCAATTTGGAGTACAAACAACCCTTTTGTGCCTCTCACTTAAGGAGCCCCCTGATAAACATGGTTGTGGAGGGAAGATGACGTGAATATATGAGATTCCTCCTGCCCACAGCCAGTGCCAACATCCTCGGCAAAATGAACCATCTGCATCAGGTCCTATTAAGTAAATTAGTGCTCTAGATTTTATTATATTTTTTTTAAATAAAAATGTAGTAAAAAGAGAAAGAGCCCAAGGAACTTCTTTTACAAATTAGTCACGATTTGCAAGAAAAATGATGCAATCAAGGGAGCTCCAGGACAACAAATGAGCCCAAGGCTGAGACATCCATTAAGTGGACTGTTTGTATCAAGAAGTTTCTTTCCTCCCACCTCAGCTCAAGCTCCACTTTTGAGGTTTTTTGCGGGGCATGGGTGGAGATACGGATGCACACGCTCACTTATGCAGAAGGCAACGCTCTCCTGGCTGACCCTGATCCTGGAGCCGGAGGGGAGGCAGCGGTACCTAACGGAGCAGCATCCAGGGGACCGGTGGCCTGTTTCCAGCTCAGCCCCCGACTGCCTGGAGGAGCCAGGAGGGAAGGGCGGATCATGTCATCCTGGACACTGAGGACAGCATGAGAGTTGGGCTAGGAAAAGCAGAGGCATCTTCCATGGGACCCCATTGCACAGATGGTGAAGGACACTAGGGCACGATGCCCAAAGGAAGGGTTGGGCTGTCTCTACTTGTCCCCCCCTACTCTGCTGGACCTCTCCCAGGTCCAGAGGAGGCCAGGAAGATGATCAAAGGGGTGGAGCACCTCTCCTCTGAAGACTGGCTGAGAGAGTTGGGGTTGTTCAGCCTGGAGAAGAGAAGGCTCTGGGGAGACCTTATTGAGGCCTTCCAGTACCTAAAGGGGCTCCAGGAGAGCTGGGGAGGGACTTTCTACAGGGGCATGTAGTGACAGGATGAGGGGGAATGGCTTCAAACTGGAAGAGGGGAGATTTAGATGAGATATCAGGAAGAAATTCTCCACTGTGAGGGTGGTGAGCCCCTGGTGCAGGTTGCCCGGAGAAGCTGTGGCTGCCCCATCCCTGGAGGTGTTCAAGGCCAGGTTGGACGGGGCTTGGAGCAACCTGGGCTGGTGGGAGGTGTCCCTGCCCAGGGCAGGGGGGTGGGACTCAATCATCTTCAAGGTCCCTTCCAACCCAAACCATTCTATGATTCTACTACACACATCCTTTGCCTAGCAGTCTGTCCCAGGCTCCTCCTGAGCTCACCATTAATACAGCCAGACTCCCACCATTAAACACATCTAAACAACATGCAGTACAAGGCTTCCAAAAAGCCGGTCTCAAAATAACTCGTACTCTAATGCAAGCAGCAGACAAAGCTAAAGAAAAGCAGAGGAGCAGGCACCCTTCAAGCTAAAGCATGTTATTAAGGAATATTCCTTTTTTGAAGTTTGTTGATTTTATTTTTATCATATTTTAGCACAAACCCTTTTCATGTTATAAATTAAGTAACTGCTGCAGAAGGGTTATGGGCTTTTTTTTTTTTTTCAGATGCATTTCCTATAGAGAGATTTTTAAAGTTTCCAGTACAAAAAAAAAAAAAATCATGGAAAGCTGTGTTGAATTATGTGATACATTGAAATTAAAATGAAATTCCAAATTATCTTGCAGTCAGGGGCTGATGTGGACTGAGTGATAATAAATAAAGGTTAAAAGGACATTGGCAAGTCTTTTTTCATGGCTTTCAATTTTTCCCCTCCCTGTT
>NW_009648948.1:221082-224981 GCF_000708025.1 Charadrius vociferus | reverse complement strand
CCTATTGATTTTTTTTTCTTTTCCCACATTTGAAAACAGCATTTATTTATTTTCTGTGTTTCTAACGGAGCTGGGATTAATGTAGCTTTATTTGTTCTCTGCTTGGCTTGTGCCTTTCGTCTCGCGGAGGGACTCGGAGCAGCCCAGGGAAGGATGCTCATTAGCAGCACTGTGGCAGCCCAGCACCAAAACCCTCATCAAAGTTCCAGCCGGGGGCCAGTAAATATTTTGACCCTGGGGCAGCCACCCAAAAAACTCAGCTCATGTCACTTTGGTGCTTGACGTCCCCAGGTCTAGAGTTGAGCACTGGTGTGAAGGCTCCATCCAGTTGTGTCTCACGGTTTTTTTGGAGGGAAGAGGAGATGCCGCCCACTTCTGAACAGAGGACTTGCAAAAATAGACGGTGGGAAACAAGTCTTTTAAACTCCCACAGGTCGGGGTGGAAGGCGAGTCTTTAGAAAAACTCCTTGCACCTGCCAGAGGGGTGGGAGGGTACATAAAAGGATTTCTCTAGTCAAAAATACCATTCTTCATCCTGGAGTGTGTTTGGGTTCTGGGGTTTGGGGTGAGCTCTGGTGGGATAGGAGCATTTTCTCATTCTTTTCAATTTTTTTTTTTTTGGGGGGGGGGGGTTGGCTTTTTGGGGTGGGGAAAGGCAGGATTTGAAAGAAATTTAAACATTAAGACTTTAGGCCACCTAATTGTGTAAACTGTTATGGATATTATAGTCTTCATTAACCAGCGGGGGAGGATTTTGGCGCAGTAAATATTAAACTCTTTGAAAATGCACAGGCAACGGGAAATTGGAATAGTTGTATTACTCATGCAAGCACTCATCACCCTTTAAGACAAATAAATTTATGCATTTAAAATGGATGTATTGTGCATGCCCACAAGGATGGTTAACCGTGAAACTATTTAAAGGCGTTTCCCAGCTAAGTTGTAGGAAGAAAATAAAAACTGAAGCGCCTTAATGCTTTGGGATCAAGAGGAGGGGCTCTGCACCCTACACAGGCTATTGCACCTCCCCGGGTGCCGATGTGTCCCCTTCCAGCATGGGAATCCTCTTCTTCCCTGTGAAAATGCCATGGGAGGTGAAAGTTGGGCACTAGTTTAACAAGTTTCAGTTCGACAGATTTTGGTAGGTCAACTAGCTGCCCGCAGGAAGAGAAAATACCAGGAAAGATTATTTTCTTTCAGCCTAATTCATCAGAATAGGGATAGATTTGTTTCTGGATGCCACGCTTCAGGTATATATATTTTTAATGTATTTAAAATATTAAAGATATCATCCTATCTCTCTGTGATAGAAGTTCAATGAAGCTGAGATTTGGCCTTACCCATTGATGGTGAGGGTCAGTTCAGGGAAAACCGCAAGTTTTGGAAATGGCAGTAGATGACTCCTCAATTAAATATTTGGTGAGATCATTTATGGTGGTTAAAGTCTTCCATGCTGCTTCCCCCAGGTTTCCTTTTACCCCAGAAAATGAAGGACCAAATCATCCTTACTCCCCCTGACCCTGTCCACCTTCTGATAAGAAGGCAAATCTTATTCAAAAGGGAAAGCAGTTTTCTTTCATGAATACCAGTTTCTATTAATAAAAAATGCATTTTTTATAGCAGGATATGTTTTTCAGCTGAGAAAACCCATGTAGCTGTGATGCTGGAGCTGTCTCACATCAGGCCATGAGGATGCAGGATCTCAGGAGCACATCTCTCCTGCCGGATCCACCACCGCATCGCTGAGGACCTGGCCAGGGACATGAGGACCATTGAGGATGACTTTATCTTCTCTGAGGTGCTGTGAAGGTCAGTGCACTGCAGAGAGCGTGACATGGACTGCACCAGGGGCGGAGCCGTACCGGTACAACCAGGACTTTGGGGCTCAAACCCATCCTCTCCCCCTCATTCAGCAGGGAAGCAGGTCTCCAGCAGCTCTCATCACACCCAAAGCAGATGCTGAAGTTGTCCGCCCCAGGGGAAGGAAGAGGCTCTGGTGAGACTTCACGAGAGACGTGTGGCCACCCAGCAGCAGGCTGGAGGGTGTGCTAATGCCTTGATACACGTCAGAGGCACCGTTTCGTTTGCAGTAGTGGTTTTCCTCTTGAAAAGACTACAGCAACATTAGGGGGGTTGGAGCCAGGTGATAAGAATATTAGATGTTCTTCATCGCCCTCATCAGGAGTGAGAACGGAGGGACTGGGGACAGCTTACTTTGGAGAGAGGAGCAGTTCTGCTGGAGGTATTCTGAATAAAAACAACAGGAAAAGAAGAGATGGATTTCAGTTCATCACCCCTGAAAGAAATGAAAATACTTTTTGGGCTGTCTGCTCTGCTCCTGTGGAACTCGCCGCCGCGGGACACCATGGCAGGGAAAGTCGTACAGCAAAAACATATTGTTATTTTTTAGGGACAGGTTAGACTTCAACTGCTCTTTGGGATAATCCATCCTAAAATCCAAGAGGGGAGGAGGAGCCCTCTGCAGTCCATGGGGAAAGTGGTGTCCCCAGCAAGATGGTGAGCCAGCTGACCCATTTGTGGCACTGGTCTCTTGCTATTGCCTGGCACAGGGCTGACCCTGTTCCCACAGTGGGAATCAAGGTAACATCCCAAAATCTAGGGCCGTGGAGACCAGCTCCTGGCATCCACCTCAGCACGATGCGAGTCCTCAACTGAGAGGCTGGAAGGACATCCTCATCTTGCTCTCCTCATCAGCCTAAAGGGTTTTTTGGGGGGGAAGGTAGTGTTTCACTAATTATTAAGGTGGTTATTCATACATCCACTTCACAGAAGAGATCACAGATGGGGATATTACATCTGCCTTTAGAGGGTTATAGGCCGGAGCAGGCAGCTTTGGCTCCTTGCCTTCTGAGCTCCGTGGCCCGCACCGCAGCCGGTCTTACCTCCATCCGCTGTTGGGTCTGGTGGATGGAGTGCAGGAGCTTGGCAGCAGTGGACTTTTTGGGCAAAGCCATCACTCCGCTTTGCAGCTCTCTTGGCTCGGAACACCCAATATTTTGGGCAGAGAGGGAGGCTGGGCTTGCTGGTGAGGTGCAGGGGGAGGATGCTGGGGATGCACAGGAGATGGTGCCAGCAAATCCCTGCCGGCGGTTGGGCAGAACCATGCTGGCAACCCCCTTTGGTGCCCTAGTGGTCAACCTGCACACCATCTCTCGTCCTGGCACGGGTTGTCCACACACAAGTGATGTGCTAGCACGATGTGCAGCGCTCCCGCACAGCACGCCGGCACCCCCGTGCTGGGAAAGCCCCGCCGAGAGAAGGTACGGCATTTATTTTTCGGGGCCTCGGCATGTCACTGGTAAAACCAAAGCTATTAACACCTCTGGTTTTTGTTCAGGCTGTAAGCTCTTTAGAAGGGGGAGAGCTTGCCAAGACATATTTGTATAGGACCCCGCACAGCAGAAACTTACAGTCAATAAAATAATAAACCAAAGAAACCCCCAAACAACAGAAAAATCAATAACAGAACACCACCAAGAGATGCTGCCGAGTTTTAATCCCTTGCGATTGCTCCTTGGGACAGTAGCTGGTGGTTTAGGGTCGGCAGTGTGCCAAAAAAAAAATAAATAAAAGGGTGTTGAGAGACAGAGAAGTTCATTTCTCAAGCGTACATTAAGATTTTAAAAGCCTGACTGCAGTATTTCCAAGGGGCAGAAGGTGTGTTTCCTGAAAAAAAGGAAGAGGAAAAGGCGTTCTGTGGGGAATGGCAGCGAATTTGGGCAGGAGGCTTGGCTCCCCGCCAGTTCCCTTGGTCAATGGAGAAAAAAAAACGTCCATGAGCAACTGGGATGGAGCCTGCTCTAAACCCCCGTAGCAGACGCACGTGAAATACGCAGGATCCATCTGCGGAAGGTTTTGGGGTGGGTTTTTTTTTTTTG
>NW_009648948.1:208785-221045 GCF_000708025.1 Charadrius vociferus | reverse complement strand
AATTAAACGAAACCTTCCCAATTTTCAGGTCTGCACTGGGAGCTCAGCAACAAGTAGAAAGGCTGCTTGGCTTGCAACTCCGAAGTTTCGCCGGAGCAGACTTTCTTATCGCTCTGCCTACAATGTGTATGATACTTTATTAGCATCTTCCGCGGTAATCCCAGCAAAACTGAGGTGGGGGGGTGGGGAGAAGTGTCAGATCAAAAGGGGGAGTATGAAAGCGGGCGGCTAAGCAGGTTGCTGGGATGCTAATGATTGCTTCCTTCATTCTCTGAGTGTCACGCACAACATCTCTAAGCCCAGCGCAGCGCGTAAGCCACACAAATAGCCATATTTGTTAACATTCATGTGACTCTTTTCGTCTGAGCTGTATTTCCTTGAGTGCACCACAATGAAGAGTTTCTTTTAATAGGGATCAACCAGGAAAAACAACTGTGAGGGACTTTTCTCTCCCTCTCCCTCCCTCCCTCTCTCTCTCACTCCCTCTCTCACTCTCTCTAAACCTTTTACACTGCGGTTGAACAAGCCTCTGGATAAAGACTTTATCCAAAAACCCCCTCTTTAAAGTTATTTCAAATTTCTCTGCAAGGCTTTCAGAAATCTGTTTGTTTGAGGGCAGAATTAGATGTGACCGGCGTTTTATTGTGACATAAAACCATATTTCTTCCCTGGAAGATTAAAAAATAAAATCGGTTAATAAGAAAAGCTGTCAGCAACAGAAAATGGCTGACATAATCCGTTTATCCTCCGAGCAATAAAGATATTGGTCCTTGGGAGTCTATCCTCTCTCTCATGTTATTTCGCCCAAAACATTATCTTCCCAGCATTCTGATGGATTAAGAAGTCATATGGGAGATAGCAGGGAAATGACAGATACAAAAAAAATAATATCCTTTCATTTCCCCTCCTCCCTGCACTCTCCCTCTCTCTCTTTCTCTCTCCCGTTTTCTCCCCGGCCCCTCCTTCCCCTGCCTCCTTCTCTCTCTTTTTCTCTGTCCCCTTGGAAAAGCGGTCCATCTCTTTATTCCCAGCATCCCAGCGCTCTGCGGAAGTCCCAAGCCGCCAACCCCAGTGCGGTGGGGAGAAGCAACACAGAACTTCTTGCACGCCCTGGTCCCTCTCACGCACGCAGATGCTAACGCCTCGGCACCATTCCATACCTGAATACCTCCTGAATTTTTAGGAACCACGGTCACAGCTCTCCGTTCCTCCGTCGAAGCGTGTCTGAGTAACTTGCTGGAGGAAGAGAGAATGAAATCCACCACTGGGTCTGAGCGGAGCAGAGCTGGGACTCTTTCCTGAGGGGTTTTGGGTTTTTTTGGTGGTGAAATCCGTAGATGGAAGAGGGCTCTGGTCTTCGGAAAACTCCTCTTCTGCATTCACAAACGTCTTCTTGATGTGACGTGTAACCACTACAGAAGGTCAGCTCCATAGCAGATGAGTGAGCAGACCCCCTGGCCTCATTCGTGGTCTTGGGGGCCACTGTCTGTCTGTCTTTCTGGAGGCCCTGAGGCTACTGGAGACAAAATACAGCACAAGGCTGACGTCCCAGAGGTCTGGGACACACCACTTTGACCTTGAGGCCTTCCAGCGCTATGTGTCTGGTGGTGTTGTGCTCCACTTGAGTAGACTTTGCATTTCCCCTTCTCTCAGAGACCCCGAGAAGCCCCTCTGCCACCAGCTCGTGTCCTGCCATGGCTCTGTCTGACCAAGGCTTGCTCCAGCATCAGAATCTCCTTCTAAAAGTCTTTGGAGGTGCAGGACTCAGTGTTGGGAGGGACGTGAGATACCATTTAATCCTTTCCCCCCTGCCCAGGGCAGGATCATGCAGATCTAAAGCATCCCTGGGGGATGTTCACCTAACCTCTTCCTAAAAACGTCCCATATTGGCCACTCTGCCACCTCCTGGGGAAATTTATTCTGCTGCTTCTCTATCCTTAGCACCCGTGTGTTTTTCTGAACATCTGACTTAAATCTTCCATGCTGCAATTTAGGGCTGTTACTTCTCTTCCTGTCCCCAGCAGACACGAAGAACAATTTATTGTCTTTCTCTTTTTCAGCAACCTTTCAGCTCGCAGAAGACTATCCGGAGAGGAAATGAGCAGAAGGAGTGATCTTCTTGTTCTCCCCGTCCCACTTGCTTCTTCTCCAGGTGAGCCTTACCTGCAAGATCGTGTTTTCTAGATCCGAAACCGCTTTCCTGCTCATCCTGTGCTGAGCACGGGGTCCACTGCCATCCAGCCTGGCTCCTCTTGCTCTTCCCCTTCTTCATCGCTCCCTCCTGGTCACCTCACAGCCCCAGCTCAGGCTCCACTCTCACTTACAGGTGATTGAAATGTGTTGCCAGTCAGTTTTTGCCACAATAAGTCAAAATACATGGAAATGGAGATTTTAAAGACACACACAAAAAAAAGCCACCTGCCCTGACAAATATGAAAATTTTCCTCTTTTTTTTTCATTCTTCTTTTAATCTCTTTTGCATCTTCTGAACATTTTAATTAATTTCAATTAATTTCTTCACTTTTTGCCCATCAGAATCAGTTCTGCTTTGCCATTTTGTGTGATTTAATGGATTAGAAAGGATGCGTTGTCAACTTTTTACCCACTATTTACCTGACACCCAGGTTGGATTATTTGCCCATTAATGTTTCCCCAGATCTGTCCACCTATCTCATATCCAGAAATGTTTTTATTTGGAGAACCAGCTTGTAAAATGAAAAATATGTATACCCAGGATAAAACGCAACATTTAAAGAGCTTGAGTTTTACCTAAAAGAATTTGCTTTCTTCTGGCAGCACTTGTTTCCTGTGGTGAAATAACATATGAAGAGAAAAAAAATCACGAATAGAACTAAGCAGGAGACAGTTTTACCGTGTTGAGAATTGTTTCAAGATTGTGTTTCTATGTGTTTCACTATTAAGAGCAAAATAAGGTTTACTTTATTTTTTAAAAAAAAAAAAGTCCTGAAAAAGCTTGTTGGGGCACTTGAAATACAGTAAAAAACAAAATCAGTTTGAAAGATTTTTCTAAACTGCCATTTTCTCCTCAAAGATTTGGTCTCTATTGTCTTCCACCAAAAAGTACATAACATAAAAAATTTATCGACCGCTAATCTTTCTTAAAAGACCTGAAATGCCTTTTCTCTTCCTTCGTTTAATGAATACAAACATCTCCTTGATGTTACTTCTGAAGCTACGAGGGAGCCTGCATATTCATTTGGCAATATTTGAAAGATCACCCTGATACCAGAAACGTGTGCAGCAGACTGGGAGTGCCCAAACGAGCCCCAGCAAAATTCACCGCCGGGAGAAGACCGCTTCCACCCAAAGCTTTCAGACCCTGCCGAACGGGTGGGTTTTACCCCTTCAACACACGTGCTAATAGGGTAAAGACCCAGATTTCTAGTGGTAACCCGTGCGTCTTCCCATATTTCTCCCCCCAAGGAGGCTCCAGCTGAGCTTTGAAGCAGAGGAAGTCCATAGTTTGTGTGTGAGATTTATGCAAGAAAAACAATAATACTGAAGATCCAGTGTGACTATGAGCAGCTGATTTTTCCAGAAGAATTCCTTCATTAGATGATCCCAAAATCTGACCAGAGACCCCAGGCTGCACCATTATATCGTGCTGAAAATACCAGTTGATTTCCAGAAAATATATTTCTTTGTAGAGGAGAGCTTTAAGCTGAAAATCATATTCAACCTTAACTCCATCCACCACTTTTACGCCTACCCAGCCATGAGCAGAGGTTCAAAAATGTTGTTATTCCCACAAACTAGGCAAAGAAGAGCCTAGAGATCCTGTCCCAAAAGCTGGCAGGCAATTCAAGGGATTGCCAGGGGTAAAGAATCGCCAGGTGGAAATGCATAAGTACGTGGGAAAACTAGAACAAGGGAGTCATCTGCCTATCAGCACCAATTCAGGTGGCTCTCTGGGGAGGAGGTCGCACTGATTACCAAATAAACAGAGGCCGTTGGCGGCAGGGATGGAGGGAGACGAGTATATTTACTTCCAGCTGAGCAAATTTGTCAACTGCCTGTAAAACACATGATTACTATGGAATTACATGTGTTACATTCTGTATTTGTTCTTATTCTTATTTAAAATATAGATACTCTCTAGGGCTGGATTCAGATGAAAACCAAGGATTAAATGTGAGAAACAAAACCGGAACTCAGTAGCAGCTGAACATAGGAAATATTAAAGCAAGGAAGTAGGGGATAAGAATTAAGCACAACGCCAGGATTTAAAGAATAGAGGGGAATCGATATCACAGACCTGGGCCAGCCCTCAAACAGCCACCTAGATATTTCTAAAGTCCTCAGATCAGCACGTACTTTAGATTAAACAGTTGTATACTCTCCAGTCCTCCTTCACGGGTTGTGGTTTCCGGACCTTTGATGAGTCTCGTTGATACCTTTTGATTGCACCTGAAAATCCCACTTTAACAGCTAATTTCCATTGTGCTACTGGGTGACCTTGGGCAGGACACTTCTACTCGCCACATCTTAGTTTCCCCTTTGTGAAATGGGAGGGGACTCCTAAAATATCCAGAAACCTACTGGTGGGAACTGTGTGAGTGCTCTGTAATAAGAGAGATGAGAGGGAGGAGGCAGAGATGCGTCACGAAGGCAGAATGGCGGGTGGGCAGTGTGATGAGTTCAGAAGACAGCGTCCTCATGGAGGGGAAGTCCACCTGGCTGTGAAGGCTGATGGCTATGCATCCACACATTTACATAGTCTCGCCATTATTCGTAGGGTTTTAGAGCTTTGAGGGGGATTTACATGTCTCCAGTCATTGTGGCACTACTAAGATCAGGGAATTTCCCAGAGCTGGTTCCTCTGGTGGGAAATGACTCTTTGCTACATGCATGAAGGCTGTTAGCCCAGTGATGTCTTGGATTATGGTGTGTCTTCTAGACTGAAAATGCATTTCTTTTGTGACCTAAAGAGAAGAGAGAAACTCACTCATATCAGTGAGTTTAAGAGACAAGAACTCTCCAGGTATGACCTGCTCCATGACTGGAAGCATAGGGAAACCACGATGGGAGTTGCTGACATACCATCACCCTTTGGCATAACCGGAGAAGCCAGAATGACTTGGACAGTCAGGTTTGTTGTCAGGCTACCCTCTGTGACCCTGTGGTGTGGGGGTCTGGGACACTGGTCTCAGACACCGTACAGTATGGTCTTTGCTCTACAGTAACACCTGGAGATGGTCCTACCAAGACAAGGCCACCTTGCTGGGAGGTACTGTTGAGACAAATAGCAGAAGGCCATCCCTGCCAAAAGTTACCAGCAGGGATGGATATGTAAAGACTTGGAGGTGATGCAGAGACTCAGACAGCAAATTGGCACCAGCTCTGGCAGCATAAGCATCTCCCAAGTCACAGACTGGTGCCCCACGTACTAATGTTTTCCTTCCTCCCATAGCACCCCGAGAGCTCCGCAGGATGTGGTTAGATGCCATAAAGACTGGATCCCAAGCTCATCCTGTCCCAAGGCACCAAACAACGCAGACAGCCTGAAAGCCCCTAATTGGCCCTGACCTTCAGGATTTCCACCTCCGCTGACGTCTCACAGCACCCTAAAGAGTACCGCTCTGTTGGCACGGGCGCAAGAGGCAGCAAGGAGGATGGAGAGGAGGAGACACAGACGCACACACACACTTACACACGCTCACAGGGATAAAAAGGATAACTGGATCCATGAAAATAAGCCAAGCACTGCCATCGTCGGTCTAAATGCAGATAAGTATTGTACTGAAAACAAAGATTACTTGTACTTTGTAGATAGAGACGTGTTTTGTTACAGGATGCTTTGTATGGAATTGGGTCACAGCAGAATATGAGCCAACTCCCCCCCCCTCCGCCCGCCTCCTCCCAACCTCCCTCTCCGCCTGCCTATCCTTTGAATCTGGAGCCAAATCTCAAGGGTAACGGAGTAGAAATTGCTACAGTTTTGCCTTTTTTTTTTTTTTTTCCCTTGGCTGGGATTTGCTTTTCATTTGTGGGGCAACACTCGCGCCTCTCCGCCATTCATCTATTAATTAATGTCATTGATTATGAGCTGCTCTCTCTCAGCCTTCTGTTTGCAAACCCCTGGAGGGAGAGGGGGAGGTGAGGTGCATCCAAAGGACCCCCAATTCAAGTGACAGGGGGACCACCAAACCTTTGTTAGACTCCCCTCTACCCCCACCCCTTTGCCATGTCTTTGTCTGCTGTCGCATGTCCTCTCGCCCGGTACCCGCGCTATGCCCATCATCTTGGTCTTTGACCACCTACCCATCTCCCCCATAAAGCAAACCATCTCCTGTTGTCCTCCTTCTGCTTCAGGAAAGATCTTTGTACCCACATGATTTATGGGTCCTGCGGCGTGACCTGCCCTTCACAGTTACTCCAGATGCAACTCCATGTCTTGGGCGCCGTCTTCTTGAAATTTATCAACACGCCAAAGTTAACACCCAAAGACCCTGGCCATTGAAAGTCTTTCTACATCCCAGGCTTCTCCATTTCTCATTCAAGGCATTACAACCGAGATTAAATATCCCCAGAAACCTTTTGATCTGTGCCCCTATGCTTCTCGTAGATTATTGTCTTCCTCGGTTTTGCATGTTGGCACTCCTTCAGAGTGAATGTGTTGCTGGCCATGAAAGCCACAGAGGAAAGGATGTCCAAATTCTGGCCATACTCACATCTGCTTTTCTTTATTTTTACCAAGAAGAGAGGTTTTCCTTATCTGGGCAATGCTAAACCCTTTCTCCTGACAAAAAAAAAGCTGCTTTGGGGCTCTTCCTCAAGAACCAAAGCACAGGCAGAACTGTGCCCACAAATGTCCGTACCATAGCTGGAGAGATGGATTTTTCTCCAGCTATGGAAGCTAAAAACACCTTTTGTTTGGTTGGTTGGTTGGTTTTTTGCTTTTTTAACATGCAGAATGTCGGTGAGTCTCTCACAGCCAGCGGTGGGGCTTCAAGAAACGGGCCAAACAAGGTCCAAGGTCTGAGAGTTGTGACCTCTGGGCTCTGAAGACAGCCCCTGAGGCTGGAGCTACCAGCACTCAAGGAAGATCTACAGGGAATGTGAAACATTTTGATTCTACAAAGCACAAGGAAGTATTTTGACTTAATGGGTATTCGATGTTCATTGGCATGTGCGTTATTGGATTATGGTGTGATTGCTGGTAGCTGGCCACTGTTTATTCTACCCGTAAGAAGCCAGACTTCCAGTGGTACAATCTGACGATTCGTGTGCACTTACATTTTATTGCGCCGCTACTGGTCTCATCGTCTGCTGTAGGACAGACCTACAGTTGCTTTCAGACAGGTGCCACCTAAACCAGCCTAAGTCATATGGCATCTCCAAACCCTCTTCCACGTGTTGGGCTTCCTCTGCCAGGCCACCCCCATCACCAACAGCCGGGGAAACTGCAGGGTTGCAGGTTGGCATCCCACGCTGCTGCAGAGCCAGGAGCGTGCCCTTTCCTGCACTGCGGATGGGGAACTACGGGTGGGACACCACTAACCATCACCAGCGTTGTCCAAAATGGCAAGACCATAAGGCGTAAAATCTGCCACGTTTTTAGCAGCTGAATTGACATATAGGCTGGTTTGGACCCTTCTCAACCAGATAACAAAGACATAGTTTCTTCAAGCTTTGAGCTTGGGGGATTTAAATAGGCACCCAAATGTTTTCTCAAAAAAGAGGGTTGGGTTTTTTTCCGCAATGCTGAGTCAGGGCTCACTCTCCTCCGCGCGCCGCATTCCACTCGAGGGCCTGATCCAGCCCCCATGAGAGCTGATGAATCCCACATCGAGAAGAAGACGTCACGGCGTGGTGCAGCATAAAGTTTTTATCGGTGCGGGTTGGGAATGAGGTGCATAACTCACTGGCGCTGTTGCCACTTGTGAGTAATGCGCCCATTCCACACTCCCGCAGATAAAACCTTTATGGCCCACCGCAGCAGCGGGTATTGCATCTAATATATGCACCGCCATAATGACGAGCACTGAAAACCTGTTTTTTTAACCTGTTTTCTCCCCCCCTCCTCCCCCTTGCTCCTTCCCACCCTTAAATACCCCTCCGTGTCTGCTTCGTGGTGCTTTGCTTCTGCTTTGTCAACTGCCTGGGGAACCCGCTCTATCGATATTCTGGACAAGGTTTTGATTTGGGGAAAAAAAAATAAAAAATAAAAAAAACCCACAGAGTGAGCGGCATAATTTAAAAATCAAAGAAATTCATTTCAGTAGTAAAAGGTTAACAGCCTTTAGGAGGAACACTTTTTAATCACCCACGTCTAGACTCTATCACTCGAATCACCGGCAGCAGGAGTGAAATATGGCTAAGCCCCCGTCACCAAACAGCACCTAAAGACTGTTGTATTTAATCATGTCTGTGCACTAGTTATGGATTTTCATTATGATTCCCGATGCTGTTGCGCTGTGTAAAATATTAATATCCATAGTAATGATGCATGAAGCTTGGAGTGTAATTTCTTCACTCTCCTTGTCTGATATTAAATTGTTACCACTTTATCATTTGTGTAGAACTGCACGTTTCAATTAATCTTTCCGTATCAGCAGCCCTGATTAATATAGATCATGATTCATAAGCTTATCGTCACTATAGTTTTAACAGATCATTTATAAAGATCTTAAATTTCAGGGCCTGGGAGGCGCAGCCACTCCGTCCAAGGCTTTTCTCACTCCTTGCTCCAGCAGGTTTCTCCATTCAAACAACTAATTCCGGGAAAGAAAATTAGCCAGATAAAAATCCCGGCTTGATTTTTTTTTAAAAAAAAAAAAACAACTTTACTCAGAGCCGCTCGTAAACTTTTTCCCTGTTCGCCTCATGGAGCAGAAGGTGCATGGCTACAGGTGCTCACCCGCTTTGGTCTTCCTTGGATCATCCCCTCCGTGGGAGCTGCCCTGGGCTCTCACATGGGTTTTGCAGCTTATTGATAATCACTGGTCTTCTCCCCCCGCCATGTGATGGACGCTTTTGGTGCTACAAAACCATCCTGAAAGCCGCACTCTGTAGTTGTGGGCTGAAAACTCGCTGAGGCATTGCGCTTTACTCCAGCAAGAAGGACCTCTTTCCACCTCACCCCTTCCCAAAACCTTTAAGAAATCACAGAGGGGGGGGGCAAATTCCACGTTTGCATAAAGGAGTGAGCTGGAGCCAGCCAGTCTTTATTTTCCATGTTAGCCCAGATCCACGGGAGGGAGCGATTGCCCCAACCGCAGCCCAGAAAGCCGCCAGGGCTTCTCCATGGTGATTGCCTTGGAGCTGGGAAGTGATGCCAAGCACGGATCCCCCCCCATCGGCTCCCCGTGGAGAGGTTCGGTGTTACCTAGTACGCTTCCTCAGCCCGCAGAAACACCAGGTCTTCTCGGGCAAGACGCTGTAGAGGCGTTGCAGCGTGTGGCACAGATGTTTGCCTTGAAAATTAATGGCGAGAAGGAGCAACCCACGCTCAGCTGGGGATGAACAGACAGCATCTCGCATGCGGGAGCGCCGGGCGCTTTCAGGACACTGTTATAATCGTAGTAATGAAGAACAGCAACCAATTAGTCATTTTTTAGTGGATAGAGTTGGAAAAGACGCATTAGATAGTTTAAAACATCCATCAAAGGTCCCTGTCTGGCTTTCTGTATATTCTCCAGGGCTTTGTCAAGTGATCTTAAGTGTCTCAAATAATGGAGAGACTCATGAGACTACTTAAAATCCTAATAGATGATTATTTTTTTTCCCCCTACTTACATATTTTCTTTCCTGACAGTCCCAGAATTCCTTATTATAACCCTCAGCTCAGATTTGCAAAGGGATGTGGGGTTAACAAGGAGGAACAGCTCTGAAAATCCCACCGGAGGACCACGCGTGAGGCGGAGCAGGCAGCCACCGAGCTTGGTAGGGTCAGGGGCATGGAAAAAGGAGGCATTAACAAATCTCTGCCATCTTCTCGCTCACCTCTGTGCCCAGGATACCACCGAGCACAGGCAAGCGCTGAGAAGCATCGCTCCCAGCCACCGATGGACCTCCTCCATCCCTGGGAAGCACGCACCGGGAGGAGGATGCTTGGGGCGCTCCTCTCCCTTCTCCTTCTTGCCCCTCTGCCAAACCGGGCACGACGACGGAAACACCGCGATGCTTTTATTAACCTCCCGTGCTCCCCGACTAACGAGGGGGAAGGGAAAAACCCCGGGAAGTATACATCCCTATCTGAAATCTATACAGCAAGACGGATCTAGCCGGAGCAGTCTTTAGGGCATATATACATTACCAGGCAACAGTGAAATATAGCCTGAAATTTGTCTCCTAAGATGAGATAATGTAGCCGCGTTAACAGCTGCAACTGTCACTTTCAAGTGAAGTAGTGGGTATTGTGTTGAGTACATTTGCAGGGCAATTTTCCAGTTGGAATAAAAGGCTTTCCGAGGTGAATTTTACTTGGTTTTTATCCATCTAGCTAAGGTTATTTTTATATATATATTATACAAATATTGACTGGTTCTGAGGGCAATAGAGGTAAAATATTGCACCGGGAAAGAAAATAGTTCCCAAGTCTCTCTCTATATATTTTGGCCTCAGCTAAAGGCTCAGGGCAATAGATGCCATTTTCCCCCTCAGGGCACGAAATTTTACTGCTCTTGCTTCTTAGCTATTTTATTATCCCTTTGTATGTCTGTAAAGAAGAAAGAGATAGGGTAGTGCTGGGCTTGGAGGTTTCTGCACAAAGCAAAGTGCTTCAGAGGAGTTTTGCATGAAACCGCGAATTTCCATCGCCAGGATCTGTGTTTTAAAAGTGCTGTATAAAATACAGATAAAGATCATTCCCAGTGTTGGCAGTTTTTTTTTTTTTTCTCTCCAAAAATAAATATAATATAATAAATTGTCACAATTATTCGCCATAGGAGTTCCAACAGAGATCAGGGCTCTGCTGTACCAAGCTCTCTGAAATACATTTTAGGTAGCTTAGGTACTAGGCAATTTATGCATGTTAGAGAAAAGCTGTGGCGGTTTAAGACGATGCAGACTTTCGGTGGCAGCAATGGAAACTCCTGTCACTTCTGCCTCTTCGCCTGCCCACCGGTTTTCTCACCACGCTGAGCTGAAGTGGTGGCATGCGCACGGAGATGCTGGTGCCGGAACCCCTTTAGATGCAAAAGGGCATCTAAAGGGGGCAAAGAAAAAGCCTTCTTTCCAAATTTGCCCCTGAAACCTTGGGTTCCCCTTTTCGGATGAGCTCCAAAGAGCCTAGCAGCAGATGAAAGCGCCAATGGAGAGCCTGGGGCTGTGAGGGAGGTCTAGTGCCCAAGGAGGTGATTGATCTCAGTGTCTGGACTTGATGCAGCAGACAGGACAATGTCTAGCTGCGGGCTATAGGCTTCACCAAGGACATTGTGCAGCTGGAGAGGAAGAGGAAAAAAGGCATCACGATAGCTTAAAGGCTGGGGGACAATAGCTGCTGGTGAGATGCTCAGGGAACCTTTTCAGCGTATCAGAAAGAAAAGTGAGAGGTCAGCTCTTGAGGGGCTCTGGGCACCATCCTGTTGGAGAACACGGCAAGGCTGAAAGGCCAATGGATGGAGACTAACCCTAAATTCACGCAGGAAATTATTTTTTACCTGCAGGGATGAATACCAGCTGGGATGAGCGACAAGGTAGCTTTTTCCTTCTTCACTGTTGGCAAGTCAAGATGTGCTTGCTCCTCTGCAGCATGTGCCTGGACAAACCAGCAGTGGGAGGAAAACCAAAGGGCAGTTCTCTCTAAAGCCTCGTAGCTCTGGGTTTGGTCTGTGTCTTCCCCATGGACCTGTTTGAGACCCTTCCAGCTCTCCTCACACCCGCTATGGCCTTAGGGGAGGCAAAGAAGAGCATCATCTGGCTCGGGATCCCAACTCTGAGGCGCGGAAAACCCATTTACCACCAAAGCCATCCTAGCTGAGCCACCCGCGGAGCTGACCCGGGCAGAGATACAGCCACCCAGACCTTGCCCCCAGGGAGACAGCAGCAAGCCCACGGCAGTCCCCGGTACTGAGCAGTCAGAGAGTATCAAGAGAGGAAACAAATCACCGGTGGCACCTATAGCCACAAGCAGAAATTAGAGAGTCTGACTATAAGGTCACAATAAATCAGTGCACTGACAAGGAGATCTACCCTTTGTCCAGGGTAGAAGATTTATCTGTGACCCCAGGCAGGGGCATTTCTTCCTTGATTTGTTAAACGCTGAGCAGAAAATGGAGCTGGACCCGAAGCCTGAT
>NW_009648948.1:194251-208731 GCF_000708025.1 Charadrius vociferus | reverse complement strand
GCAAGACGCGCCCGCACTCCTTCTCAGGATGCTGTATTATGTTTTAAGAGAGCCTCTATTTTTTCCTGTCCGCGATGGACCAGCTTTTGCAGGACTTGATTATGTGGTTTGTTTTCCTGATGACATTTTAATCAGAGGGCTCTCTCACACACAAGATGCCGACCAGCGCTGGGGAAGAACCTGTGTGCTGTCAGCTGAAGGGGATGGGTGCTCGCCAGCGGGAAGCACGGCACATCCCGGCGCTGTGGGAAGGGGAGAGACCATGCCAGGGTGCGGAAGGAATCGGCACACCGAAAGAAACAGAGGTTTCTGAACAGGGGTTGAATTCCCAGGGCTTCTTTCGGAGAAATCTTTCAAACTCAGGGCTAAAATTCAACAGTGGTGAGGAGGGAATGAATTTCGCAGGACTGCAAAGTGCCAGAGTGAAGGATTGCACCAGCGGTGCATCCCAGTTTCCACGCATGGTTGGACTGGGTCAAGATAAACGTAGGAACTTGGATGAGACCTGCAACCAGGAGAGAGAAAAACGGCAGGAACATTGGCAACACCTGACTTCTGCCTGGTCCAGGACCAAACAAGACAAACTTGTCTAGCCACCAGGTCTGGGCTGTCTTCTGCACCACCTCCAACCAGCTCCTGGAGGACATCACCTTCGCCCTGAAACGGCAAACAGTATTTCCACCTTCACCTCCACAGGCAAAACCTGCAGATATTAAAGGCCCGCTTGTAAGGGAGTTTTACACACAATTTAGAGCAGCCTAAGCTAATTCAACTAAACAAAACCCACACTGCCATCCCATCTACGCTACGGCATGCAACATAGACGTGGGCAGCAGTAACAGGCAATAAAGGGAAGAATCAATGACATTCATTTTGGTATTGCTCTACAAAGCTCTTCATTTCCCATTTTTTTCATCTCTCACCACTAAATTATTCCTTAACCGACTATTGTCGCGATTTGAGGAACTTCTGACATATTATAAATGCAAACGTGCCCATAAATCTCACGGTAAAAACTTAGCGTGAGGAGCCCACATAATCATAAACAGTAAATATTTTGCTGTGGCTGTGGCTCATAGGGGAAAAATTAGCATTTCGCTTTGGTTTGGCCCAAATGTGTTTTGATTTCCTCGGAGGTTGTTGAGGGTTGGTTGTTGGTTTTTTTTTTTTTCAGTTTGGTCTCCTGTAATATAAATAATAATGCAGCCAGATGCTTGGTACATAAACACATGGCTGATGAGCAAAGGGATGTGAAGGATAATGTGCATCTTTAAAAGCCTGGGAAACAACGCTACTGTTTTTAAACTGTATAAAATGCATGGCATAAACCAAACGTTAATATCCGGGCAGGGTCTTAGTCATGGCATAACTGGTGCAATTTTGGGGGGGTTTTATCACACAATCCTGCCCCTTTCTGCACATGAGTTTCAAAAAATTGTGGAGGTCCCCAGTTTTATGGAAGAGGGCTGGAACGTGGCGGTGTGACTATGCCACGAAGCAAAACAACAATTGGCTAAAATCGGTGCAAGTGAGCGCAGGATCTGACTCACATTTTGGTTCCTCTCTTGCCGCTGCTCCATCTGAAGTCATTGGAAGAAGGAGGTCCAGTCTCTCCTGAACGGGACCACAAATGTCTCTGCTGGATATCCAGCGACTCTAGAAATTACAGAGATTCCTCGGGAAAATGGATTACTTCTTCCATTTGAGAAAAACTGTTTTTTTTCTGTGATCACATGTAACATATCTGAGTAACAACTTACCTCTGAATTACGAATAAGAACCGATCACATTATTAAATATGGTGCGTCAAATATTTATCGCTCTTCTGTGCATGTGAATCTAAACTCAAGAGATTTGGCAATGTCACAAGCAGTTTGGGTTGACTCTTATTGTCACATTTTGCTTAACAACATCCTAGATTCCAGTGTGTTACAACTGTAATAGCAGTATATAATCAATGCCGCATTTGTAGGAAAGTCCATAGCCATGTAGGAGAAAATTCCCAGCACCCTCTTCTCCAGAAAAATTTGCATAGAGATTCACATTTCTGTTCCATTGGTGCCACCTATTGGTAAGTGCACATGTCAACCCACAAAAACAGTCATTTCCTTTGAGGAGCGGTGACAGGGACATGGGCCTCTCACCAAAGATGACCAACTGAAGTCATGATGTAGGCTTCATCTGGGACCAGTTTGAGAGCAAGCCCCTTGGGCCCATTGGGGCATTCAGCTCCATCGACCATTTACCGCCAAACTCAGCCCATGAACCTGCAATTAAACAGCTTGTTACTGCCGCGTTGAGTAGGAAGTCCTACTGCTGGCTTCTGCTTAGCCTGGCCACCGCTTTTGTCCTCTGGGGAAGATGAGTTATTGGTCTGTCCCATAAAGGATGCAGTGCCCATCGCAATCTGCCCAGTCCTAAGTGGATTAGACCTTCACAAAAGCTCTCCTTGTTTTCAGGCCAGTGACTTGGCCATCAAAGCACCAGCGTGATGTTCTTAGTCCTGAGTATCCATCTGCAGGGCAAACTAGGAGGGAGTTAGCTAATACTGCTTCCAGGGAATGGTACAAATCCTGTTCTATGTGAGTTACTTCGATGTCTCGGTTGAACAGTTGTTCTTTATTGAGAATATATCTGTTCTCTTTCTCTATTGACCAGGTCATCCTCAGGAAGACTTCCCAGACAAAAAGCCGGGGGTGGGGGGGGAAGAGTAAAAGTCACTGTTATATGAAGATTAATAATTAATGCAGATCGACCATTTTGTCTCCCTGGAGAGCATCCTTGGCAAAGAGAATGACAATCAGCTGCAGTCTGACCAAACTTTGCCAGCCAGAAGACCTGTCCACAATACTTCTCTGCACAGTTTAGACTTGGAAATTGTTAGAAGTCCAATGCCAGTAGATATTAGCAATTATCTGAGGACGTCAGAAAATTCTGGGCTTGGGGCTTTCTGCCAGATCTTCCTACAGCTCAAACAAAACACTTGCTTCCTCAGCTGAAGTCCTCTTGCCAAGAATGTCCTCAGCCTTTTGGGAGGTGGTGGCAGGAGAGGGAGATCAGAGGGACACCCTGTGGGTTGGGTAACCCCAGAGTCCCGCTCCCAGCAATCCTGCAGGGTGGGTCCGAGTGTGTATGGGGACGTTTCCTCGCACCCAAAGGGTACCTTCTCTTACCACCTTGGCTTACAGAGGGCAGCAGGTGACCCCAAGCTGCACCAGACCAACACCAAAACTCAGGGACGATTCAGGATGAGTCCTCTCGGGAACACACTTTCTCCACGTTCCTGTGTGACAAATCATTTCTAGCAGCGGCTTCTCCCACATCATTTTCCATGTGGGCTGGAGCCAACCCAGAAAGGTGCTGTTCAGCTCCCCGCTCACCTTCATCCCATCCTTTCCAGAATTTCCCGGTTCTGCCAGAGCCCCCCGTCTCTGATCCCAACACAGCCCTTCCTGTCCCTTACACTTTCATTTCTGTTTCTTTACATCTTTATTAAACTGTATAGCCACTTTGATAGGAAAATTGAAAAGAAAAAGATATGAGGAACAACAAAAAAGCCATAATTATGAAGATTCAATTTAATTTTAAAGGTTGTGGAAGGAGGAAAAAAAAAAAAGAAGCAGGAGAAGAAGAAACCAAATTAATTTAGCAGGAAAGCATTGCATGAAATATTGTTGGAGTTTAATAACCATGCAAAGACAGATGATATGTGTGGAAAAATTAGTTGTAGGACCTCATAATAGTCTATTAATATTTTCTACAGGCGCAGAAACCCTTTGCTGAATGATTGTAACAAAGTAATCTTTTTTTTTTTTTTAAGACATTAAAAAAATATCTTCAAAAGAAGAAGATGGCAGCAATGTACATACTGTACAGAATGGAGACCCCGGCGAGGCACGTCAGGTCCCAGGCTACATTCAGCACCGGCTTCTCTGCTCTGCCACGATGGAGGGTCTCCCACCAGGCTGCTTGCTGGGGGCAATTGTCTCAAGCGGTAGGACGAAGCCCCTTGACAAGGCATCTCTCCCCGCTTTAGGGAAAGGTGTTTCTCCTGGCAAGGACAGGAGTGAGGTCCCTGTCAGCTGGGGAGACAGTTGCTCGGAGCAGGCAGGTCTGGCTGAGAAATAATCTCCTGGAGGAAATTATTCTGTGTGCAGCCCCTGCTCCCCGACACGGTTGCTTGGTAGAAACAGCTTTCTCTTTCTCCTCCCTCCACTCCGAAATCCCTGTACTGTCCCTTTCAAAGAAAGCCCTACCGCTCAGAAGTGTCCGGGCTCCACCAGCGAAGGATGCACAACCCATCTCACATATGTTTCTTCTTCCAGACAACTTGTTCTGCCAAAGGCTGGTGTCGACCTTGGGCATCTCAAAGTGGAAGAGACCACGGGCAGTGTCAATCAGTGGGTCTGGGTGAAGAAGTCCGCAGAGGGACTATTGCCTGGCCCCATACACAACTGAGCTCTTCCCTTCCCTTTCCCCTTCCACTCCAGTGAGAGGTGAGACTCAGCTCTGCTGCCGTTCCTCCTTGACTCTGCCATCATAGTCCTGTTTTCTCTAGATATCACACCAAATGAGACCAGAATCTTAATGACCGCCCGTTGTTGGGTCTGCTGGCATCACGATGTGACAGCAATGGGCAAGTGCCCCACAAACATAGAGGGAACAACAGCCTTTCTCAAGGCAGTCCCAGGAGGCCAAATGTCATGATCAAGGTCTTGCTGAGCCTGGAGCAGCCTTGAATTTGAGCCATGAAGCCAGATGTGGCACCAGAGCACGGCAAGGCTGCTGGCCAAGGGCTACATTGATTGCAAAGCCCCATGACCTTATCGCAGAGAGAAGGATGCTTGGGTTGACTTGTCATTTTCTGTTCCCCAACACAGCCAGGGCAAAGACCTCCCCACCACGGCGTGATGGTGGAAAGCTGATGCTGAGGAGCAGTGTGCCCAGCAGCAGCACTGAGGCACGGGTGCTGTTCAAGGGCTGAGGCAACTGGGAGGAGCTCGGATTTGGGGAGAACAAAGGGAATGGGTCAGACCACAGAAAAGTCATACCCATCTTCAGCAGCGTATGACTGGTCTCTAAAGATGCATCTGCAACTTTATTTATCTGAAGGGCTCCGCACACGAAGGAAAGGGCAGTGGGGACGCTCCTGCACAGTGCTGAGAAACGCACACGCACGAACACAGATATGTGCTCACAGGTGCACACATGCCCAGCACTTTTGTTGGAGGTGGAGGTAAAACCTTGTAATTGCACCATCGGGGATGTCTTTAAAATCGGTGTTAACCAACCAACGCAAGCATCACCGCGACTGCACCAAGACAAAGGATGGCAATGGGGGCGAGGGAGGAGAGGTCTCTGTCTTGCGAACATTTTGACTTGGTCTCCTGAAAGGATGCATTTCCTTGGTCCTAAATGGGATTTGCTTTAGCTCCAGACAAAACCCATAGGATCCTGCAAATTCAACTAGGTCACTCCCGCAAGTTAAAAATAAAACGAAATAAAGGAGTGAAATGAAATACTGAAGTGAATAGAATAGAGTAAAATAAAATAGAAAAGAAAAGAAAAGAATAGAATAGAATAGAATAGAATAGAATAGAATAGAATAAAAATTAAAATTAAATAAAATAAAGTAAAATAAAATAAAATAAAATAAAATAAAAATAAACCCAGGACAAAACCAAACTGCAATTCCTCACTCAGCTTCCCCTTTCTCCTATTTTAATCTGTATAGTACCATCCAGTTCCAGCCTCCCCCCTTCCCCTTTTTTTTTAAATACAGTCTAATCCTGAGTGTGAACTGATGTAGTTTGTGTGTTAGGGGGGAAAAAAATCTCTCTCTCTTTCTGCCTTTTTTTTTCCCTTCTTCTTTCCTTGGCCCAGTTCATTATTTTTCTTTCTTGTCACTCAGTGTGATAGGTTGAACAGAAGTGCACAGATGAGCACTGAAAACGGTGTCACAAGGCCTTAATCTAGTCTTTAATGCCTGACTTCAGAGATGTCATTTATCTTCTAACTGCAGCAGGCTTCCACCAACTTTATCTCTAATAATATATTGATGGATTAAAAGGGTCGGGCAGGAGACCGGGCTGGAAAAATTGCTTATTGACATCAAAATACAGTGCCCTCAACCTGATAAACATGGAGGGGCTCGTGTATCTCCCAGAATAGTTGGCGTTGCTATAATTTTTTTTTTTTTCTTTCCCCTCGCATGTTTCTCCCAGGTTCATGGGGTGGTCCAGCAAAATAAACAAACGGAACAAATAAATAGGAAATATAGTTTCTGCGTTGACGCAGCCGAGTGGAAGCCCAGCCATTTCGGTAATAGTTTCTTAATGATAGCGCCGTGCAGGGCTATTTGTCGCAGACTGCAAGCCGCGTTTCGCAGCGACCTGCCAGGGAAAGGCTGCCATTGTTTTAGCGGGTCGGGGAGGGAGGGTGGTGTTAGGACAGGCGGGATGAGAGATCGCAGCACCCTGTAATAGCATTTCGGGAAGCTCTTTCTGTCCCCGGTGGTGTAAAAGTCAGGAGCTGTCGAGCAATCTTTACGGCTGAAATTCATCCCTTGAATTGCCGCACGGATCTCGTGCAGGAAGAATTAAACCTGGAGATGGAGAAGGGACGGCCACACAGAGCATGGGCAGAAAGGCTGCCCCCACCTCTGCTCTCCCCCACGAACCCGCCAGATGGGTACCCGGTGGGGAAATGCTAACTACCCGTTATTTTGGGGATGACACTGGCCTTTTTTGTGCCCAAAATACAGCTGGAAAAGACAACCTTCCTTGCTCTTCAGCCACCCCGGGTATTTTGGGTTGCCGCTCATGCCCGATTTATCTATTCCTCGCCTCTGCCAACAGTTTTCATTGCACAAGTTGTCTTGGGGAGCATCCTCCAAGGTCCTCCAGCAGAAAAATCTGGGTTGTGGCCAAACAGCTTCCCAATGCCACGGGAGCAAAGATACCTGAGAGTCGGCATCCCATCACCTCCGCCAAAGGCAGCAGAAAGGTTCTCCACCTTGTTCCACTTGGTTTTACCAATCCTACAGGATTACTGGCAAGGGAAAGGCAGTCACAACCAGCATTGGTAGGGTTGAAAATGTTGAACAGGTGAAAATATTTTCTTTGCAGGGGGATGGAGATGGCTCAAGCATTCACTGTACAAACATGGCATCGCCGGGGAAAGGCGATGAGGCCATTGCAATGTGACTTCCATTTGTCTCTTGCTGAGGAAACTTGTTCCAAATAGAATCATAGAATGGTTTAGGTTGAAAAGGACCTTGAAGACCATCAAGTTCCAATGCCCCTGCCATAGACAGGGACACTTCTCACTAGACCAGGTTGCCCAAGGCCACATCCAAATAGAGACTACTAAAAAGCATGGATCCTCATCCTGAGGAAAGCTCCAACATTTTAAGTCTGGTTTATAACCAGGCTGAACGGCAAAACCTTCTCTTTGGAAGAAAATGTTGAGAAAAACACACCGAACAGAACATTGCAATTTGGACTGGTGTTCCTGGTCCATTCTAGCCTGAGCTACAGGTGCCCCCCACCCTGGCCTGTCTCTTCTCTAACAGGGTTCACTCAAAAATACCACCCAGCATGCGCTGTGATGGACATATCCCCCTAAACTGCTGCCTGGGCTTCCTGGGAAGCCCATGAGCCACTGAGACAGATGCAGAGATAAATTTTGTCACCAGAGAAAGCATTTCATTTCATTTTCCTGGAAAGAAACTCCATGAAAATCAATCTCCCCACAGAAAATTTTGATTCTTGGCAAAAAGCCTTTTTTTCTGATGGGGAATTGCCTCAACTCAAACATATCTGAGCAGCCGCGGTTACACAAAAAGTCACGTTTCATTCCCGCGTGCATTGAGAGGGATTTTGTGTGAAGGCAAGCTCGGCGGTCCTTGAGGAGGTGGCAAAGTTGCAAGCACCAGCATTGCAAGAGCTTTTAATTATCAAGAGTTCAGGCTGCTTTGATGACACCCCAAAACTGGAGCTAGGTGGCTTGGAGTGGTGTCAGATAGCCCAGCAGACATCGCGGTGGCCGTGGAAGCGGTCCTTAGCTCGGAAGAGATGGGTTCATGAGACCTAACAAGCTTCCAGACCTCGAAAGACTTACCCTTCCCCAATTGATGGAAATAATGGAAACCATATTGCAGTGCATCACGTAGACGACGTCAGGTATAAAGATCTCTAGGACGCAGAGCTCATGAATAAAGATCGGTGACCCATACAAACTGGTTCTGGAAAAACAGTGCTGATAAACACAATTCCCATTTAAGAACCCTAAGAAACACAAAGAAATAAATTTTAAAAATGGGGAGAATGGGGAAAAATTAGCCTGACGGTCTCTGATGGGCAACCCAAGCCATGACTTTGATTGCGAGCGTTGCTCTGGGAGCAAGCGGCTGAGCATCACCCTGTCCAGCATCCCAGTTCCTCGGATGGGAATGATTGGCAGGCGCTTGCAGCCGGCAGAACACAAGCCTTGCATTATAAGATTGTCTTTCCGAAATTTACCCGCTGAAACGCTGAATTTATCAGCCGAATTTATCAGCTGAAATGCCTCAGACTTCTGGGAAGCTGCCTCTGGCCGACCACTTGATGGGAAGAACGTCTCCGATTTTTTTTTGGCATGTGGAACTAAAGCAGCTCAGCCGCTTTCCCCTGCACCTGCCAGTCACTCCCAGTTGCATTTTATCTAAGCACCATTTTCTAATTTCACTACGGTGAAGACTATCACAATGCATTTTTGCAATAGGTAGCTAAAATGACAAACCGCGAGGATTGTTGCATTTCAAATATAAATTGAATAAATTACTGCAGTTAAAAATAGCGATTTAATACCCGTATTCTGTTAAGAAAAAAAAAAAACAACCTCCTGATTTTTTTTTGTAAGTGCCGTTCTTTACATGTTTCTCTTTTTTCAGACTCCCTGGCAGGCAGAGAAAAACCCCAAAAGGAGATAGTTTTCCCTCTCAGAAATGGAATTCTCTGAAGCCTTTTGCAAGACTTTGTTTCTTTCCCACTGAATTCCCTGGAAGGCTCTGCAGTGACGTAACCAGCGCAGAATTTGGCCAGCGCTGCTTGGTCTTAGCATCTCACTAGTCTCCGAGACATTTCGCAAATCAACTTTTTTCCATTATTCCCTTCCATTGCCCCATCCCTCTCTGAATTTCCAGCTCATCACTCATCACCCCTTATACCAAGCTGGGGGGGAGGTGGTGTTTCTCATCCCAGAGCTGCCCGTTCCCGTGTTTGCAAGGCCACGGGGCACATCACAGGTCAGCCACGAGCCGCATCCTGCAGCCAGACCCGACCCCGCTATGGACCCTGCTGTGGCACCGCTGCTTTGCCCGCGGGAATGTGCTGTTAAGGAAGCCCTGACAATAATTCTTCATAGCTCTTCAGCACCTACGAACGAAGCCATGGCAAACTCCCACTGGTGTCCACAGCACTGGGGGTTTCTCCTCAAGGCTCGACTATTTCTCACTGTTAGACGTTAACATATTTAACACGGCAATAATTTCACTACCTAATGGAGTAGTAAACTCTCTGGATGTTTTTTCCCAGGGTTGGCCGCTTAAAATAAAAAATATCCGTATGGCGCTTAGCCATCCTTACCTGTTTTCCTATTATTCTCCAGAAGTAATTGCCAACAATTTGAGGGAGTGGTTCCCAAAAGACATGGGCGTGCACATCTATTTGTCGTACTGCATCCCGCATCTTCCAAGGTGCCTTCTCCCTCAAAACGCTTTTCCCCTGAAGAATCACGCTGTCAAAACCCTCATTATTTTATAACTTCTATGCCCCTCTTCTCTTCTCACCTCGTTAAATACTGCTGGAGCAAAGGAGTTCAGTAGCTCTACCATTTTAGCAACACCATTGATTTTGTCTCCCTCTTCATTTATTAATGGAACTACTTTCTCTCTAGTATTCCCTTTTCCCTGATATAATTGTAAAAGCTCTTTTTATTCCCCTTAAGCCTTTCTGCTCTCTGAGCTGGCCTTATCTTTTCTCTTTCCCTTTTCCATTTTTCACTATAGGTTCTTTCTTTACGCTCCTATCTTTCGCCAGCGCTTTGTTATGCCACATTGGATGCTACTTGTCCTTCCATTTATTTCGACGGGAACAGTAGCGTGTCCCACTCTATGGAGCTATTCTGGCCTTTCTGGCCTTTTCTCTCCCCTCTGGGTTTAACACATCTCCCCGGCGCATCCAGTTCGCTCCTGGCCGTGGAGGCACCGGGTAAGGTGCAGGTGGGAAAGACACCGTCCGTGGGAAGTACCCACACCTTGTAATGTCCCGGGCATGTGTCCCCATCTAGGAGGAACCAAAACATCTCTCCCAGACCACAGATCCTTTTCTTCCCACTGAAGAGCAACTCTTGCTTCCTAATCCAGTTGGCAAGACCCAACTCTTGCTTCCGAATCCAAAGTCGTGGGGTTTCCAAGAAGCAAAGGGGGAGGTTCATGGGGTGATTTTACTTATTAGAGCAACTATCACCGGTGCCTCCATGAAATTTCTGAACTTTTTTTTGTGTTAGGAGCATCGCAATACCAGTGGGTTGAACCAAAGGGCTCAGGAGCCACCCTGGGTCTCTGGGGCTCTGGCTTTTTGCAAGTAGAATGTCTTCGTTCCAAATAGGTAACAGCTTAAAAGAAAAAAATAAAAATCACAGTACTTTTTTTTAATGAGTCATCGCTTCCTCTGGAAGAATCAAAGCGTTGCATTTTTAAAACAAGGAAACACACCCTTCGATTCCATTGGGTTTAGAACACGTTAAAAGGAAGCGCTTTCCTGAAATTGTAACAAATTCACACAATTCTTTTGCTATGTCTGAATCTACATTTTCCCATACAAGATGGGGGGTTTTTTTTGCAGCGAGTCCACGGAACAGAGACAGGAGTTATCAGAAGACCAGAAAACAATGCCTCTAAGGAAAGATTGAAGAAGTTGGGGTTGCTCAGCTGGAGGAGAGGTGGGACATTGCTATAATCTCCGAGTACAGAGAAGGCTTATGGAAAGAGGAAGGGATAGCTTTTCTTCCTGGTAGGTAAGATAAGTAGTCATGAGCTTAAACCACAGCAGGAGAGGCTAAGGCTGGATACGAGGGGAGCCTTTCGAGCGACGAGGCTGCTGAAGTGCAGGGACAGGCTATTGGGGGAGCAGGTTGTGCTTGTACTGATGGAGGTGTCTTTTCAACAAGCAGACCACCGCCCGCCTGGAGCAGCATGATCCAGCTGGTCCTGTTGCAAAGGTCGTCCCAAGGTCCTTTCCGTCTCCTTTTTCCTAGGATTTCACTCACCTTGCTGTCCTAGCCAGTGCCAGTCGGCAAGGCTCAATGATTTTTGGATACTGCAGCATTTCTCTAGCACTGTGGGGTTTTGGTGGATCCAGAGAGGAACATCTCAGAAGACCTGCTTGGTCTCCAGGTCTACCACCGGGCAGAGCCGCTGTGCCAGGCCCTACGCCTGCGTTAGGCACTGCTGAAGCACAGGTTTCTATAAAAACATTATCGAGAACATAAAAGACTCAGGCACCGAAAAGCAGGCAGAGATACGAAGCCGCAAGCTGCCGGGAGCGGCGTTGCAGGCAAACCCAGCCCAGGAGGATCCTGAGCCCCATCGCAGGCACAGGTAGTGGAGGGGAAGGTGGGATCCTTCAGGGAGTTTGGCACTGCTCCCTTCTCCAAGTCTCCCCCGGTGTGCACAGAAGTTATAGCATGGCTAATTACAGGAAATTAAAGAGAAAAGAGATATAAAGAGATTGCCTGAGCTGAGGGAGCCCCGGGAAGGGCTGGCGGATGTCCCGTCGTGCCGCCACTGCAATTAGACCCGCAGAAAGTGGGGCTGGAATGAGAAAACCTGGAACCATGCGGCAGGAAAAGGTTAATTATAACCCATTTCTTTGGAGTCTAATTTCCAGGCATTGAAAATTTGCAGATTAACAGGCAGAAAAGACATTTAAAGTGGTCTAGGCTGGCGTGGCAGCAATGAGAGACTGTGGCAGAATGGTGCTTGTCCTTTGCCCAGAGGACCAAGGTAAGGATGCTCATGCAAGGCCGGTGAGAGGCACCTGGTTAGAAGAAATGTTCTAGATTGATGCCAGCAGTCAGGAAGCTTCTGGAAACTGGAAAAAAAGTGCAGTATACTTGGCTGGTTTCGTGGCGTGAATTCTTAGCTCAGATGGAGTGTATGACTGTTTTGGTCACACCATCCAACAAATCTGACCAGGCTGAATGCAGAAGAAACAAACTCCCGACCTTCATAACTTTTCTAACAACTCTTCCATTAGTCCAGGCACACCCATGAAACTGCTCTTTCCAGCACTCCCGAGAGAGCAAAGATTTCACATCAACTCCTCAAAAGATAACACTGTGCTTTCAACTTGCCACCCCTAAACATCTCCGTCTTGGCTCTTCCATGTTGTCCGAGAACACAGGATTAATCCATTTCTGTGCTTTTGAAGACTATCGCCATATGACCCCTTCTCTCCACCAGCCAAGATACATCTCCAGAGAAACGGGATTTTGCCCTACTGGTTTTGCTGGGAGACATTTCCAGAGCCTCAGTGCTTTAAGGTTAGAAGCACATCCTCACTTCCACCATACCCAGCATTCCTGTGCCCATAGTGTAATCATGGCAAGTCTTTAAGCATTTTAAGGAGGGGGAGGATGGAGAAAGGAGGTCCATGTTTTCAGAAGAAGGAAACAATAATTCCTTCGGCAGTTTGATGTTAAAAAAAAAAAAAAAATAGAGGCTTGTAAGCTGCTCTGAAGCTTGAATGTCAGAAGTAGACCCCGGGGACGTGGATTAGAGGGCACAATGAAGGTGAGTCTGTGAAATGAGCATCACGGATCTTTGGGCGATTGTTAATAAGAACACAGAAATGCAAATCTCCAGGAGCTGGTGAGACATCAGCCTGTGTGCCTACGAATACACATGTGACTCCAATCAAATTAAGGGAGATTCGGACCAAGACAGTAAAAGCCGGACTTGATGTTTGTTACAGCATGGAGGCCTTATCTCCTGCTGGCGAGGAGCAAGAGGTCCCTCACAGGAGCAATCCCAGTGCCTCTTCATGTATGGGAAATGTAGGGAAGGGACCCTATCTAAATTTGTCTGGGTTCATGAATATCCTCTTTGGGGGGCATCTGGCCACCGTACGTAGCACTAGCTAAAAATTCCCTTACACGTGACAATGAGCAAATTGCATGCACTTTAGTGAATCCTGACTGCAACTACAAATAATTGATCTGATTATCTCCTTCCTCCGCTTTTTTACTTGGTTTTATATGGGAATCCAGCCCAAACTCTCCATGAGGCTGAGACGCCGCTAGAGGAGAAAGCTGGATATCGTGCACTGGTTCCTCACGCAGTAAGGGCTTTCTTCTCACTCACCGTAAATTGGGGTTGCTCTTTTGTTTGGAGTTTAGAAGCTGAAAAGCAAGCCCTAGTTCCGTCCTGCTCCAGGCTTTGTGCTGTGCCTGAGGACAATGAGTCATTGCATCCACCCTTTGCATAAAGACACGCTCACATGAAAGTGGTTCATCAGTTCTGGACCCGATCAGAAAGGACAAGTGTTTCCATAACAATCTTTGAGTCTTGTCTTGAAAGGTACAACGCTTGGGTTCTCGAGGATCAGCAGGCAGAGGGTTGAGCCACAGTCTCCTGGAGACCCGGACTGTGCTCAGAAGCAACCCTGAGCTTGGGAACAGCAGGCCACCACTTGGTCCTTGCATATGACCTTCCACTTCATATTTGCAGATGTCGCCCTTGGTCTTTCTTCTCCTCCAAGGGCTGAACACAAGTCAAAGAGGATGCTCGGTAGACACTAAATTCATCGTATCCTGCAGCATTTAGGGAAGAATAGAGAATATAACTCTAGTCTCCTAAAATTCTGGCTTTTACGCTGCTGCTGATTTGGCCCAACATTAGTTTCTGGCCCCTGAGAAAAGCTGTTAGCGAAGACGGTCAAGAGCACTGAAGCAAAGGTGGAGATTTCCAAGGGTTGAGGGCAGAACCCGAGCTTTTGGGGCACCTGGAACCCATATCCTTCCAGGACCCTACAGCCAACAGCAAGGAGAAAACGTGCCACATCAAAGTTAGCGCCGGCTGGGTTTCACATTGTGCCTCCAGAGCCGCGGAGATACGGCTTCCACGGGCACATCCCCTCGTTCTTTTCTCTTCTGAATCCTTTATTTTTTTCCCCCCTTTCTCATTCTGTCTTTGCTTGCATTTCAAGGTTAAAAAAAGTCAGGATACAATAGTAAATATGTAAGATTAGCTCCTAAAATATGTTAGCAAGTGAAAGCTAAAGAAAGCCAAATGAATTTAAAAAAGGCTTTCTTGAAGCTTAGAACAGAGACAGTTCTTTTGATCCTTTATCACACAATAACAAAAAAAGCACCAAGCGAGATACATATATATAATATACATACGATATATATATTTATATACTCCATGTGCGCGGGGG
>NW_009648948.1:173095-193940 GCF_000708025.1 Charadrius vociferus | reverse complement strand
GGTGGGGGGTGTGCATGTGTGTGTGTATGTGTGTATTTTAATTCACATAGGCTTTCCTTTCTTTAAAATGCTGCAAGAAGCTTTTTTTTCTGCAGATTTCTTTTTCTTTCTTTTTTTTGATATTTCAAAGCTGGCAGTTCAGTAAATGGCTGGAACTGCCACATCTCTGTTCTTGCTAAAGAAATCAATGCTAATCCTATTACTGGCAGTTATCACCTATCCCAGAAACCGCGGCTAAAAGAAAAAAAAACCACTGAGATGTCAAAGTAGGAAAAAAGCATGGGGGAGGGGGAGAAAGCGCCCTTCATTCACTTTCAAACAGTGATTGTTTTCTTATTTTTGATCATTTTTTCCTGTTAAGAGAGAAACTAAACCACAAAAAAAAAAAAAAGGAAAGGAAAAAAAAAACCAAACCCAAAACACAAAACCTACCACCAAACCAAATCCATGCTCAAATAATATTAAGGGCCTGATTTAAACCGACGCACCCACACGTAAACGCGGGCACCGCTAAGCGCTGAGGCTCACACCGCGGTGCCAAGGTGGGGAGTGGGGTCCCAAGGCTCCGGACCTGGTGGTTGGGTGGAGAGGACCCCACATCCCCAGGTCTCCTGCCAGGGCGCTGCGGGGCCAGAGTGTGTGCTGGGGTCCAGCGCTGTCAAAGCGGGGGGTATCAGCCACCTTTTGGGGTGTGCTTGCCAGGCAGGGACTGCTCCACAGCACCCAGCGAGGTATTTGAGCAAGGCAGGGAATTTCTTCGTGGTGCCGTTGGTTGGTGCGATGTGTTGGCTTTGCTTGGCGTGGCCAGCTGCGGATACGGCCGGAGTCCCCTACCTGTGCCCGATGGGAGGAGATGCCCCATTCCCTGGCACGAGGCCGTTCCCCGGATGCACATCAGGCTCCGTCCTTCACAGCTACAGTCGGTCTCACGGCTGAGCATCTCAAAAGGCTCAGAGCAGATCGTACTTCACCATCTGCATGGGATCTTGGTTCCCCCAAAGTTGTTTTGTTTTAACATGCCTACACCGTTGCTTCTCTTCCTACGCGCTCCTGCAACATGCTCGCACTCCTTGAGCATCCTCAGGGTCTGGTTCACCTGCCTGGGATTTCAAGGTCCCTGTTGTGATCGTGATCACAAGATGCTGAAAAGATGGAGCTCCTGAGGCCGGCTCACCATGTGAAGGTCCTGGTTTGGCCTGTCAAGTGGCCCTGCCCAGCCCACTTAATGCCTCAGGAGTTTGGGTGGTCAGACAGCCCAAGAGGCTGCCCAGGGAAGTGGTGGAATCGCCATCACTGGAGGTGTTTAGAAGATGGGTAGACATGGTGCTGAGGGACACAGTTTCGTGGTGATTTGGGCAGTGTTATGTTGATGATGGGACTCCATGATCTTAAAGGTCCCTTCCAACCTAGACAATTCTATGATTCTATGACATCTCAACTGAATATGTATTACTTTAAAAGGTGAGAGCAGCAGCAGTTTTTGAACCAGTGCTTTGGGAAGAGGTACCCAGCTCCTCTCCGTTAGAGCACACCATCCTCCTTGCTGCCAGAAGCAAGGAGAGGTTGGTCACCAGGCTAACACGCTGTGGGCAGGCTGGTACCAGCCGCACAGCTCACGAGCAACAAAGTAGGGAGCAAAACAAATAAGTAGGCAAGGAAGAAATTAAAAAAAAAAACAATCAAAGGCTCGCATGAGCAGGCAGCTGGGTGTCTGCTCCACCTGGCCAAGAGGTGATGCATTTCTCAGCACATCAACAAGCATTTCCACAGCACGTCACTCGCACCACCTATACCACCATGGGCATCCCTTCCAACCTCTCGCATTTTAAGAAAAATTTCAGTTCATTCTGGGCACTAGCTCACTGCCAGTGAGCCAGTGGAGATCTCTCTCTCCACCTTTAGACTCTGCGGCAGAGTTAGGATCGATTTAGGCTTTTGAGAATATCCTGTGCAAAACGAGTTTGCAAACCCTGGGGAAGCAAGCAAAGGGATGGAGGAGCCACCAGAGGCCACGAGAGGAGGGAGCGAAACCCAGGCACCTCATTTCTGCTGTTATTCACAACCAGCAAAACCGAACAAAGAAACAAAAAGAGGAGGAAAATATTTAGCGCTTGCTCCCCTCCGCCCTTTGGGTGGTTTGTAGGTCCTGCCCAGCCTTGCTCTCGCCGTCCCTGCCCAGCAGACCCCACTACATCCATCTCTGATGGTCTGGCTGCGCATTTCCAGCTGCCCTCGCCAGAAAACGCTGCCCGTCACAGCACGGCTTCAGCAAAAGGACCAACGACCATCTAAGCACCAAGGGACCCACAGGGACAAGGACTGCGACACACCTCCAGGCGCATGGGCTCTCCATGGATGGGGTGGACACGGCCCAGGGAGGAGGTACCACGGGAACACGCAAGCAAATGGGGAAGAGGTGATGTAGGGAAGCAAATAAGAAGGGATGCTAGAGAGACAACAGGAGGCCATTGAGATGCTCATGGGTGACAGAGGGAGAGCAGATATGCGTGGAGATAATGACACCTGGGGATAGATCAGGCCGGCACGGCGTGTCACAATGCCGGGGACAGAAGAGAGATATTTCCATCACTGGGTGCGGCGAGGAGCAGGCAGCAGCAAGGCTTGATAGCAAAGCCGAGGCAGAGGTTGAAGAGGAAAGCGTGAGGATTTCTCAGGGAGGAGGAAGAAATGCCGTAAACGCAATTCCTGTGTATGGTCGGGCTTTCAGAGGGGATGGAGGCAGTCATGAGGGTACGTGAGCACTTGTTCATGGTTGGAGGTGTTAAAGGAGAATAAGTGTCAGCCAACCCCAAACTAAAATTAGTCCTAGTTTGACTCAAAAGCGGGGAAAAACATCATTTTGGTTCCAGACTGCTATGACATTTTTTAATGGTTTCAGTACAGCTGAAGTAATTTTTTAACCAAGACTATTCTTTGATGTGGGTGGGGAGAAGATGTTATCAGTATGCCAAAGCTTCATTAAAATAACTTAGGAGTATCAAAAGACTGAGGGTTTGGGGTTTTTTCTATAACAGAAAGTGGCGGTGAAACCAAACCCATAGCTTGCAGTGATGGAAAACACAGCCCCTAGCCCCAAGTGTCAACAGACCCAGAGCCCTCGTCTCCTTCGCCTCAGCCCTGAGAATCGTGCCCAGAAGAAAAGAGAAAAATGAGCAGATTTTTATTTCCTAAGAAAGCTTTTCTTTCCCTCCTGGAGGACGTGGTTGGGTGAGCCCCGTCTTACCTCCTCTCCTGGGTTTGCCCATCAGCAGGAGGGTGCGGAGAACGGCGCGATGTCCTATTTCTAGGGTTGGATGACAGCAGGACACAGATGGTTCTGGCAGGTGGACATCGAGACGGTCCACGGTTTTCTCATCCTCCAGCTCAAGCCGATTGGAGGGTAAGCATCTGGGTTAAAGCAGTCCTTGAAGGAAAACAGAGACAGACCAATGCATCCACATCGGGCCAAAGGGTAGGAGAGGAGCTGGGGATCACGATGGGTGGCTAACCACCATTTGGGAGGGAATCCCACCCAAAGGATTCCCCTTCTTAAAAACAGCACTTCAAGAATATTTTTTTTTAGTAGTGGGTTTTTTTGGCTTTGTTTTCCACCTTTAAAATGAAGGCCAAGTGCTCAGCTGAAGATCCAGCCTGGAGTATTGAACGTAATCAGCTATACCAGCAGAAAATGAAAGCCTGCGTAATTAGAAGCATTATTCACTTATTTATACGATATCAGCTCTCTCCCAGTATCAATATTTGACAATTCTCCTTAGAACTATGTGGGTTTTATCCACTTTTGTAGTTTGATCAATAGGAAGACGGCCCCACTGCAAGCACTGAATTTGAAAAGCATAAAGAACTTCCTAATTAGGGCTGCTAATGAGGGACAGAAGATGAAGCCGTGTGCCCCAGCAGCTCTGGTCCCTCCTTTCTGCCCAGGCTGTGCTGTGTCCCCATGGGATGGAGCCAGGATGTCTCTGGGGGACCCCAGGAGGGCTCCCACCCCAACCGAGCTTTTAGCAAGGCGGTTTGCAGAGAAAAGCCAGTTCCTGCTGTCTCTTACAGCACTGTGTTTTTTAAAAATGGGATTTCCCCATTTGCCGGGATACCTTTTAGCCGCAAACAGCCGTCTTGATGATTTGTCACTCTTGGGGAAGAACGAGCAAGCGCACGTCGCAAATTCACGCAGGGTTTCTGCTTGACTGAAGCACCCGGCCCGTTAGCTGCTGGGATTTTTGCTTCCAAACTCAGTCATGGCTGGTCCCACCTCCTGCCTAACACCATCTCACCACGCCAAGGGGTCTCCTACGGCAAAATCAGCCCCAGTTTCCCATGGGACCTCAGGGTACCCCCTCCCCGAGGGCTGTGTGCACCGCACAGCAGGGACTTTGAGGCAGCTCCCCAGGGAAAGCTCCGTCGGTGGATGGATGAGGTGATGAGAAATCCTTAGGGGATGTGGGCATCAGAAAAGCCAATATTTTGCAAGAAAAAGGGAAGCATCTTCCCGCCTCACACACCCCCGACTCCCAGCAAGCCATAGCGTGAACCCCAGAGGAGGAGAGCTGGTGCTGGGCCGGCCCCCAGGTCCTCAGAGCCCAACTCGATCTGTCCCTGGATGGTTTCATGTGTCCCCAGTCCAATGCCACCCCCCCAGTTCCTCCCCTTGCACATCTGGGTGGCAAAGCCAAGGCAGGAGAGGCAGCTGCCCCTCACACACCCCCGACTCCCAGCAAGCCATAGCGTGAACCCCAGAGGAGGAGAGCTGGTGCTGGGCCGGCCCCCAGGTCCTCAGAGCCCAACTCGATCTGTCCCTGGATGGTTTCATGTGTCCCCAGTCCAATGCCACCCCCCCAGTTCCTCCCCTTGCACATCTGGGTGGCAAAGCCAAGGCAGGAGAGGCAGCTGCCCGCTCCCCCAGCCCCCCTCCCTGCCCACCCCCTTCTTTCCCTTCCAGCCAGGCTTCTGTCAAGTTGCTAATGTCTGCTGATTAAATAAGCCTTCAATTTGAATAGCGAGCAATAAAAAGAGAGAGAGGAGAGAGGCACACGGTCATCCACACCGCACCGAGTGACCTCCGGGTACTGTACCTCCTTCCCAATCAATGGGAGCTGGGGATGTACCAGTTAGCAAGGAGATGCTCCAGCTGCACGCAAGTTTTGGGGAGGTGGGACCATGAGAGTAGTGGGAAGGCGATGGTGGTGGTGGTGATAGATTGCAATGCCAGAGGCCTGAGCATGTCTTATTTTCCCACCCAGCATTGCTGACACGCTTTGGTCCCACCATGTTGTGGTCCCACCATGTTGTGGTCCCACCATGTTGGGGTTCCACCATGTTGTGGTCACACCATGTTGTGGTCCCACCATGTTGGGGTTCCACCATGTTGTGGTCCCACCATGTTGTGGTCCCACCATGTTAGGGTTCCACCATGTTGTGGTCACACCATGTTGTGGTCCCACTGTCGGGTCTGAGCTCTGGCTGCCATGCCTAGCGGTCCCTGGGGAGGTTGGTGGGGGGGCAGACCCTCACCGCAGCGCCAGGTCATGCTTCTCTGTCATCATCTTCAAGGGTCAGCTCTTCTCCGCGCACCCAGTGGGCTCCCCAAGTGTCCTGACAACAAAAAGCACGGTGAAAAATTGTTGGGGGGTGAAGGATTTCCAGAATACAGTAGGGGACATGCAAACCAGGCAGTGATCAGCCATTAAAAAAAAAGATGGGTGGGGGGAACACACCTCCCCAAATCATTATGTGTTTTCTAGATGTGCCTACAAATGCAGCAGGGAGGAGAAAGCAGCCGGTGCCAGGCACAGGAGGGGACTTTTTGGGGATGCTCCCAGGCATTTCCTCCCGTGGGAGCCACGGGTGCTGCAGCAGAGGTCGGACCCTGCAGCCGCCATGGAAACTTGTTTCCCTTCCACCTTTGACACCCGATGTAGGCAGTTCTTCCTGAGTAAACTGCCATTTCTTTGAGATCCGGAGATGCTCTCCCTGCCAGCAGCGATGACAAGCTGCTAAACGGTGTCAGCGACTGTCTGTCTCAGTCCCCGTTAAAATAAACCATCGGTTTAGCGCCCGTGGCGCTTCACCGCAGCATCAGCACGAGGCTGGCTCAACTCAGGGATAAGACGACCCTTTAATTATATAAATCGAAAATAAATAAAATATCACGCCCTTGGGCCCATGGCAGAGCGCGGCGCCTGATAGGAAAGCACTTAAAGGCAGAGTGGGTTTTGGGCAAAGGCAGCTCGCTGCGCCGCAGAGGGGAGGAAGGAAAAGCGATGCTGCGAGATCAGACCCATGCATGGAAGTCGGGAGGAGATGAGGAGCTGCCGACAGAGCCCGTAGCCAGGAAAAAAGAAAATAAACTGCCCCAGCTCAACAAAAAAACAACAAAACAACCAAACCCCACAAGCAAAGAGTTGGGAAATGAGTCTGCGTCAGGGCAGGAGCTGTGGGGAAACACCGGGCAGCTGCTGCGGCGAGGGAGGGACACAGCCCACCATGGGGATGAGGAGGGAAATGTCCGTGTACCCGCATGGGGCCGGGCAGGGAAAATTGTTTACCTGGAAATGAAAACACAAAAAAAATCGTTTGTTGGTTTGTTGGGTTTTTTTTTTTTTTTTGCTCTCTTAAACTGCTTGCTTCATTTCTGCAGCCTCATCCTCAGGGCTGGGGTTGTACCACTGCGGTAAGAGCTGATTTGTTTGATTGCTCTGGTAAGGCTGACTCTCCATTCAGTCCTCTTACACCTAATTCATCCAAACCCCGGGAAAAATGGTCCTTGCGCCACTCATCCCCCTGAAAACGAGAGCCGCTGGGGGAAACGTGGCTGCTTTGGCTTCTTGCTGTTGCTGGCAAAAGTTAATTTATTCAAAGCAACATCTCCCGGTCCAGAAGGCGGCAGAGGAAGAGGTTGCAACTGTATACGCACTTTCTCTAGGCTATTCTTTTTTTGACCGCGTGGTCTTCTGGCATGGACCTGCAGAGCCTTGCGGATCTTCCTTCAAAGCCTATATGATGATGCCGTACTGATTGAAAAAAGAATTTGAAAAAACTCGAATCTAATTTTTATTTTTTTTTCATTTTAAAAAACAAAGGGAGTCACAGCAGACATTAACCCTTTCAGAATTACCTTGGTGAAATATTTTGCTTTTTTTTTTTTTTTTTGAAGGCAGTGAGCAGTTTACCAAAGCCACCAGCTAATTCTTTAGCTCCTCGAGACCTTGAGCGCAGTATTTCCTGAAGATGTGCATTAGATCAGCTGCAAACTGTTCACCCAGAAGTGGGGGAGTGGCCACCAGGGCAGAAAAGTGGTGACAGGGACCACCCCATCAGGTGGTCCCGGTGGCTTTGTCGGGCTGTGACACATTATGGACCTACAGCAGGTGGCACGTTCATCACCAGCGCATAATTAGCTGATCTCTGATCTTAATTTCAAATATTTCTCCATGAAATGCTGTCTGTTTACATTTCCACTCCTAAAAATTTCATATCAGAAAATGGCATAATGTCATATATATATTAATTGGATATTCTGGGTTTACTGCTCACTCCATCAGCGGGGGGAAGGGTTAGGAACCACATAATATAAAATATAAAATACATGTTTGTGCACAGTGTGTAATTTAATGCATGAGATACACAAGATCTTCCAGCACAGTGTTTTAAACAACAGCATTTTAGCCTCTAAAGCACAGCAGCAAGGGAAATGTTTTCCAGGCTCAGTTTCTCTGCTATTGGAACATTTGTTTTTTATTCTGAATATTTCAGCACATCTATTTACCTGGCACTATATTTAGTACCACAGTGCCAAGATGGCATATATAAAGATTCAATTGCAATTCCCATCTGATGTCCCTTCCCTCTCCTTTTTACCCCCTTTTTTATGTCCGCACTCTGAATTCAGCACAAAGTTGGTGTGTTTAATTTAAAAAGAAGTAAAACGCGCCAGGAGACGCCTCAGACCACTGCAAATCACCTACTTTATAGAGGCAGTAAAATTGTGTATCGGATTAAAAGTGATGCTGATCTGAAATTTATGATAACTTTTAATGGCATTATAATTTTTTTTCCCCTGTGCGCTCCATCACCGAATCGTTTGGCTGAACAGTGCGGCGAGATGAAATTTGTAAGGGAAGAACATTACATAGGCAAGGACCGAGGTGGAGGGGAGGGGTGGGAGGGGGTGAGGAAGGCAGCGGAATAATGCAAGAGCCCCTTTTTGGGGTGGGAAGGATGGTCCCCGTGGGGCTGGGCCCATCGGTCCCCCGCAGCACGAAGGCGTGGATGTGCTCGGTGCCGGGGAGTGAGATGTCACCCCTCAACAAAAGGAGGTTATTTAGGAGAGCGCGGGGACCGTGCCATGCTGGTTGTCGCTTGCAGAGGTCTGAGTGTGGTTTCTGTCCTGAGCCGGCATGAATCAAGGCTCCTTTTCCCTCTGCTAGGCAAAGACTGTGGCGGAGACATCCACCCGTTGGCTATATGTCTACCCCGAGACCACCGCCACCAGCACAGCTCTCCAGCATCTTCTCACTCTGCTTAGGGCAAGTCTATGAGGTTATCTCCAGCCAGCACTCGGCACCGACACAGCTTTGGTGGGCAGAAATGCATGGAGAAAGACTCACCGAAAGTTCTCCAGGTTTTTATAGTACGGTTTGATCCTGTGGTTGGTGGCAACACAGATCCAACCCAAAGGCATTGGGATTCGAGGGGTGTGCAGACCCGGGAGGGCAACACTCAACCTTGAACTGGAGCGATGTACGTCAGAGAGACCACTGCTGCCCTCCATCATCCGTTTACAGACAGAAAAGGGACTCTCCAACAAGCAAGAGGATGACATACAAGCGCCAAACAAGCTGTCAGCAGTCCCCACTGGCATCCAGGGGCAAACGTCCTGGAGCCACCCACCGAAGGATGAGGGGAAATGTCAAACTATCACCTTGTTACCCCGGTACCACCTTCCCTATGCCCAGCCAAGGAGAAAAAGCACTACATGGTCATGTCATTAAACACACTGTTCTGCTTTTCCCCGACTTCAACTCTACAAAGCAACTGACATTCTCGAACATAAACACAGACAATAACACAACAGTCACACTGAAAATAGCGCAAATTGCTGAAGAAGTGTATGCATACCTGCAGAATCATAGAATCGTTTTGGTTGGAAGAGACCTTTAAGATCATCGAGTCCAAGCATCAACCTAACACTGCCAAGTCCACCACTAAACCACGTCCCTCAGCACCATGTTTGCCCGTCTGTTAAATACCTCCAAGGGATGGCTCCTCCACCACTGCCCTGGGCAGCCTGTGCCAATGTTTGATAACCCTTCTGGTGAAGAAATGGTCCCTAATATCCAATCTAAACCTCCCCTGGCGCAACTTGAGGCTGTTTCCTCTTGTCCTATCACTTTTTCCTTGGGAGAAGAGACCAGCCCCCCTCACTACAATCTCCTTTCAGGGAGCTGTAGAGAGGGAGAAGGTCTTCCCTCAGCCTCCTTTTCTCCAGCCTGAACACCCCCAGTTCCCTCAGCCACTCCTCACAGGATTTGTTCTCCAGGCCCTTCACCAGCTCTGTTCCCCTTCTCTGGACACGCTCCAACACCTCAATCATAGAATCATAGAATGGGTTAGGTTGGAAGGGACATTGAAGATCATCGAGTTCCACCCCCCTGCCTTGGGCAGGGACCCCTCCCACTAGACCAGGTTGCCTAAATGTCTTTGTCTCAATGTAAACAGTGAGATTCTTTCTCAACAGCCACAGAAAACTGAATCCCACTATTTTGATTCACAAACATATTTGGGCAAGAGCAAACCCACCTGCCAACAGCTTGGAGTTCTTCAGGAGAAGTAGCTCTGCATTCAAGGAACGGAAATGCTGGCACTGCAATGGCTTGAGGGAGGCACGGGGGAAACCGGCAGATGCTGGAGGACGGGTCGTTCCAAGCGGACATCTGGCGAGAAGGAGAGCAGCTCAGCAGGGTGAATGCCTATCGTACGGGAGGTGAAAGAACAGAGACTACAATTCCCACAAAGAAGGGAAAATTGCATTGATACTGCGTGGATGCAACCAGATGTCAGCTAAAAATCTCTTTAGGAATAGCTCGAGAAGAAACCTGAATTATTTATCCGCCGGCCATTTGCTTTGTAGAACATAGAGGAGGAAAAAAAAGCTGTCTTTTCTGTGCCCCGTCCCCCAGGATGCAGTATGTTTTGAAGCAAATGTAGAGGTGGGGGTACCGCTGTGTTAAAAGAGATGGGGGTCTGGGTGCAAATTCAAGGTGGGGTGAGACACCAGCTCTTTTGGGGAGGATTTAAGAGCGCGGGAGCTGGTGAGCCTGCTCTGCCCTGCTGCTGCATTGATTTGCTGTGGGTCATTCTGCGAAATGAATTCGCAAAAAAAAATTAAAAAAATAAAAATAAAAAAAATAAATAGGGGATTGTGTTGTCCGCTTGGGCTCCGAGCTGGATGGGTTCCCCCCAAGGACACGGCACTGAAGGGATTTTGGGGACCACCCTGCCTCGTTCTCACGGTCACCTGCTCAAATTACCATCGACGTAAAATTTCCTGATAGCACCCCGGGTTTGCCATTTCTGCCTTCGACTGTGGGTAGCAAAACTTCCGTTCTCCCCTCCTTCTCTGCTTCATTTCTTTTCCTCTCCTCCTCCAAACTCTGTGATACTACTCCACAGTAAAACATTAACCGCTGTAAGTGATTGTTTTGCTGCATTATGTGAAGTCAAAAACCTTTTGAATTGCGTTTTGCAGTGAACCTGCCTTTGAATCCACGCGGTTTTATCATTCCACAGCAACACATATAATTTCAAACAAACAAGTGAACAAACCTGACAATAATGGCCTGAATCTCTTATCAGTCAGTTTTACACTGGCGTAACTCCATAAACTTCAGTGGAATTAATCTTGATTTACGCTGTTGGGAGAGCAGAAACAGGCACTGTAAATAGCTATATACCCGTGCAAGACACTTAAAAGCAAAAGCAGTCACACCGGAACGCCTGGCAGCAGATGAGGATGAAGGCATAAAAAAAAGCTTTCCTGGTGGGGCTAATCCATGGGCACGTGGACAAACCCAAAGGACAGCGATGGCGAAGTCGTGCCATCCAACCAGCATTGCAGAGACCACATGATGCTGCTCATGGAGAGGCCCATTCATGGCACACGGCCCTGCTGGTGGCCTACTGGGTGACACCAAGACATGCCAAGTGGGGACACAGCCTCCTGAGGGCATTGCTGCTGAGGTAGGACGGACCATGAGGCAGCTGCTGTGGGTTTCACATAGAGGAGATGTTGGCTGTGGGGACTTAGGGAGAGCCCCAGGTCTGTGTGTCCTCCGTGACAGCAGCTGGAGTTGATTTTTGCCATGGATGTTGTGGTACATAGAATCACAGAACAGTTTGGGTTGGAAGGGACCTTGAAGATCATCTCGTTCCAACCCCTCTGCTACAGGCAGGGACACCTCCCACCAGCCCAGGTTGCTCCAAGCCCCGTCCAACCTGGTCTTGAACACCTCCAGGGATGGGGCAGCCACAGCTTCTCGGGGCAACCTGCGCCAGGGGATCACCACCCACACAGGGAAAAATGTCTTCCTAATATCTAAATCTCTGTCAGTTTGAAGCCATTCCCCCTTGTCCCATCACTCCATGCCCTTGTAAAAAGTCTCTCCCCAGCTTTCTCGTAGCCCCCTTCAGATACTGGGAAGCTGCTATAAGGTCTCCCCAGAGTCTTCTCTTCTCCAGGCTGATCATCAGTGCTTCAGGCTGCCTCCGTAGCTGTGCTTGTTACTGAGGCCACTAGGAACAGGGCACCTAAAAAAGTCTTTGGAGGCTCCAACAACCCCCATCAGAGTCGTGGGCTTCCACGGTCCCTGGGAACACTGAGGAGATGTGACTGCCCACAGCTCCACCACAAGTCCATGACATGGGCAACACCGTCCTCTCAAACGCCTCATAGGAAACAGCATCGGGAAACAAGAAAAATATCCCTCAAGCGGACAAGGCACGAGGTCAGATTTTTTTACACCCTGTTGCTTACAGAGCGAGGACACGACTGATCTAAACCAGGCATCAACCACTCGGGCAGCAGTGTCATCTTCTGTGAAATCTCACAACCACCCCACAGCAGATGGCGGCTCCTGCATTCCCCTGAACAAACTATCTTTAACAGGCTCATTTAAAATTTGAAAACCAAACTTGTCAATTCAGTTTTACAGCAGCAAGCACAGGCACGTGTTTACTGAAGAACAAATGCGAGGACAGCAAACGGATCGTGTTTCGTGCACGCTCATTTTCAGGGCAGGAGTCGGGGTACAAGGCATCACCCAAGTCACTTCTCTCACCTGTGATGGACACAACCAATTGGCTTTGCTACTCCAGTTATTTTCAAACTCACTCAAAACCATGGCAGAATGGCGATAACAAGGTAACGTTCAACTTTTCTCGGGGATAACATTATTAATTTTTACTGAGATGGCACTAGTCAGTTAGGACTTAAGGAAAGTATAGAGTATACCACAAGGAAGAGGTGGGATCTACCACAAAAGAGACAAACTGAACGTGTAGCCTGCATGTCCTCCCAAGCATTGGGACTGCTGTGCTCCAGACAGGTGCCTTGGAAAAAAAAAAAATAAATCCAGCAAAGAGGTCAACATGGCCATGGGGCAGCATCTGGGCTGGGACAGATCCTCAGCATCCTCCCGTCCCCATCTGTAAAACATTTCTTTCGTCCTCCTTTTGCATTGCAAGTTTTCCATGGCAAAAAAAAAAAAAAAAAAAGGTATTGTGGGTTAATCAGTCCAACCAGCACCTATTTGTTAAAACTTCAACTGCTGCCACAATATAAGAAGGAAAAGCCCAAGGTCCTGTCTCCCTGCTGGGTGTTGCCACCATGCACCGTAGCGTCTCGGCTTGGCAGCCAGCCTCCACCCAACCGCGGGGAGACCAAAGGGTGGTGAAGTGGCAGCCCAGGCTTTACCCGGTTGCTCTTATCAATCTTCATAACAAAGAGAAAACAACTCGACCATCTCTTGCGGGAAATAAATTGAGTACACTTCTGTACTCGCCTACGTTCTCCTTCCTTCAAGAATTAGCTCCATTGATGAGGCCCAGGTGAAGAGCTCCAGAAGCAATTAAAGCGAGTGCTGTACCTCGAGGTGCACCTTGATAATGTTTCTATTCTCCTCTTTTCACTCTGTCCCTATCTCGCGCCGGCATCAACATGAGGTGCATTAGAGATGATGCTTCATAAAGGAAAGCCGCACTTCACGCCGAGAAAGCCTTGATCCAAACGCACTTCAATTAGCAGAGTGCAGGTCCCAGGGACTCCTGGGCAAGCTGCAGCTGGAGAGATTAAGACAGGAGGGATGCCTCGGAGTCAGGGAAGAGGATCCAGGGTGGAGTTTGCTCTATTTTTCACAGCCTCCGCTCCCCATTTTGGCCGCTTCCCAGTGGCCCTGCCAAGACCACTGAGGCGAGGCGCTGCCTGGAGATGGGCTGGAAGCCTCCAGGTAATGTATTCCCAGGCCCATCAGCCATGTCAGAGCAGACACTAGATCTTCGATCAACGAGATCCGAGGCTTAACCTCATTTAAACCTTTTCTCGACAAAGGTCAAAACTTATCTGGTTGCTCAGACCCATGCCACCCACCCCCCACCCCATCTCTTACACCTGGAAAAGAAACATTTTGCTGCTAATTAATTCATTCAGATGAAAACAGCAAAAATGTCAATGTAACAAATTAGACACTCATTGATTATTGGCTTAAGAAAAAAGAAAAAGAGTTAATGGTTGTGTTCTGGAGAAGGGGGTGAGGCAGGTCTTTAAAGCGACACACACATGCAACACTTTATTGCTCATACGGGCGCCGAATTTGGCACTTTGATTGTGAAAATGTGTTTTTAGGGATTCTCTCTGTCTCTTACTCCCCTTTTCTGTTCGCATAGCTCGCAAACAGCCGGGGCCGCTTCCCACTGCCTCGTACGTCGTGGGGAGCCGGTCCTGCTCCGCTTCGTTAGCGCTGCCGCCACTGGAGGTGATGCGGGTGCTTTGTAAGGGAAGATGCGCAGAAACGGGCTGCTCCCTGCTGACTTGTTGTTGTTTGAGGAACCCACAACAATTTATTGTCGTTTAGACAATTATTATATCACCCAATGAACCCCTCCCCACCCGGGAAGGGGAATCGGGGAAAAAGAAGGAAACCCAAAGGTTGAAATATAAACCGATTTTAAAGGATAAGACTAAATAATTAGAATTAATAATACTAAAGAACCGATATTGATCCCAATACTAACATAAAATATACAAGGTTTATCCCTGGCCCATTCTATCCGTAGAAGCTGGGCACTCCCCACCATGGACAGCAAATATGGGACACTGCCAGTGCTGCGGCTTGGGGAGGAAGGGAAAGGCTCCGGGCTCCAGCACCGGGGCAAGGAGTTCTCAGGATCGCTGCCATCAATGGAGAGAGAGAAGTCCTCAGCAAACTTCCGAATTTCTATTGAAAGTGCTATTTATGGTATGGAATAATCCTGTTCCCCAGCTTGGGTCAAGTCCTGGGTCTCGCTCCTCCTCATCCCTGCCCTTGGCGAGCTCAAAAACACCAAGACCTTGAACCCCGCAGACCATAGCTGGCTAGAAAGTCAATATTTTCACAAATCCAGACACCTGAGTCTTCTAAAAGCACAGTTTTCCTTAGCATTAGAAGAGACCTTACTGAAAAGTAAAATTACTAAAAGATAAATCAGTCCGGTGTCGCTCAAATCAGGACACATCTCCACGGGAAAAGGGCCACCAAGGCGCATCATACTTGGGCAGCATCCAAAGACTGAGGAGCAGCAGGGGCTGCCCAGGGGCCGGCCGGCAGCCATGTCCTGGAGGAAAGAGGCTGAACTCACTACCGCAGCTACAACCTGGCCCAGGAGCAACTGAGGGTTACCAAATATTAACAGAATTTTAACAGAAGCTATTTATGGTCAACCGTTATGGAGCTAAAGGTTCTGCAGAGACACAAGTCTAATGACAGCACAACAGAAGGTGCCATCTGCCAGCAATGCAGAAATGTTCAAATTAATATAAAGCCATGTGGGGCTGAAATTCCTATGCCAGCCCCAAACTGGATGAAGAGCATCCTCTTCTCCCTCCTCTTCCCGGGCTCAAGTTGTGACTTTGTTCATGTACAAACCAATAACAGCTAGGTTGGGGCAGCAGCAAACTAAAACAGAAAAAAAAAAAAAAACAACCAACAACCCAGATGTTTTAAATTTGGTGCTGGGGTAATGACTGAGGCAGGATTCAAAGGGCAGTTTTAGCATCGTACAATGAAGAACAATTTGAGGCAACAGCAATGACATCTGAGGACTCTGTTTTTACAATCGCAGCGTGGTCACTGCGAGGAGCTGATTGAAATTGTGTATATTTTAATCAGAAATCTGGATTGTGGATTAAATTTTAGAAAGAAATCACATAGCAGTATTTAATTAATGAAAGCTTTAAGTGACCTAAATGAAAATACTCTCTAACGATATCTCCTTGGCTGGCTTAAGTCAGTTTGTACTGATGATACGTATTATATTTCCTCCACGCTGAAATAACCGTGATTAGTTCCCTACCTAGAAAAGTCACTTTGCCCTAGTAAAGCACGTTTTAAGCAACTCTGAAAATAAAGTGTGTTTAACTGCATAAGGCACAGCAGTCAGCCTGGGGACGGTCTCACAGCCTGCTTGTGAATAAGGCCATACAGAAGGGTTGTAACCCCAAAACCAGATGTGCCCCGAGCCCCGCACACGATATGCAAAGCCACGCTCTATCTTCAAAAAATACATCCACATCCAAAAGCCACTCCTTCATGTTGTCAAGAGACCCTCTTTCATAGAATCATAGAATCGCTGAGGTTGGAAGGGACCTTTAAGATCATCAAGTCCAACCATTAACCTAACCTGACAAAACCACTTCTAAACCATGTCCCCAGGTACCACGTCTGCCCCTTTTTTTAAATGCCTCCAGGGATGGAGAATCCACCCCCTCCCTGGGCAGCTTCTTCCAATGTTTAATAACCCTTTCTGTGAAAATTTTTTTCCTAATATCCAATCTAAACCTCGCCTGGCATAACTTGAACCCATTTCCTCTCATCCTATCACTTGTCACCAGTGAGAAGAGCTCAGCCCCCACCTCTCTACCCCCTCCTTTCAGGGAGCTGTAGAGGGTGATAAGGTCTCCCCTCAGCCTCCTCTTCTCCAGGCTGAACAACCCCGGTTCCCTCAGTCGTTCCTCACCAGACTTGTCCTCCAGACCCCTCACCAGCTTTGTAGCCCTTCTCTGGACGTGCTCCAACACCTCAATGTCCTTCTTGTTGTGAGGGGCCCAAAACTGAACACAGCACTCGAGGTGGGGCCTCACCAGTGCTGAGCACAGGGGGACCATCACTGCCCCAGTCCTGCTGGCCACACTATTCCTGATACAGGCCAGGATGCTGTTGGCCTTCTTGACCACCTGGGCACACTGCCAGCTCATATTCAGCTGCCTGTCCCCCAACACCCTCAGGTCCTTTTCTGCCGGGCAACTCTCCAGCCACTCCACCCCAAGCCTGTAGCGCTGCATGGGGTTGTTGTGACCCAAGTGCAGGACCCAGCACTTGGCCTTGTTGAACCTCATACCGTTGGCCTCGGCGCATCGGTCCAGCCTGTCCAGATCCCTCTGCAGAGCCATCCTACCCTCAAGCAGATCAACACGGCCGCCTAGCCTAGTGTCATCTGCGAACTTACTGAGGGTGCATTCGATCCCCTCATCCAGATCATTGATAAAGATATTAAACAGAACCAGCCCCAGCACCGACCCCTGGGGAAGACCACTTGTGAGCAGACACCAACTGGATTTAACTCCATTTACCACCACTGTCTGGGCACGGCCATCCAGCTGGTTTTTTACCCAGCAAAGAGTACACCTGTCCAGGCCATTTCGCTAGACTTCTCGCTGGATTGAATATAACCAAGCATCCGTGGGAACAGGGAGTTTTGCCTGTACCCAGAAAGGGAGGGCTGAGACTTCATGGGAAGAAAGTTAGCGCACACCTGCACACGGGGGCATCTCCATCACCTTCCTCCCAGAGAGGGGTCCCATGCTCCTTGCTGCTGACAGTCGTGGGCAGGTCAGGACAGGTCCCCTCCTGCCCACCCAATTTTTTCTGCACTCACACGTTATTTTACTGTCTCAGTGTGCGCAGCTCGTACACTATCTGTACCTCACAAAATGCATTTGCCGCCTCAAATGGTTATCTTTTGTTGCTTCTTATTTTCACCTGGCCTTTAATAAACCTACAACATGTTTGCTTTCTCTGACAGCAATAGGAGAAAAACAAGAAAAATTTCTCCTATCAATTCCAGACCCTGCTGAAAAAAAGAGCATGACTACAGCCTAGTTTAACTACAGCAGGCATGTCCTAGGGTAACAAGGATATGATGAAACACATGCTTTACAACCCAGTTTAAAAAAAAAAAAAAAAAAAAGAAAAAGAAAGGCTACATTCAATGGCAGAAAAAATTGATTTAACCACATAAAATATTACAAGCAAAAATCAGAGGTTAGAAGTAGAGTTGAAATGCAAACCATTACCTCCATTATCCAAAACAGGCTGTTTATTTACTGCTAGAAACTGTAGAAATGACTTGGCTTAATCGTAATTAAAACCTTTTGGTATCTTTAGAGCAGCAGAAGTGTTCCACGCAAAGGTAGCAGGGCCGTGAGGCGGAGGAGATGCTACGACTTAGAACAAGGACATCTCGGGCTGCAAGGAGAACAAAACAAAACCCTGACGAACGTGACATTAGACTAAGAACAATTCCAACTGTGGCAAGAAAAGAGGGCTCGTAATTGAATTTGCAAAAGGCCGTACAGCAAAACTAGAGAGAAACTATTTGCAGCATATATTAGCTGAAAGAGGCATTTCAAGTGAGAAAGGATCATCTGTTGGGGAAGGCGTGAAAGTTGTCTGAGCTTAGTGCCTGCCTTTGCCTCAGACATCACACAACTCCCTCCATCTCCCTGGGATGCCGCTGCCCACCCGTGAGCGAGGGTGAAGCTGGTGCCTGCTCCCAGGCTTTTGCTGGGCCGTGTTGACGTCCACATAGATGGCAATTTCCTCCCTGAAGAGCCCACGTGACAGAACTGTTGGGATTGATAAAGGCGTGAGATAATAACATAGGAGATCTTGTTGAGTTATGGGTGCCTCTGCAACAGCCAGCCCCTCCATCAGGGTACCAACGGGATCGGTTCTTGCAAATGCTTATGAACATGCGGGGTTAAGGAGGAGATTTTGCACCTCTACTCTGCTCTGGTGAGACCCCACCTGGAGTACTGCCTCCAGCTCTGGAGCCCCCAACATAGGAAAGACATGAAGCTGTCGGAGCAGGGCCAGAGGAGGCCATGAAGATGCTGGGAGGGCTGGAGCCCCTCTGCTGGGAGGACAGGCTGGGAGAGTTGGGGGGGTTCAGCCTGGAGAAGAGAAGGCTCTGGGGAGAAATTAGAGCCCCTTCCAGTCCCTAAAGGGGCTACAATAGAGATGGGGAGGGACTTTCTACAGGGGCATGGTGTGATAAGATGTGGAGGAATGGCTTCAAACTGGAAGAGGGGAGATTTAGATGAGATATTAGGAAGAAATTCTTTCCTGTGAGGGCGGTGAGCCCCTGGGGCAGGTTGCCTCGAGAAGCTGTGGCTGCCCCATCCCTGGAGGTGTTCAAGGCCAGGTTGGATGGGGCTTGGAGCAACCTGGGCTGGTGGGAGGTGTCCCTGCCCAGGGCAGGAGGGGTGGAACTGGGTGGTCTTCAAGATCCCTTCCAACCTAAACCATTCTACGATTCTATGATTTTCCCATGGCTGAATCAAACTCTTCAAGTAACTGCGTTACTCAGAGAAATGCTGAAGGCAGTCTCTGTGAGAGCAGAAATCCTCCATGGACGGGTCAGGAGCTTTATTTCGCACTTATACAATCTAAAAAGCAGGCACAAATCTCCAAACAAGATGGGCTGAGCTCCACCATATTACAAAAAACTGCTCTTTAACACCAGAGACTCAGCAACCTCAACCCCCACAATGTCCCTGTGGCATCACCTACAGCTCAGACACAGAGAACATCCCATCCAAACCTCCACCCGTGGCCAGACCACCATGCAGCCTGGTGATGCACTTCTGCAGCGCTCCTGAGTGCTGCTTCTACAGCGCTCCTTGGGATCACGCACAGCTTTCTGACACCGCACCCTGGTAGCTCCCATGGTGACATGCTGCCACCTGCAAAACCTCCCAGTGCAACAAAATAGTGCCAGAAAGAGGTGAAAAATAGCAAGAAATGGGTGTAATGAAGACAGATTCCAGAGCTGGGTGTTCCCTTTGCGCACCTTGGTCCAACCCAAGATCCATGCAGGTATTTAGGCTGGGCCCTAGTACTTCCTCACCTGCACCTGGGTAAGTCGGGCAGAGTCCCTCAGAAATCTAGAAATTGTGGGAAGGAGACACGGATGTCCCTCAACAAACTTCTTGTTTAAAAAGACAGAGGAAAAATGAATGAGCACAAGAATTTAGCCATAGTTGGAACAGGTCAGCATGCATTTAGGCTGAGATGCATCACTCTCAGAGTGTGAAAAGTGCATGTCTTACCTGTTTGAGGCATCATTTTCTTCCAGTGCCAAAGGAGAGAGACAAGTCCCTCTGGTGAGCAACTCTACCCACCAAGGCACATGCAAGGGAGACAGGAGGTGCCCAGCATGGCTCGCACCAACGTAACACACTCTGGAGAAGTCTTCTTCACCTTGTCCTTCAGTATCTGGTCTCTCTAACCAGGTCTGGACGATACAAGACATTCAGGAAAAATATAAGTATGCCAGTTGCATCTGCACATTAAACCAAGAATAAAGCTTCAGCTGGGGCCGTATCCAATTCTTTGGCACAACAAGGATGGGAAAAGACGCACGGATGGCTTGTTCACTAACCCACGCTCTCCCTGCCAGAGACCTGTGCCAGAAGTTATCAAGAAAGCTGCAAAATGAAAGCATGATATGCTGTGGTAATTATGTGTGCTTGGATATATTTTTTTTTTTTTTTTACAAGTGTTCTGCCTTTTAGTAAATATTCTTTGTTGTCCCATTGCAGCACGGTTAGCTGTAAAAACGATCGCCCTGTCCTTATTAACTCTATCGGTGCCACAGACGGCCATCCCCTGGGCAGCTGCGGGAGGGCTGAAAATAGCTATGAGGTTTGGAGGGACCGAGGAGGCCATCTGGCAGTGGTGGGAGAGAAAGTTTAGTGACATCAGTGAGCAATCCATGTCTTTTCAAGGGTGGCAATTCTAACGTCACTCAGCGGTTGCTCCAAGTAGGTTTTCCCCACCTAAAGCAAAGGAACTGCATCCAGCTCTGGAGTACTCAACAGAAGAAAGACATGGACCTGCTGGAGCGTGTCCAGAGGAGAGCCATGAGGATGATCCGAAGGCTGGAGCACCTCTCTGATGAGGAGAGGCTGAGAGAGTTGGGGGGGTTCAGCCTGGAGAAGAGAAGGCTCCGGGGAGATCTTATTGCCGCCTTCCAGTGCCTAAAGGGGGCCTACAGGAGAGCTGGGGAGGGACTTTTTACTAGGGCATGGAGTGATAGGATGTGGGGGAATGGCTTCAAACTGGAAGAGGTTTAGATTAAACATTAGAAAGTTTTTCACTTTGAGGGTTTTAAGGCACTGGCACAGGTTGCCCAAAGAGGTTGTTGAGGTCCCATCCCTGGAGGTGTTCAAAGCCAGGTTGGATGTGGCCTTGGGCAACCTGGTCTAGTGGGAGGTGTCCCTGCCTATGGCAGGGGG
>NW_009648948.1:170239-172863 GCF_000708025.1 Charadrius vociferus | reverse complement strand
GGTTGGAACTCAATGATCTTCAAGGTCCTTTCCAACCTAAACCATTCTATGATTCGATGAAAAAAGTTTCTTCGGAGCCCTCCAAAAGAGGGGCATCTTTCGGATGTGCCACCTGCTCCTGACCAGCATCTGTCATTGTCCCTTAGGCCAATTACACAGGTAACGCTGTGTTTGTAAGGAGCTTTGCAAACTCCTTCCTCTGCATATTAATTGTCATGTCTTTGAATAAACACACAAACCCCTGGACTGGAGGTGCGTAAATATTTACAAGGCGTGCCCAAGGAGGGGCAGAAACCCATATATCACCCGAAGGAAGAATACCTGCTCAGCAACCGTAAAGACCTGATCTCGCATTTGCCCTGAGCAATTACAGTTAAGTAACTGCAACACGAGCACATATTTAAGTACTTATGCAAGGAAAAGGGTCTGATGACCTCGATTATATTTGCATTGTGTTTCCTGTTGTTAGCACTTCCTTGGCGGAATTGCTGCAATACATCTTGGGACTCCAATTTCATCTGTCAGCGCCACGAGGCTGCAACCAACCTTCGGAGAGGTCCAAAAATGCTCAAAAGTTGCACCGTATTTCTTCTGCTACGGCTCTTCCGTCCTGTCTCAGCAGCTGCTCGCGTCTCCATACCTCTTTGTGGAGGAGATCAGCAGAAGCAAATTTGCCCCAAAGCTCCTCTGAAACTCAGCCGATGGACAACCGCAGCTTCAACTGGTGGGCCCATGACCTGCTCCGTTGAAACAACACTTCTCAGAATGGCTCGATTGCTGCTATTTAACCAAAAAAAAAAAGGAGCTTACAAATTTTCTGTTGCAAGCAAAGCTGTACCTTGGGGGAGGCGACACTTTGTATTTTGCGGGCAACTATAAATCCAAGTATTTGCATATGATTTTTCACTTGAGGACTCCACGCAGGTACACGCCCCCCCCAAAAAAAGTTAAATGTCATAAGGTGAAAGACTAAGGAGTTGTTAAACACCGTAATTAGGGTGTTTGTTTTCTCATGCCTACGCCTGGAGAGAAGGACCTCGGTTATGTACTATTTCCACTCTCTTTTGCCTGCTATATTCAGCGCACAGGACGCCCAGGTCGGGAATGGCAAGGTAGTTTGCGGATGGTGTGCTCAGCCTCTTTGTAGTTCATTTCCAACGCAGAAGTTCCTCCACTTCTACCTGGAGATCATTCTTCATGGTTTGGGGTTGTCTTCGCAGAGCTACGGCCCATTGCAGAGTGGACAGAGTAGGGGGTTCCATGAGCCCCTCAAATCCCTTTGCGTGATTCTTCCTTGCAACTTGACGTGTTTTAATTTGAACGAAAAGCTAAAAAAATTCAAGTGTTGTTATGGTTGGTTGGACAGTGCTGCATCCAAAGATCGGGGTGACTCAAGCTGGGAGGGAAGAAGAGTTCATCTTCCCACCTCCAACTCTTCTTCGTGGGCAGACCCCATCCCTTGTCACTCCATGATGCACATCCTTTCCCAGCGTGGGAACAACCACTCCGAGCGCTCTGTCCCAAAATGTGCGTCCACCCTCAGGGGAAATTAACATTCCCAATTTTCTCATTAATGCAAAACGTTCTTCTCCTGCCAGCTCCACCAGAGCAGCACACTGTGCTGTCTCTCAGAGGGCCACCCGCAATATGGAAATCTCCAGATGCCGGGAGATGAGAACAGTCGGACCTGCTCAGAACAGCCACCAGTGTCCGGTACTGGTGTCACCATACACCCACAGATGCCAGAAGGAGATACAGAAAAACCCAGGACAGGCTGCTGTGGAATAAGCTTCCTTAAGTCTTGGAATGCGGAGGTTTATATCTTTTGTAACAGCTTTTTTCTGTGTAGCATAACTGGAGAACTTGGTTGCAGCAATATCTTGGGGCAATGAATTCCCTAAGCTATGTATGAATTGCTCACAAAAGTGCCTTTTTATCAGTTTCAGTTCTGTTGCCTTTCAAGTTTATTCAGTGTCCCTTTGAATGAGACACTGTTGTAATTGTCTAAAAAATAAATTTGATTGCCTGCTTGACCTTCTTTGTGCCGTTTATTACAGTCATTTCATTTGCTATTCATTCTCTCCTGGGAAAAAACAGAGACAATATCGTCGCTCTAGCCACACTTGGAAGGATTTGCATTGCCGGTCTCTAAGCCTTTGTTGTTCCCTTGTTTCATTTTGGATGTAGCACAACCAGAACTTCACATAGGCTTCAAGGTGGGAGCCCACACTCAGCAATGGCAGCATCAGCTGCATCACCATTTATGGCTTTTTTAAAAGACAAGTCATAGTTTCTTGCTCCTTTTTTTGTCATCAGGAAAGGAATCAAGAATAAAGCAGAAAGGACTGATCCTGTACCAGTCCTGCACTGTGAGTGATGGTGCAGATCTGCTCCCGTCTCGCAAGGTCCCACAGAAGATCTGGGAATGGTACAGAGAAGGGTAACGCTGTCATGGAAAAAGGTCTGGGAAGGCTTCTGTGCTTAAAATTATGACACAAATGACCTGCAAAATTGGTTAGTGGTCTGCCAAGTCAGGAAGACCTGGTCAGAAGAGAACAAATAGGCATAGATCAGTAACCCTCTCCAGAGCCAGAGCCTGGGCACAGGCACTGAAGCTGGGGTTC
>NW_009648948.1:167301-170207 GCF_000708025.1 Charadrius vociferus | reverse complement strand
TCAGCAGGCTCAGCTATGAGACACCAGCTCCCCCACCCTCCACGGGCATTACCTTGCACTTGCTGATCCTGAAGTCATTCACCAGGGTGGCATTCAGTTCCCCTCTTCTGTTGGGTCTTCTGAAGGTCAGCACTGTCTGGAGCTGATTGTCCACATTAACTATGGGATGCCTGCAAAGTCAAATACTGACAAAGAACAGTCCTGCGCCGGCATCTCACTCTCTACCGAGTGTCAATCTCTTCTTCCAACCTTGAAGTCCACTTCTAAACAGTGGTGGATCTTTATCCATCGGTCCATCACTGTAGGGTACCTTAGCCACCCATTTGATATGCCCAAAGACTTCTGCTTGGAGCTGTCTTGCTTTTCTTCATGCTAACGGGTTCCCCATGTATTTTTCAAAGGGTGTTTCTTGGTCCTGCCTTTGGACAGTATGTTGACCTATCTGTTGGCACCACGTTCAGCCTTGCTGGGTAGCCATTCTCAGCAGCATCCTTTGAGTAGCTTAAAGCTCAGCATGACTCTGCCCATGCCACCATACAGACGATGGGCACAAGCTTGAATATAGATTGGCACAAGCTTGAACATAGGAAGTTCCATCTTAACATGAGGAGGAACTTCTTTACTTTGAGCGTAGTGGAGCACTGGCACAGGCTGCCCAGAGAGGTGGGGGAGTCTCCCACTCTGGAGACATTCAAAACCCACCTGGACGCCGTCCCGTGCAACCTGTTGTAGGTGACCCTGCTCTGGCAGGGGGAGGGGTTGGACTAGATGATCTCCAGAGGTCCCTTCCAACCCTGACCATTCTGTGATTCTCTGATCGTGCATCCCAGCAGCTGACTTCGGCCGCGTTCCTCCCAGCTGCACCCACAAGGACTTACTACTGTTCATGTCATACACATTGTGCTGAGCACAACTGTGTTATCATCCCTGTGAGTCACTCACAAGCTATTTCCAAAGCTGCCCCCCTCCTGTTGTTTTGTTATTTCCCACCCAGAGACAATATTCCTTCCTGGTCTCTCAGTTGGTAATGAATGGTATGAAATAGCAACGACTAACCAGGCTTCTGCAGGGGGGATATGGGATGGGACGCAGTCCAGGACCTGCCAAAGTGTTTCCCCGATTATTCGAAGGGGTGGCTGTTCAACGACAGGCACAAAGCCCTTCCTCTATGCTGGATGCATTCTCCCTGCAGCGCTGGGAGCTTTTGCCAGCCTGAGAAATGAGAGGCTGCGACTCAAAAGAAGTAATCTTTTAAAACATAAATGGCCAAGCTGATTCACTTCCAAATACAGAATAAAAACAACAACAACAACAACAAAAAATTGCTGTTGGGCAGGGACCTCGTTTGCCAAGTTTCAACAGAGCAAAATTTTACAGCAAAGTTATAACCACTTTAAATACCATTGTTGGTTTATAATGGAAAAGCTGGCAGACCGTTAGCTAGGACTACTTTTCCAAGCGATGCTTCACCACGATGCACGTTCCACGTATGTGATAATTTCAGGATCCACATGATAGATTTTGGATCCATGTGATAAACCGCATTAATCAATCCGTAGCCACTTCCCCCACAATTTTCACAGATCTAGGACATTTCCAGAATTTCCTCCGGTCGTTCACTCCCTTCAACCAGTCACCTCAATTCAAAAGCAGTCTGCCAAAGTCACTTTTGTCACCTCCCAAGGCTGTAAAATTCCCTTCCCAAATGACCACAAGTAGAGGAGCAACAACAGTCCAGAACTGCCCAGATCCTTAAGAAAACACGTCTGATAAAAAACAAAAAGAGAATACTTAGATTATGGACAAGAGACCATACCCCAGGGAAGCCAAATTTGAATGCAGTATTGATGAATGTGTGTGTAAAGTCCTAATATTAGCAGTAATGGAGGGACATTTCAATAAGTGTTGCTACCTGCTCCTCCTTGGAGGCTCTGGACATGTGGACTAACGGAACCAGGTTTGCAGAAAACAGCACAGATTTAGGTATCAGTGTTAATGACCCTTCTGAGGTATCCAGAAAGTGTTAGATCTAGCCACGGTTTTCTGAAAAAAATCCCTTTGGGGGTTTTCACGTGGGGACCCTAGAGCAAAGCCAATCCCGAAGAATGTCTTCAACAAATCTTGGCCAGGACAACCAAATCCCACGGGGTGTGGGATGCAGACAAAAGAAATCTGGTTATGTTTGCACGGACTAGCTTCAGCCCTCTCTTACGTTGCTCCTCTGCCATGTTTTTTGCCTCCCTCTCGCAAGCTAAGCCGTACACCAGCTTTGTAACAGGGAGCTGGGCTTGTGACCGCTTTGGATGGAGTCTCCCATTCCATCCGAGCACGAATAGGGTCGAGCCAGAGCTCCAAGGGTGGCCCCCAAGCATGATGAAGCTGATGGAGAAGAGCCACCAGCCCATTTCTTCTCCCTGGGGCCCGAGCCTGGCCGGGTTGCAGCGTGGAGCATGTGCAGGTTTCGGAGATGCTGCTGGGTTGCAGGTTCTCATTCGGAAAGTTCATGGAGAAGCAGAGAAAGCTGCTGCAAGCCTCCTGCTTAGTTTGCATTCATTTCCTTCCCAAACTCTCATTACCCGAAAGAGAAAACGAGAGAGAGAGAGAGTGAGTGCATTCAAGTGGAAATGGTTGGAGTGCACTTAGAGGAATTTAGCCAAAAGGAAAAGGATAGATGATGGTGGCTTTTTTTAATTTTTTTTTATTCTCCCCCCCCCCCCCCCCAAAAAAAAAAAAATCCTCCAGAACTCAAAACTGTTTTAATCAGCTGAAAAACATACGTGGGCTTTACAGCTCTGAGACAGCTTGCACAGGCTCTGATAAATGCCTATCGCTCATTTGCATACGCTAACAGCTACACTTTAATCAGCCTCCTAATCCCTGATGATATTAATGAATTTTTTTTATGC
>NW_009648948.1:163302-167009 GCF_000708025.1 Charadrius vociferus | reverse complement strand
AATTCAAAACCGATCAGCGGCTTCTGTGTGCCTTTTTTTATGCAGGAAATAATGGGTGAGCTTGGTACTCCTGTTATCCTGCTCTCACAAATAATTAAGACTACAAAGGGTACAAATCAGTCTGAATGCACGGCACAAAGGCTCAAGCTATGCAAAGGTCTTTTTCTCTCTCTCTCTCTCTCTTCTCTCTCTCTTTCTCTCTTTTCATTTATTCTCTTCTTCTGACAAGAGGTGGCTTAGAAAGATACTTAGCAAAGCAATGAACTGGTCACTCCCAAAAAGCAAGAATTTCCCAGCCATTTTAAATGCTCATGATACACACACGAACTCTGTTGGGTTTTTGGTTTTGGTTTTTTTTTAAGGTTTGCTCGCTCCGTTATTTGGTGCATCCCGCTCTTTGGGGGAGGAGGCTGCCGTGCTGGAGAAATCTGCCACTGAAATGTCTTACCTTTGTTTTGGTGGTTCTGCTTTTCCCCCCCGGAGGGCTTGGCACAGGAGGATGCCTCAGATTTTGAGGGTGGGAGACCTCGAAAGGTCTTTCCTTACGCCTGTGGTCACAGGGGAAAATAGCAGAGGAACAAATGAACCCATTTGGTGTGAAAAACTGGCTGCATGAACCCAAATGCAGGAGAATTCATCCAGTTTCAGAGCAGATCAGAGGTTCTAGGCACGTTCTGGTGTTGACTCAGGCTCCAGACTACCCAGGGACCTCATGTGAACTCCCAGCCCTGTGAACTCCTCCTGCTCTGGCCAAGGTCAACCAGCAGATCCAGCTGCCTCAGTCATCCGGACCCTTACCTTGTCCTGTCCACCCTTGGGTGCAACCACAAAACTTCAAGATGAAGTGGAGTTTGTGCAAGACTCACCGCAAGTCACCTCTGCAACTCTACCAGAGTGACCAACCTCCAAGAGACTCTCCATTTAGGAACACCTCCCCACCTTGAAATTAAATCAGGTATAAAACTTTCTGGGTTTTGCAGAGAGCATGAAACACATTGCTCCACAGACCAACAGGCAGCCAATGAAAGCGCTACAGACTGTAATTAATTTGCCCAACCAAGAAAAACTCTCAGAAGATACTTTCTCAACACATTTGGTGACAAAGAGAGGGCCCCAAGTAATACCACTGACCATGACATTGAAAACTACTGCTATAGATCCATAAAAATTATGCACCATATGAAGTCACACTGATGCTGGAAGACAAAACAACAGCTGAACCTGAGCAGGTGACAAAACAAGACATGCCAAATGCATCCAGAAACTAACCAACTTGGTCAACAGAAAATAAACTCTTTCATTAAAGCAAGCAAAATAACGATTTGAATAAACCAAAAAAACCTTAGTGCAACACCTAAAGCAAGCCTGCGGGCAAGCCTGAAGCGTGCAAGTCTCCCCCTTTTTTTTTTTTTTAGTATCATGTTTGCTAATTCAAAACCGATCAGCGGCTTCTGTGTGCCTTTTTTTATGCAGGAAATAATGGGTGAGCTTGGTACTCCTGTTATCCTGCTCTCACAAATAATTAAGACTACAAAGGGTACAAATCAGTCTGAATGCACGGCACAAAGGCTCAAGCTATGCAAAGGTCTTTTTCTCTCTCTCTCTCTCTCTTCTCTCTCTCTTTCTCTCTTTTCATTTATTCTCTTCTTCTGACAAGAGGTGGCTTAGAAAGATACTTAGCAAAGCAATGAACTGGTCACTCCCAAAAAGCAAGAATTTCCCAGCCATTTTAAATGCTCATGATACACACACGAACTCTGTTGGGTTTTTGGTTTTGGTTTTTTTTTAAGGTTTGCTCGCTCCGTTATTTGGTGCATCCCGCTCTTTGGGGGAGGAGGCTGCCGTGCTGGAGAAATCTGCCACTGAAATGTCTTACCTTTGTTTTGGTGGTTCTGCTTTTCCCCCCCGGAGGGCTTGGCACAGGAGGATGCCTCAGATTTTGAGGGTGGGAGACCTCGAAAGGTCTTTCCTTACGCCTGTGGTCACAGGGGAAAATAGCAGAGGAACAAATGAACCCATTTGGTGTGAAAAACTGGCTGCATGAACCCAAATGCAGGAGAATTCATCCAGTTTCAGAGCAGATCAGAGGTTCTAGGCACGTTCTGGTGTTGACTCAGGCTCCAGACTACCCAGGGACCTCATGTGAACTCCCAGCCCTGTGAACTCCTCCTGCTCTGGCCAAGGTCAACCAGCAGATCCAGCTGCCTCAGTCATCCGGACCCTTACCTTGTCCTGTCCACCCTTGGGTGCAACCACAAAACTTCAAGATGAAGTGGAGTTTGTGCAAGACTCACCGCAAGTCACCTCTGCAACTCTACCAGAGTGACCAACCTCCAAGAGACTCTCCATTTAGGAACACCTCCCCACCTTGAAATTAAATCAGGTATAAAACTTTCTGGGTTTTGCAGAGAGCATGAAACACATTGCTCCACAGACCAACAGGCAGCCAATGAAAGCGCTACAGACTGTAATTAATTTGCCCAACCAAGAAAAACTCTCAGAAGATACTTTCTCAACACATTTGGTGACAAAGAGAGGGCCCCAAGTAATACCACTGACCATGACATTGAAAACTACTGCTATAGATCCATAAAAATTATGCACCATATGAAGTCACACTGATGCTGGAAGACAAAACAACAGCTGAACCTGAGCAGGTGACAAAACAAGACATGCCAAATGCATCCAGAAACTAACCAACTTGGTCAACAGAAAATAAACTCTTTCATTAAAGCAAGCAAAATAACGATTTGAATAAACCAAAAAAACCTTAGTGCAACACCTAAAGCAAGCCTGCGGGCAAGCCTGAAGCGTGCAAGTCTTGACTTCCAAATTCAAGAGGATTGTCCTATTGGGAAGATGGGTGGGGTTGATGGAAAAGATGCGTACTTTTGCTCAAGGATTTTTTTTAGGCGATGCAAGCAAACATCTCTGTAGGGTAGTCTCAGCACTCACACATCATGTCCAGATCTCAGAGGATTAAGATGAGACTGAAACAGCAGCAGATGATCTGATGTTGAGGATGGCCGTGAGCACTGACAACACAAAAATGCTTATGTGGTCAGATGAGGGCAGATGAATTCTGGCAGCTAGGAGCTTGCCAGCTCCAGGAAAAGCTTAGAGCATCTTCAAAAACCTCTGACCAGGAGGGTTTTTTGGAATTCATGAGAACATCAGTAGTGGTTTTCCTGCTAATAATACTGGTAGTGCAGCAATGACAGAAGGTTACTCACTGACCGAAACCCCTTGTGCAAGGCTTGGTACAAATGAAGAACGTAATGATCTCTCCCTGTAAAGAGCTCCAGGTAAACTAATATCTTTTTTTCTCACAGCAAAGGGGCACTGCTCAATGTTCCTCTCAGGTAGTCCAAAACAACTCAGAGATAACTGAAAATAGAATAAGGTTTGGTGTAAGGAGAAACTGTCAGAGAAGCATCAACACCGAAACGTTCTGAGGTTAACAGGGAGCTTAAGACCCAAGCAAGGTCATTTTGGTCATGGCTGACTTGAAAGATGATGTCGGAGCCACGGGCTAAAACACACCAAAAGCTGTGCTCACACTCAAAATGGAACACTGGCAATTGTTTTAGATCACGAGGGTTTTCATGAATATGTTTATGGGAAGAATTCAATCAAGGTAGGAAGAGACCATAAAGCACTAGGAGCCGTAGAGCAAAATCCATTGTACAATGAGCCACCTGGACTTC
>NW_009648948.1:138302-158302 GCF_000708025.1 Charadrius vociferus | reverse complement strand
CGTGTCATGCAGCTCCTCTCTCCATCAATTCGAAACCAAAAGGCCTCACTGCAGGTGTCTCAGGGGGTTGCCTTTACGCATATAGCTAACATCGGTATAATCCCATTTACAAGCTAGTAAACTGTCCCAGTAGAGTCAGAGTGACACATCTCAGCCAAAATTAGACACACGTCTGGTGAAATGAGTCATTCTCCAAACCCCATTGACTATTTTGGCTACATCTCCATGAACTATAAAAAGGGGTCCAGAGCGACCAGCTGAGATGCAGACACAAATAGGTTGGTCACTCAGAGGAGGTGAAAAACTGATCTAGTGTAGATCCCTGCATCTCGCTATCAGCAAGAGCAAAATGCAAGTCCAAATCCTCAGCTTATGTAAAGCATCATCATGCCTGTGAAGTCAATGGAGCTGCCACAATTTATGCCAGCTGAGCGTCTGGCCCTCGTAGGACTTCTACCACCGCAACATTGGATTTCTGCTATTTTTGCCCAACTTAACTTCTAGCAAATAAGGAATTCATCAGATTTGTCATCCAGAAATTTCTGTGAAAACGTCTACATTTTAAGTTCATATGTGGTTAAATTTGGCTAACAGAAACTTGAAGCAAAGTAATAATAAAAAAAAAAAAAAAAAGAATTTTTAAAAAATTATTTAAATATCTGAGGTCATCGAGAAATAAGATCTGGCTTCTACTACTCCTTCCCCATCACCTCAGCAAGCTCAGCGAGTTGCCACGCTGTTAAAAGAAATGCCAGTTAGGTCGGGCACCAGTTTAAGCTGCACGTTATTCACCTCACTTCTACAGGTTCCTGTATTAAAGTGAAGTTGCTTTTCGAGATGGAGGAGGGAAGGTACTTCAAATGGAGGAGAACAGGAGAAATTCCTGGACACCGACTCCTTGCAGGGCTCCAGCAGCCAGGAATAACTGCTGACCTCGGTGCAATTAGGACAACAAGTGAGACAAATGCAGTGCAATATCAGATGTCAGACTTGTAAATAATTATGGAAACATGACCAGCAAATTCAGTTAAAAAGCCACTTCACAGGTTTTTTTTCTTCAGCCTGCTTCAAATTGCCTGCTTTATTGTATCTTGACCAAGACTGGTACCCTGACTCGTTAAAGACAAAATTGCTTTTTCTCAGCACCTTTTCTAAGAAAGGCTCTACCTTTGCAGGGCAACCATTGCCTAGACTGCCTTTTTCAAAATTTGAATATATTTTTTTTTTTCCCCATTAGTACTGTGTCTGGAACGGGTAGCCTGTTGTCATCAAATGTATATCACCATTTTCATGCATTAACTTCTCTCTGAAATATCTCAGATAGGAACCGGGGACAGGAACTTTAAACGGCGCTGTTTGAAACAAGCGAGATCTTAAGTTGATATAAATCAGAGTAACTTCACTGAAGTCAAATAAAAGCTACAAGGCCACATGCATTGAAGGTTTTCCCCATACTCTGCCATTCCAGTGATCAGGAAAAACTGTCAAACATCCTGAAACTACCAACCAGCATGAATCTCCGTACGGACAGATAGCAGTGTAGGCAGGATTACACATGTAAACAATGTGAAGAGTGGACAAATCAATGCTCTAAAGAATTAGAGGTGCTCATAAAACTTTATTTCATCTCCCCTCTTCATATACCTGATGCCCGTGATCCAAATGGTGTTTTCCAGAGGATCCTTGCCTCACCCAGTTGTCCTTCCATCAGTAGATCTTCAATATTCATAGAATCACAGAATGGTTTGGGTTGGAAGGGATCTTGAAGATCATCTCATTCCACCTCCTCTGCCCTGGGCAGGGACACCTCCCACCAGCCCAGGTTGCTCCAAGCCCCGTCCAACCTGGCCTTGAACACCTCCAGGGATGGGGCAGCCACAGCTTCTCGGGGCAACCTGTTTTCCACCCTTAAAGTGGAAAACCCTAACCCTATCCTTGAGTTTTAGCTGCATCGCAGGTGGCCCCAGACCTCTCTGCCCAACAAAAACAACTATTTCCAGGGAAATGTCTGTGTTAGCAGAGCTAAACCAAAACAAAAGCAAAACACCTAAACAGAGTGTTCTAGACAGAAACAATTTTTGACATTACAGCCAAAACAACTCAGCAAGTTTGACATGACTTAATAATGGGCTGTGGGAAATAAAAGACTCAGAGGGAAAGTTTTCTCAGCTTTAGCTGGAAGCCTTGGAGCCAGGCAAAAAAGGATGTTTCCAGTGATGGCTCCTCAAAGTAGCTCCTAATCAAGGGACTCTCACTTCAACCCACCTCTGAACTCACGCGAGGATGAGATGGGGGCACACAGGGCTATGCCCCCATCCTGCAAACTCTGCAGAGCCAGCCCCAGCCAGGAACAAAACGAGAAAAGGGGGGGGGGGGGGGGGGGGGGAGAGAAACAAAAAAAAAAAAAAGCCCAGAGATCTATCACAAAGCCAAATTTCAAAAAATAAAAATAAGGCATGAAAGTGCCAGACCTTTTCAACAATGTGGGTGTCAGAATTTTTTCCCCTTAAATAATTCTAAAACAATGCCTTTTCCCCGTATCACACTCTTGGAGCTGGTTAAACCATATTTTACTCCTGCCTTTTCACATGCACACATACTCACATACGCAAAGACCAGCCCAAGCCAACGGCCAGCAACTGAAAATTTCAGCCTGAACAGTTACATGTTGGCAAGGATATAGCATTGGAAAACAGCATCTTTTAATGGGAAACGTCTGGCAACCTTCATTCTAGGCACCACTGCCAGCTCCACCAATAATTATAGCTCAGTTTCAGAATCATCCGTGTGCTAACAAATATATTTAATGACAAGAGCATTTGCCAGTGATAGTCACCAAGAAAGACTTCCAGCCTGGCCAGGAGACAGAGCCGTGAGATGCAGAGATGACCTCACTTTGCCTGTTTGCCTCCAGGTACGGATCTTCTGCTGCCTGGGCTAGAGGTGGGCCACTCCATTGAGTATTTTAGATGAACCTCAGGGCTGCTTTGGTTTCCTGCCATCTCTAACCTCCCCCAGGCCAAGGGAGAGCTCTATCTTGGTCTTACATATAAGATGATACCTTAGTCCCCTGTGACCACCAGCCAGGAAGTCTCTTGCCTCTTTACGTAGTCTGCAATAGAGGACAAACAAGACAGCTTCTCTCTGCTTCACGGTTCCCCATGGACCCAGGCAGCTTTACAACAGGGGTACTTCAGGCACAAAAAATTGTCCACCCATACACAAATTTCAACAGCCCCATCAAAAAATGGTGCTACTGTCTGCACGTGTGCTGGTTTTGGCTGGGGTAGAGTTAATTCTCTTCGCAGTAGCTAAGATGGGGCCATGGTTTGGATTGGTACTGAAAACAGTGTTGATGCCACAAGGGATATCCCCTTCCCTTGACCTGCCGACCATGGCAATACGCTGGGACCAACAGCCACTCTCCACTGTGCCTAATAAATACAATTATGACCAAGGACCAGACCTGTATGTCAGGCAATCAGCCCCTACGCAAGACTAGAAGGCAACTTTATCCTTCTACAGTTTCCAGTTTTATCACTACATTAGTGTTAAAAAGAAATAATAAGAAGAAAGTCTTTGATAACCGCAGTAACATTCATAACACATTCACAAAGTATCAAAAAGCAGGAAAACTAGCGTTTTAAAAATGGCTATAATTAAAGAGAAAAAAAAAAAAATAGTTTCTCTCTGCCTTCCACACCTATGGTTGAGAAACCAGCCAGGCAATAAAAGTTTAACCGTGGTTAGCAAGTCACTAATCAAAATGGAGCACTTGTCCTTTTGAATGTTTCCCATCTCCACCTGGATTTGGGGGAAAATATTTCTTGCAGACTTTCAATAGGTCATTTTCTTCGTCTTTTCTGCTTTCTTCCTCTTCTTTCCCACCCTGCGTGCCTCCAGCCCCAGCTTAGTGCAACGACACCAGCCCAGAAAGATGGCCCTGCAGAGAGCACCTTCCAAGAAAAAACCCTTCCTTCTCAGAATATTTTAATGGTTCCAGAGTTTTAACCAGCTCTAAGATCATCAACCCAGGACCACTATGGAGGAGAGAGATGACAATCCCAAACCAAACATGTCAGGTGAGTCAGTGTTTCCCATAGAAATCCACACTTGCCCAGAGGGCAATATCCTCCCAACCCATAATATTCAGAAATTGGTTTTTCCCTTGAAGCACGAGGATTCATACTCTTTCCAAGAGTTATTTATGCTGGTTTTAATCCTGCCTTTTGATGTTTAGGTGTTTGTTAATGGACAATCCCTGACTGACATCCGCTCCCACGTTGGTCTCAGCAAACAGTGGGGATGGGATTTAGGCAAGAGGCCACAGGTTGTATATTCCCAATCATTCCAGTATTGGGGAGTTGGAGCAAATTATGTTTCACAAGGACCGGGTCAGGCATGCCAAAGGTTGAGAAGGAGCTACAAGCTGATCTGCTGTGCCAGCCCACGTTGCACACACGCCTCCCTGCCTGCCCAGCACTGGGACGGCCCCGGTACAAGAGAAAGGGTGACGAGATGTCTGAAATCAAGTTAGTATCATCTCCTCCGTGAACTGAAACCTTCTCAGATACAATGCTTCACAAATAAACCTTATTTCTAGATTTCAGCTAATATTCTAATACCATTTAAAACCCAAATGTTCTTATTCTCCCTTTTCTTGAAGATATTAGCAACTCTTTTGTCCTTAATTCCACTTTAATAACATCCTTGTTTTAGAATTTCCATGGGTTTTAAATGCTGTCTTGCGCGTTTTAAGCCACTCTCCAACATTTGGCAAAGTTTTTGAGCTCCTGTCAAATCCAAAGCGGCGCTGGCAGGCTGGCCTGGGAGTCTCATAGACTCAGAAACAGGGATGAGATTCTCGGTCTCGGTCCATCGATGAGATTCTCGATTCTCGGTCCATCGTAACTGGAAATGGGGGTCCCATGGTTCACCTCGGGGAAGTCTGTTAGGCAGCTGCAACGTTGCTTTGGTCAGGGCAAAAATTGGTGTGTTTGGGGCACAAATCGGTTAAACAGGGCTGCAACCACCTGTTCTGGGTATTTGGCACCTGGAGGCCACTGGAATTTCTTTCTGGTTGCCCACCTCAGCGGCTGGCAAAGGCAAGGGGAAAGGGAGTGTGAGCGGTGCTTGCCTGCCTGTTGAGAGACGCAAAGGATTTAAGGGAGGAATCCTCTTCTAGAAGCACTGGGGAGACTGGACCGGTATGGGGGAGGCTAGAGGAGGTATCCAAATGTCCCCAGAGCGGCATCATGGGATGCACGGGAGAGCTCTGTGCATCGACACAGCATTTCAGAGGCAGGAATTTGCTTCCCGAGAAGCATGTAAGCATTTTTCCCTGCCTGTGGACCTGCGTTGCAGAAGACATCTCTGCAAGAACTCAAAGGTGCTCCTCGATATGCAGCTGAGGCCACTGTCACAATGCATAGCGCTCGCACCGAACCTGTCTCAGGCACGGTGACTCACCCACCATTTCTTAATCTGTAAGAGCAGCTGGGGTCTCAAAGGCTCCAACCCACCGCCCACCATCCTAGTACCTGATGATGATGTATCGGAGGTGTCACGGCAGGACAAAAAAATCTCTGAAGCATCCCCAGGGAGAAGACTCTAATCCGGGCTCCTTGTCATCCTATTCCCAGTTTACATGATGTTGTGATATGTAAATCAAACAAAAAATGGCCCTGCTTTCCAGGCACACTTTAAATTTAGTAGCTCAGAAGCATTGCATTTAGGCTTAATAAAAGTTATGACGCATTGATTAAATACCAGCTGAGGGCTGAAAGAGCGCTTCCTGAGCTTTATAAGGCTGCAGGCAATAAATTGTGTTGCCACCTAATTATTCTGTCTGACCGGGATCTCCCAAACAGTACACAACACGTATGGGAAAGGAGGACCTTGGCCTTTCTGAACTTTATCATAGCTCTGTGTTCGCAAGGGAGGCAGAGGGGCTTTGGCCCAATCCCACTTCTTCCCACGCCACAAAGCACAGACCTACCTCCACCTGGGTCTGCCAGGGCCTCCACGTACGCACTACAGAGCCACCACCTCCTGTATCTAACCAACTTCCCTGGGAGATTCATGTAGTCCATGAATTTCCCACCTTGATCCAGGAACGTCTCCCAGCGGGGCAAATTTGTGTGCGAGACATCTGTACCATCCCACCAGCTTCCTGACAGGGAACAGCAATCCTCCTCTACTGCAAGGCCAAGGAGATCTAGAAGCATATACTCTTCACCTCAATAATTTATACGGATCATTATGTTACATGTCATAGGAGGTTAGCCTTCTCTCTCAGCCCAAAGCAAGAGTAGGTTGGCCTGAACTTGGAAGGCTTGAGGAGCCCAGCATGGCCACCGGCTCTCGGTGGGTTCAAGGCAGCTCTCAGCTCATGCCCAGGGGCCAACAGCTCTTTTTTAGGTGAATTACACCCATGCGTAGTGGATCTCACTCTGCAGAGGAGAGGTGGAACAAACCTCTCCCAAAGCCCTAGCTCAGAGGTGGGGAAAGGTGAGCATCCTCACACATTGACGTCACAGCTTTGGCTCAACCAGGGGCTCTCTTGGAATAGATGCATAAGAGGAAAAAAAGCCACGCTGTTACTATTCCCATAACCAATCATGGTTAACAAAACAGCTTTCCATACTTATTCGCAGTCCAAACCCATCTGCTTCACACCCCAGGGAGAATATCTCATTGTCGGAAGGACCATGTTCTGCAGGGGAAGAAAAACCTCCTAAGGAAAATGCTTGGAATAAAACTTGAAGACACTGGAGGACAGGTCCCAAACCCAACTCAGACTCACTCTGGGACCTTGGGCAAGTCATTTCTGCATCCACACTTTCCACCAAGGAACCATTTTCTGTCTTAAAATAGGTTCACGGGGTACATACAAGCTGTTGGAGTCTTTTTCTGCACGTGTACAGCCCCAAGAGCAATGCGGACTCAATCTGTTATTCCTGTCATCTGAAAAACAATTCATCCTGGTCATGCCAGATGATAGAAAGAGCTCTTTTAAAAAGGGATACAAAGGACTGATTCATCTTGAATTTACCAATCTTTTCTTTATTTTAATGCAGATGTAATCCACTCATTGTTCCATGGAAGAAATCTGCTGCACGCTGGTGAGTGAGTGCCAACCTCAGCTCTCGGAAAGTACATCACCGTTTTTACCTGTCCATGGAGAATACGTCTCCGGGCACGTGCCTCTGGCCTCTTTGCTGGTTGGTACGGGGCATTAGAGCCCAGCATGAGAGGGCTCTGAGCATCCTGCTTGGGAAGCTTTCGGGATCAGCCTGTGAATAATGTACCGCCAGTAATGATGAGTGTCCTTCCCATCTTATTTTTTCAGAGCTGGGAGCAGCAAGAGGGAAGAAGAGAAATTATTTTGGGTTTTAACGCCCTATAATAGCTTTGACATTCCACATCTCATTTCCAGATCCAAGCAGGTGGGAGTCTTTATCCATCGACTGCCAGTTGACCCGATGCCCAAAATGCCAAATTAAAACAACGACACAAAATCTCATCCTACAAACACGCAAAATACTCCCCTGCATTGTCAAGTGCGCGGTGGCAAGGGTGAAAAGTGTAAGGTGATCCAGAGGTGGGTGTCAAGCTCTCCCACAATGGAATTCAAAATAATTGTACTGTTTGACAGGTAGTAAAATTCATGGTGGTCTATTAAATCAATGGCAATGTAATGTGGAACACTGCAGATTAAAAAAAAAAAAAAAAAGCCAGAGAGTTCACAAAGGGAAACCATTGGTGAGAATCCCTTTGGAGCTCCTAATAGGTTTGGTTTGTGGCAAGAAAGGGCGATACATGCAAGACAGAATGGATAGAGGGGAAGACAAGGGTGGAAGAGGGAAGCAGGAAGAGGAAAAGTAAAATGTAAGAGAGGAGACAAGTGAGGGGGAAATGGGAATTAAAGACTTGTAAAGAAAGTACTAACAAGTTTGTATTGGGTGTAGAAGCCTCAGTCCTACCACCTTTCATGTGCGGTTGCACTGGTGCTCATTTTGTCACAGCTGAGAGTTCCTTATGCCACTCTGTGGATACAGGCTGCCCTGGCCACCACGAAGAGACCTGTCAATCCAGTTCAGAAAGTGAAATCTGCTTTTACTATCTTAAGTAGGATTCACCCCAAATTAAGGAAACCCCTCCACTTGTATAAAAAGAACTTAAAACCCACTTGTCTCAAAGCCAACACGTCAGGCTGAGGCACAAAGAATATAAAACTGGCATTGGAAGAGTATGACTTCCCCTGGCTGGGCGTATTGTCTTCTCCTGGCTGGAGACCAAGGTTTAAATCCAGATAAGGAACCCGGGGTGCTTGGTGTTCATACTCTCAGGGCCAGTCAAGGATTTACAGCCCACTTGTGTCACAACCATTTTAAAATGCTACCAGAGCGTCTTTCACCCAGGAGTCCTGGTGGGGCTGGGACCTGGCAAATAACTTTGCATTGATCCCAGTGTCTCCATGAGGTCATGCTCACTGGTTTCAGGGAGGCGGCTCTGCCGAAGGCATTTGTGCAGAGGAACGCAGGTTTGCGTCTGAATACGTTACACCCAAACGAGTGGGAGCCGAGGCTGGAGAAGGCTGTGCTGGCCACGAGGGTCACGGAGGTTTCACCTCCCAGGTACGGCAATAGAAGGAGTTCCACCTTCTTAAGGCACCCAGAGCCTGTCCCACGGCAGTGGTTGAACTGGAGCGAACCTTTCAGAAAGCCATTTAGTCGTGAATTAAGAGGCAAGCAGTCATGACGGATTCACTGCTCTTCACGAGAGGCTGTTCCAGCAGTTAATTGCTCTCACTGTCAGCATCTTATTTCCCTTTGGAATTTATCACACTTAAGTCCAATCAAGTGCTCATCTTACGAGCACTCTGTTATAAGAGTTTGGTGAGAAGTGATGGGTCTATTAGAGCAAAGACTCCTTTAGCACCAGACGCAGGTGTTGACATTGAGATACCAGTCAAATCACCCTCTAACGCTTTCTTTTGGTGGCCTCAGGACGCTCATTGCTGTGTCTCTGTGTGTAGGTGTTTGCTGAACCCCCGGCTTTTCCATCCACTTGTGCCCCCCCCTGCTTAGAGTGTGACAACCAAAACCCAACATGGCCTTTTGATAATGATCTTCCCAGCTCCTCTAGTGGAGGTAACATCACTTAATCGCTCCAGATCACTATGCCAGGTGTCACGAAACCTTACGTGCCTCAGGACAACAAAAGGATGGACACATTCTGCTGCGTTATTTACAATAACACAACAATCTCTTCAAATTCACTGCTTCCCGGGATATATGTAATTCACAGCCTCCTGTACCCCATCAGTGCATCCTACATCTTTTGTTTCTAACTATTTGACCTTGCATTCAGTGGCATTGAGACGTATGTATTTTGATTTGTGTCAGCTTACCAGATCCAGATTCAGATAGCCATGTCAGTCATCCCTCTGCACCTCTACTTGTCATACCATCAATCCGGACTGTCCACAAAATCTAATTCTTTTCCATGCTATGAACCAAAAAAAATAAAATAAAATAAAAATCAAAGACCACAATCCAAACATACCGCACTGATAAAATACCTCACGATTGCTTACAGCACATTTGCTACTTACAATTTTGGAAACATCCGTGCATTTTATCAGCTTATGTGGCCTAGATTAATTTCATAAAATCATTTTTTCTCTCCAACTGGAAAGGTCTGCAGCAGTAACTGAGAAAGTCCCAGCATTCTCATTCAAAGGTTTCTTTTTTCTTAACAAAAAGTTATGATTTCACTGAACAGTTCTTTGGGAAAACTTTTTTTCCCCCCACAACAAGGTTTCCTCTTTGTTAAAAATCCCTACTATTCTATAACAAAAGCTTTGAGGTAGAATTTTTATGAGACCAACAGAGATGATTGGACAAACAAAAGATCTCACTGTCTCCTACCAACCTATTGCAGGTGTAAGAACACTGTAAATTAGCAACAAGTTTATCTTTACGTTGTCAAATAAAACTCATCCTTTTAGTTCCATTCAAGCTCTGCTGAAAGCTGAAAAACTTGTTTCAGTGAAGTTTTCAACACTTCAAAACTTGTCCTAATTCTGCCTCAGAACAAGCTCCACCCTTGTTGAGTTAAATCCCCAAAGAAAAACAATTTCTTGACATTTTTTCCTAAAATATTAAAAATAGTTTCCCTTTGTCCTTAAACCTTGAAATTCCGCTCTCCGTTTTCACGCGATTTAATTGAGAAGCAGTAATACAGTCACGTAATTTTTCCATCACCAGGAAGCTCAGTGTTGGGGTGTTTTTTTTTCCCCTCGCAGTTTAGTGCGTAGCTCCAGAACAGCCCACTCAATCATACCTGCTTAGCAAAGACTCTTCATTTCAAGGGTCATCAAGCGTTTTAGTCTCAGAGTTCATCCACTTGACACAAATTGGGCCAGCTCTCACATTGCCTGTGGTCTGAAAGAATCCAGAAACTGAGGTTATAAAAAGAGCCCTTTTCCCAAAGGAATAAACCCCACCACGTGTTAATTATGCCATCATCTAGTAATTTGTGAATCATGCCGGGCTTCGTGACGGGGTGTGACGGGTCACGTTGCCGTTGCTGATAGACGCTAGGAGAGATGAGGGAGGCTCTCAGGGACAGCTGCAGGGGGAGAAGAGATGGAAACAGACATTTTAGAGACAATTTTTTCCTACTAAAACCCGCTGGGTGAAAACCTGACCCAGTGCCCACATTTTGGTAAAGGAGTAGCCCAGTGACAGCACACCACACGCCATCAAAGCCAAGTCCAGCCATAGCCTTTGGGTCACGTCCACAGTATAAAATTGAAGCAGCAGCAATAAATCCCACCCAACCTTAATAATCCCAGCAAAATGCAAATCCCCCCCTCCCTCAGAACCGACGTTGTCATGGTGGGAGCTGGTGTACAGTGAGTTTCAGCAGAAAAATTAAACCAACAGGACACAACAGTCCACCTTTGCAGAGCAGGTTTCCTCACCATGTCTGGTAGATAGTGGTGGGACTCACTCATGGCTCCCTGTCCCCATGGTGGGACACAAGGCGCCCACAACAGTCGTGGGTTGCCAGTAGACACCTTGCCCCCATGGGTGAGAGAAGATGGTGGCCAGCCCACAGCTGAGGCCCACGGTGCCCGCAAGCCCCAGGGCAACCTGATGACATCGGGCAACCTGATGATAGGTGGCCATCGCTGCCTAGCTACTATGGAGGGAACTCTGGGAGCAATCACCCTGCTCCAGCAGAAGAGAAAGGTTGAAGCCATCCCACACATCTTGTTTTCTGTCCTTAAATGCCTATATTTCTTGAGTTAGCAGAGAGGCTGGTGTCAGGCATGGTCCTTCTGGCCCAAAACCAGAAGACTGGGACAACCAAAATGTTGTCCCCTTTTCTGCGATAACCACAGACAAGACAACAAAGAGGAGGAAGATTTCTAAGGACTCCATCGAAGAGCCAAAGTCATCGGCTGGAGGAGCATGGCACCAGCTGGACACATATCGTGGAGTTGCACGATGGTGCAACCAAAGGCACTCATTTGAAGGTGCCGAAGCGTACACTGATTGCCAATCTTGAAATAAAACCTGGTGATGAATCATTTAGCTTCTCCCAGGCACACAGTCTCAGCGCTGGATCTCCAAAGAGACACATAGTTTAGTTTTGAGTAGTACATACTGCAATTTCTAAGAAAAACTGGTCTGCAAGACTTTCTTTTAGATTTCTGCTGAAAGCAACCACCATGCTTCAAATTCCCATGACCCTTTTTTTTCTGAATTCCCTACAGATGAACCTTAAACCCCTTAAAAATCATAATTAGCTTAGCTTGGTGGTAACTCCAAGAAGGAGGTCTCAAGATGCTTTTTCCTTCCACAAACCTCCCGCCTATATGTCCTCAACATCAGAAATCCTATCAAATCCACACCCAAGGGCTGTCAGGATTTGTTGGCTCACGTAACTCTGAGTTCACTTCTTCATCTCACATTTGTTCTCAACCTGAGGTACAAACCTCAAAGTCTTTCAGCGAAGGTTCCTTGTTTTCCTCACTTTACAGGTTTGCAAGGCTCACTATATGAAAGGTTATTTAAGACTCAACAGTATTCCCAAATTGAGATATTTGTAATAAATACACTTGGAATATATTACCTGGCTTTCTCAAAAATACCTGTCTGCTCCATTTTCCTTTGACCACCGATGGAAACAGAAATCTAGAGTTTCTAACTGGTCAAAAAGTTTAGGAATGTTTTAAGAAAGGATTTTTTCTCCTGCAATTGTTCAATCAGGACAATCACAAACAAGAAAGCACAGGTGGACTTCAAATACCTTTAGGATTAATAAGCGGATGTAGAATGAGGATTTGCCTAGCATTTTATACTCTTAAAAATCAGTGGAATAACCACCATACAGGAGCATATATGGATTGAGGCATTAAAGATAACTAGATACGAACCAAACAACTGTAGTAGTTGAGTGAGTCATTGTGTGTGAAGAGTCACTTGGGGATTACACATTACACTTGTGCTGTGCCACCCCTGAACTAAAGCAGAAATGTAACTATTCAAGGAATTTTGAAGAGACTTAACACTCTGGATTATAAAGTACTTGTACTTTTGTCTTTTTTTTTTTTTTTAAACACATTTTCAGGCATGCTTAATTATATCATGTTTAAAAGTCAGCCAAGTCTTGAAGTTACATTCTTTAACAAAAAAATTAGGAGTTTAGCAAACGAATGTGTGTGCTGTCCTTTGGATCCCACCGCAAAGAATTGCTTTGGTTTAAACACTGCTGTTGTCAGCTGAGAATCTGTCATTTGCTAGTGGCGTCCTTTAGCCACCTATAAAACACAATTCATACAATAAACCCAGGTATTGCAGTGGTAATTAAAATCCAAAAGCAATTAGCCTTTTGTTTATTTCACTTGGGAATCTGACTAAAACCTAAATGAGAAAACCAAAAAAAAAAAAAAAAAAGAAAAATCTCCAGCTTAGGCATAGTCCCAGATGTCTGAATGATGTCCTAATTAAGCTGTACTACAGCATCACAACATAAGCCAGCCCACATATATATGTATATATGTCCATGTGTACATTTTATGATGTGCTGTACAGTCCTGACAGCCTCAACGGTTCATTTCCAAGATGTGAGCAAGTGGTGATTAAGGGCTGAAGAACTGTGTGGAAAAAACAAGCAACCTTCTTAAAGCTTTCCTAGAAGCGACCTGGCAACAAGCACCTTCATATGCGAGTTTTGTTAAGTCTCTGTTCAGTTTTGGGCCCCTCACGACAAGATAGACGTTGAGGTGTTGGAGCGTGTCCAGAGAAGGGCAACGGAGCTGGTGAGGGGTCTGGAGCACACGTCTGGTGAGGACTGGCTGAGGGAACTGGGGGTGTTCAGCCTGGAGAAGAGGAGGCTGAGGGGAGACCTTCTGCCTCTCTACAGCTCCCTGAAAGGAGGGGGTAGAGAGGGGGGGGTCAGTCTCTGCTCCCAAGGAACAGGCGATGGGACAAGAGGAACAGCCTCAAGCTGCTCCAGGGAGGTTTAGGATGGACATCAGGAAAATTTCTTCACGGAGAGGGTTGTCAAGCACTGGAACGGGCTGTCCAGGGAAGCAGTGGATTCACCATCCCTGGAGGTATTTAAAAGACGGGTAGATGTCTTTTAGAGACAAATGGTTTAGTGGTGGACTGGGCAGTGTTAGGTGGATGGTTGGACACGATGATCTTAAAGGTCCCTTCCAACCTAGATGATTCTATGATTCCAAGATGTCACACACAACTTTCACCACTTGCAGCTCAAACCTGAATCTGTCAAAGAGCTTCTGGGTTGCTGAGATTTGTCCCTTCTGACCCACACGGAGAAAGGCTGCAAATCATTTCTCCAGACTCTCAGAGGTGATCCCACCAGCAAAGTTTCCATCTACTCCAGCATTTATGAGTCTACTCACACAGAGGGTTGATTTCACCCTTCTGGAACCTTTTAAAGGTGGTGCTGACCAGGTTCTTGGCAGGAGTTAGAAACATCCAGGATTAGGTTCTGGGCCTGGGTGCAGGAGAAGAGCTGTTTTCTGAGAGCAGAACTGCAGCTGTGGAGAAATACAGGTCTGGGAGCAGAAAAAAAAAAGAAAAAAAAAAGGAAATGAATTATTTCTGAAGGACACCAGCAAAAAAAAAAAGGAAATTAATTATTTCTGAAGGACACCAGTGCCAGAAAACCCCTCTGGAAATGCCATACTCAACTTCAGACACCAGCTAAATAATACCTTGATGATATCAGCTGCTTGACTATAGTCTAGTATTCAGTAAAATCACTTGCAGTACTCAGTAATATTCTTATGCACAAAAACAACAACGGCATGAAGCACCTTCAGCCAACCTCTTCCTTGTGCATTATTAATATCACACACCCCCCAGATTTCCATAACTGCGTAGGCTACATGTGTGTATCCACAAATTTACCTGCGAACGTCTCTAGGAAAAATGGAAGGATCACTGTTTGCTGTCAGTTATGCTGCAAATCTGAGCTACGAGCGTGGAGCAAGGAGTAGCACCTGATTCCAGCAGTGCGAAAAGGGAATAAACCTGAGGGTTCTGAACCCTAATGGAAGCGTTCAGAATGTGTATTTGTTTTTATTTAAATAGAGTTAAATTGCATTTTATAAATCACATTTCTCGGTCAAGGGAGGATGGTCAGCTTTACATCAGTATTTCAGGACTTACACAGATGCTGAGCAAGGGAGATGATGAACCAGGTCTCACATGGGAGAGGTGGAGCACGCGCCGTCTTCTTCCCGTTATAGCTGAAATGCAAAGGCAGAGAGATGATAAGATGTTGTTTGGGTGGGAAGAGCTGAACTTAGCCGGTTAAAACACACTCCTGTCCTAACTTGTCACTGACGGCCCCTTTTAAAAGGGCTGCCTTCCCACGCAGCAATTTGTTATACGTTACTCAGATGCCAGTCTGCCTGAAAACATAGAATCATGGAATGGTTTAGGTGGTCTTTAAGGTTCCTTCCAACCTAGTCCAACCCCCCTGCCATGGATAGGGACACCTCCCACCAGCCCAGGTTGCTCCACCTCCAGGGATGGGGCAGCCACAGCTTCTCTGGGCAATCTGCGCCAGGGGCTCACCACCTGCACAGTGACAAATTTCCTCCTAATATCTCATCTAAATCTCTCCTCTTCCAGTTTGAAGCCTTTACCCCTCGTCCTATGACTCCCCTCACTGATGAAGAGTCCCTCCCCTGCTTTCCTATAGCCCCTTTAGGGATTGGAAGGGGCTCTAAGGTCTCCCCTTTTTCGCCTTCTCTTCTCCAGGCTGAACCCCCCCAACTCTCCCAGCCTGTCCTCCCAGCAGAGGGGCTCCAGCCCTCAACAAGCCACCATATAGCCAAGCCCAGTGCCACGTGTGCCATACCAATAGATGGGGGTACCATCAAATACTCCACTTGTGTGCTGCTTTGCAGAGCAGATACTGCTGGCAAAAACCAGGTTGTGTTATCAGCTCAAAACCACTACCAGCTCCACCAGCCACACTTTTGTCCCTTGTGCTCCAGGTCTCCTTCAACTGTACCATCGAATTTTTTGGACATCTTTCTCATTTCCCTCTTCCTAAAGGAAAGCCGACCCAGACACCCCATCCAGCTGCATTGTTTTCCCCAGCCTCTACAATTGCTTTTACGAGCTGTCTCCGAACTTTTTATTTCCTACCACCTTCTGCCTGTGGCAGGCATCCAAACCGACAACTGCGTACTAGAGTGGGAGCATCGCTGTGGCTTTTCTATGAGTGGTTTAATCTTTCCACGAAGCCTTCAGCAGAGCAAATAAGCTATTTTTCCTGATCTTTCTAGATGTGCTCCAGCTGCAATTCCCACCTCCAGCCATTTTCCCCTCTCTGAGGTTATTGAAGGAGCCTTCTAGATTCTCATAACTTGCCTTGAAACCAATCAATTCTTTGTCCTATTTGCTATTATCCTTCTTGCCATGACTCCTTTGTGTCACTGCCTTCTGCCAGAGTTGCTCTTGCGCGGAGAGGTTGTGGGTGCAGAAGCCCACCAAGCTCTGAGCAACACACCAACGTAGAGACCTGCAGAAGTCCCTTCACAGAATCACAGCACCTTCAGAGTGGGAAGGGACCTCCAAAGATCGTCCAGTCCCACTCCCCTGCTAAAGCAGGACCGCCCAGAGCAAGTTCCTCAGGACTGCATCCAGGCGGGTTTGGGCACTCTCCAGAGAAGGGGACTCCCCCCCCTCCCTGGGCAGCCTGTGCCAGTGCTCCGTCACCCCAACTGGAGAGAAGCTTTTCCGTGTGTTGGAAGGGAACTTCCTCTGTTCCAACTTGTGCCCATCGCCCCTCGTCCTGTCCCTGGGAACCACCGAGAAGAGTCTGGCTCCATCCTCCTGCAACCCACCCTGGAGAGATTTGTAAGTAATAATAAGGTCTCCCCTCAGCCTTCTCTTCTCCAACCTCTCAATCGCCCTGTTGCATCATCCAACAAGGAAAAAAAAAAATAAAAATAAAGGCAGCCCCTCCATAAGGCTCTGTGTTCTCCTTGCCTCTTCTAGAGGGTGAGCAGTCCAACCTTTCTAACGCCGGGAGGGTTTCAAGGCACAGGGGAAGCAACCAGCTGTAACAAGGACATGCTTGGTGAAGATTCCCCACTGCCCAGCTAGCTGTGAGCCCGCACGGCGGCTAAACCCTATCCAGGGGGTTTATGCAGAGCCTTTGTGCTGCATATAGCTCATCTCGAAGCTCCAGAAGGACGTCTTCAGAGAGCAAAGGGGCTGCAAGGCTTGTGCTTCAAAGTCCACACAGCCCGGTCTCAGAAAGCTCACAGCACGACCTCCATCCCGTGCTCGACTTCCATGCCTTGCACCAGGTCAACACACGAATTAGAGTTAGCTTTCGCTGTCCGCTAAAGGGTTAATCTGGATCACACATGTGAGCAAAGAAAACAGCCAAACTCAGAAAAGATCCCAGACTCTTATTGCCTTCTCCCCCCGCGCCCTTTTTCTGCTTCCTCCATCTTCCTCCACCTCCGAAACATTCATTTTGCTCTTCTCTTTGATGGAAGAACTAGCTCAAGCAGAGAAAGGGATAAAATAAACCCAAATAAATAAATAATAAAAAAAGAAAATAAAAATAAATCCATAACAAACCCCTTTCAAATACTCACCCTTCAAAAGGATAAAATGATTTCAATTTTGGTCTGTCTCGTTCGCTTCCCTCCCCCCTCCATCCCTAGGTGTATATACATATCTGTATATTTAGAGGGGGTTATTTTTTTTAGTATTATTATTTAGTTAATATGAATTACAGGCCTCAAGCTGCCTCCCCTCTAAACCCAAAATGAAGAAGATCTCTTTTTGCCTTTTTTTTTTTTTCCTCCCCTCTTCTTTCCCCCTCACCAACACGATTTACATTCTCAATGTAATGTATTAAAAAGTTGACAGGGCCGAAAGGATTCACATGATGTCGGCTAAGAAACCCAATTTCCATGATGAATTGCCCGGAGCCCCTGAATCACAAACCATTTTTTCCGCTGCTCAGAAGTTGATTTTTTTTTTTTTTTAAATCTTCTTAAAGCTTCTCTCCTAATCTTCGGCTAGAAGAGATGGGTGAAAGGATTTTTTTTTCTAAACTAAGGAAAGTATTAGCATCTTGGTTGTTGTGCATCAAATTTGAAAATGCAAGGTTAGTAATATTTCAAATCGGCTACGGTCCAAGCCACTTGATAAGTATGCTTGCTGTCTCTCGCGGTCTCTCGCCTCCCCCCCCCCAGCACTAAGTTTCTGTTGGCAGGAGCGCAGTACTACTGCAGTGATTGCGTGTGCAACTGTGCGCGCCGGCTGCGCAGGTGGGAAAAAAAAAGAGTTTCAGACCCCCCCACACACACACACTCTTCAGCTCTTCCTCCCCTCTTTCTTCCCATAGCGCCTGGTTTCCAGCGGAGGAGACCCTCTCCATCCCCATTCAGGGCTCACATGATTTGAGAGAGGGCAAAGGAAGCGACAGCCAAATATCTACGACGACGTCTACCCTTTCAGAAACCATCACTCAGATCTTCCCTGGGTGCTGGGATAAGAAGCCCGGCGCTGGAACGGTGTGTCCTGCAGGCACTTATATTTGTTTTTAAATCAACTCCTTCCCTCCATGGAGTTCCTGGGAAAAAAAGGGGAAAAAAAAAAAAAAAAGAAAAAACCTGTAGAGAGGAAACGAGTCATTTTGCCCACGCTAATGAGACATCCAACCATTCCCAATAGCGAGGTCTTTAATGAGATTTCCCTCCCTGCTGCCCTCCTCTCCCAGCACATGGAAAACAGAAGGGGATCGAGGGGCTGCCTCTGAAGATGAAAGGACGGACGGTTTCTGCCCCAGCGCTGCCCCTTCCAAACCCCAACGTTTCTGCCTCTGCCATTTGTAGAGCGCTCCTACCCCTTACCCACGAAGGAGGAACACATCGGTTGGCAGCGGGTGGAAACGTGCTGTAACCAGCTGCCCAAACACTTGAGGCTCTGGGGAAACGGCTCACGCTGTACGTGCCAGAGGCAAACCCTGGGAAGACGAAGCAGCACAAACGTCAAGGACTCCCAGCAGCAAGGTCTACGTGCAAAGAGTGGGGTCAGAGACTAACCCTTACCATAGCAAGGCATCTCCAGGGAACGCATGGCATTTGTCCCCCTTTATGTTCCAAGATGAAAGGTATTTCCACCTCTGGGACACTCAAAATACTACCGGGACCAAGTAGGGACCGTACACTCATCCATGCCTACTTAGTATTTGGGTCCAACGGGACAGCAGCTTACAAAGGTAGTTCATCCAGAAGACCCAGCACACCCATGGGATGATTACCCAGCACTAAGAGACCCAGCAGCTCAAATACACACTGTACAAACATGTCCTACTCTCCCTTGTGAGTCTATTTCCTTCCCAGCATCGTTGTACTGGAAGAGACCCCAGACTCCCCTGCCCCGGGAATACAGAGTTGTCGTAAATCTGCTTCTGCGGTGGTGTGTCTCACCTTCACCGACCACAGCTCTCCATCTCTTTTAGCTGTTACCTTAGATGCCTTAAAGGCAGGGAGTCAATTGTATCCATCATTTTGCATACAAATTTCTCCCGCTGAGGGTTAAAAAAAAAAAAAGAAACCAACCAAAACTCTGCTCTGCCAGAAAAGAAGCTGCCTCAAATGCCAGGTTTTTCTTACTGGGAGTGGTTCTGTTATGGTATATTGCCAGAGAGATGCTGGAAGGAATCTCTTGTGACGTTGGCAGAGGTACCTCGTGAGCTTCCACTACCTCTCTGTCATCACCAGTCTTTCTCAGCACAGATTGCAGCAGCCTATTTTATTTTAATTCATAAAATCCCTCCTTGGCCACCTGCAAGTCAGGATCAGCTCTGGGAGCAAAGCCAGAAGTTTAGGAGGTCACCATCAGTGCGCAGAGACCTGAGGGCACCAGCTATTTGCTACAGGTATTGGAAACACAGGGGATACAAGAGAGGCCACGGTGCACTAAATGCCTCTGTGATCCATCTGCAACTGAGTGGGAAGGACTGGAATCAATGACCTTGGACACCATTGAGCGGGGCCTACTAGTTGAGTACCTGAAGAGGAAATATGCAACCATCCCTAGCTGTAACCTGTGTCACAAGTGTGGCACCAGACCCTTGGGTTTCTTACTAGCTGTACTCCCATTTGCTCTGTGAATTTACACTCCAAGGTATCCTTCTCTCTTCAAATAACAGTCCTCTTAATTAGAACACTTCCTTTTCTCCCAAATTTAGCCTCTAAGATGCAGCATCACAGCACCCATTTCCACCCTTCTGTACCCAAAAAACGGCTTTTTTTGAGGCCGTTTCCTGAAGCATGTTGACAAAACCCTGGGCTGAGGCATCCCAGTTCATTAAGCAAAGCCCAGTTTTCCATGCTGGAGCTGCATGTGTTAGTCCCATCTCATGCAGAGCTGTAGGATCTGCGCCCAACAGTTGACTCAACCTCT
>NW_009648948.1:131213-138292 GCF_000708025.1 Charadrius vociferus | reverse complement strand
CTGGAACTGATGTGGCTTTCATTGAGGGAGGTGATCCTGGTAACGAGGGCCCAAAGATAAGCCTGATAATGGCATTCTTCCAGGTGCAGCAGCTGATTTTCACACACAGCTGGCCAGGTGTTAGGCAGGTCTTAAACTCAGGAACATCTTGAGCAATTATAGGTTTAAGAAAAACATAGGACTTCAGCAACTGGGCTTAGGAGCCAATCAAGCTGAGCTCTGCTCCCACAATCACGTCACCAGACTTTGCTTCCCTGGGTTTAGCACCAGGAACATGTATATGAAGCAGTAGCAGGAGGGGGCTGACCCAGTAAGCATTGCTGGGAGCTAATCCAGTCTACTCAGACTGATGAAGGCCCCCTCCTGTGGCCTGAGCTCTCAACATCCGCATGGTTCTGCCTCGCAGAGTGGCTGGGAGAGACCCCAAATCCCACTGCCCCCCCCTCCTGAGCATACACCCAGCACCCATCTATCCACCACACCCAGCACAAACAAGGTGACAACACCTGAAGGAGCTGAGTACAAACCAGACCAAGATGATGCAGAGAGGGTGAAATCAATAGGGCTGTCAGAACACTTACGAGAAGGTGAGAAACACCACCTGCAGTTGTTGAAAGCTTGGCAGACCCTGTACTCTGAAGGCATTTTGGTGTGAGACACGAGACCTGTGTAATTTAGGGAGTTTTCCCATGTATTCCAACAGCTTGATCAAATTAGAAGAGGCAAAAAAAGCCTGCTCTGCAGTCACCATGTCTGTGGAAACTCTTGAAAACCAGCCCACCATTCCCTTCTTGCTTCTCCAGGCAACAGCAGTGAACTCGGATGTCTTGGGTTTCTCACAGGCACCACCTTTTTCTGATTACAACAGCTATTAGCCACAACATTGAATGAGTCTCAGAACACCTTTGGTCACTGTCATACTTTTAGGGAAACACCTTAGAATGTGCTTTGTCTTCTCACAAACTGGGCAGGTATAAGGTAGGAAGCCAGTGGGATGTCCCCAGAAGCATCAGCTTTTGCACAATGTAGCAGGTGGAACATGGAAGCAAGAGTGAATCCATGTCCACAGGAGAAGTCAGGTCTCTCCACTTTGGTTATCCAACTTGGAGTTTGCTCCACACCCAGGCTTTAAGCCTGGTAGCTTTCAGAACATGTTGTATCTCTATTATTATCTTCTTCACCCATGAGCTTCAAAGTTGTGGGAGCTTCTTAGGTTGAAGGAAAACAAGCTTCGTCAGCAGCAAGCTGTACACAGCAGAGTTGCTGCAATCAGGTTGCGTTTAGTTCTACGCAGGAGGTAGCAGTACTGCTGCTCAAGGTGGGATGAGTTGGAAGCCAAAGGTGACCCCACCACAGGCAGCCAGCACCCTCCCCCACCAAGACACAGTCCCTCAGCATCAAAGCTGAGTGCTGGCAACAGGGTCCATCAGCCATCCCTGACACAATGAAGGGATGGACCAGATCCAAGAGCCATCTATGGGCTCCCATCAGGAGATGGAGCAGAAACAAGCCAAATATAATAAATGTTAAAGACCTACCCAAGAGGAAACAGAAGCCTGGAGACAAGAACACCCTACAACATAGCTCAAGCCAGGAGCAAGTGCCCTGGTCAGGGCTTAAATGGAGCTGCTGAGCCTATGGGCAGCAGGGTGCATGGGCCAGGGTCCCAGGTGAGCCTGTTCAGGGCAATTAAGGCCTATTAGTGCGCTCAGGGCCCTGCTGTTGGGTCGGGGATGTCTGTAATGTCAGTGCTGTCACCCTTTTTTAGCAGCTTCTAAATCTAAGAAAACATACAGAGAACATTCAAAAGTCTGTATTTCTTACAAAAACACACCTGGGCACTGATAAATTAGAAGACCATCCTGCTTCTTCAAACTATGGCATAGAGACCCCTCTCCCACCCTCGGACCCCTCCCCAGCCTGTTGCCTTCTTTCCTATGAAGGAGAGAACGACAAGGGAAGATGCTCCCCGGCATCCTCCGTCCCTGGGCTGCTGGAGGAGGCCACCTGGACCTCATGTCCCCGCTGTGCTGGCTGGGCAGAGCTCCCGGTGGGTGCTCAGGGATTGCAGGCAGCTGCCGGTGACTGCAAAGACAGCAGCAGCCTCCAGCGGCCAGCTGGCAAACAACACCAGCGTGGTTGTGCGTCCGGCGTCCCACGGCAGTGTGGCCTCACGTCCAACGTCCCACAGCAAACACCAGTGTGGCCTCATGTCCAATGTCCCACAGCAAACACCGGTGTGGCCTCATGTCCAACATCCCACAGCAAACACCAGTGTGGTCTCATGTCCAATGCCCCACACTAAACACCAGAGTGGCCTCATGTCCAGCACCCCACAGCAAACACCAGTGTGGTTTCATGTTCGATCTCCCACGGTGATCTCCAGTTCAGCCTCACAACCAACATCCTACAGCAAACATCAATGTGGCCTCATGTCCAACATCCCACACCAAACATCAGCATAGGTTCATGTTCAGTGTCCCACGGGGACCTCCAGTTTGGCCTCACACCCAACATCCCATGGTGAATGTCCAGTGTCCCGTGGTGAACACCAGTGTGGTCTCACATCTGACATCCCACGGCAAACACCAACGTGGCCCGACAGCCGGTGTCCCACCACAAACAGAAGCACAGCTTTGCATCCAGTGTCCTCATGGGGCATGTCACCGTCATCCCCTCCATCAGACCTGAGCCTACAGGGATTCACAGTTGGCCCAAGGCCAGAAGATCATATACGACACTCTTTTTACCAAAAAGGTGGCTTTTCAACAGCAGCATCACACTTGCCCTGGCATGGGTGGGAACAAACTTTTCTGTCCAGCGACGGTACAGATGCACAGGGCAGGCCCTTGCCCTTGCTGCATGGATTTGTGACGTTGTGACAATGTCATCCCAGCAGCAAGGTGGTGTGAAGGGCTGCATCTCTTTCACCCTGGTGCAGTTACACAATGGCACTGTCCTTGACCAAGTGTGGCCGTACCTATGGCTGCAGGATCCTGGGGTTTCCTTGGTGGCTATTCCCTGTTCTCCCCCAGAAGGATGGCCTTCATTCTTCGGTGTCACCATGCCACCGAGGCCCTAAGTGATCTTGAGGACAGAGCTTTGCCTGCCCCGGGTCCTCAGGTCCTCACCTTTCCCCAGCATCTCACCCCATGCGTTGCCTGGTTGTCTTCCCCGACCTGCCGCACAAAGAACATCTTGCGGAGGAGGACCCCACCCAGGTGCCTGGAGAAGCTGCAAAAGAATAGGAGTGGGTGAGCTTGTTTTCTTGTTGTCTGCTTTTTCTTAGTCCTTTGAAATAATCACAAACATAGCAATTATTGCAAAGATAAAATAGCAAGGATTATGAAATCCTCACAGGCAAAGCTCTCCATCAATTAACTAAATCAATCCTTGCTTTAGAATATAATCCACAACAAGAAGCTGCAGCGAGAGACAATTAGACAAAAAGCACAACAAATAAATATTTTTGTGGAAGAAAAGGGCGGGAAGGAGAGAGGGGAGATTTTAATCAGAGCGCGGAATAATTTTGGGTGGTTGCACGTAACGTACAAGCACCAGAAACATCTCAGCAAAGGAGCACACTGCTGACGTTTCAAAACACAGCTGCGGGGCTCCAGGGGTGTCCTGAGTTTGGAGGTACACACACAAAAAAATGCCCGGATCAAGATTTTTTAAAAGTAGTGCATAAAATTGGGTTCCTCCATCCGCATTTCAGGACATAGAACTAGAAAAGCTCTCCGGGACCGTGAAGTCCATTTCCCCCTCAGCACGGACAACACTGGTGTTTAATCCTCTTCATCGCTCACCCATCTCAGCACAAAACTATCTCCTCTCCAGGGAGGGTTTGGGGTGGGGGATGTCACGCTGGTAGAGGGCCTCCTCCACAGCCTCCTCGCTCTGCGATCAGAAACTGGTTTCCAACAGTCACCTTATGTTTCTCCAGTTCAGCCTCTTTTCTTCCAGTATCAATATGCCCTTGTAACCCACCCGGCTGCCAACCGCTCCCCTGTTTGGGGACCAAAGTGGGCAGCCTGCTTCTCAGCAGCCCCAAGTCTTCTGCAGCAACCGCAGATGAGGCTGAGCGCTTGACTGACTGATTAATTACCGCTTTAATTAAAGTTTTGCCTAGTGACTCCAGCCAGGCATCAAACCGCAATGTCAAGGGGAGATGCCAATGTGAAGTCAACGAGCGGACACGCGTCCTTATGGGGCAGCCCAAAAGCAACATACACGGGAAGGACGCGGGAGTGGTGGGTGCTGATGAGCACCATACAAACCCCCAGGGCTTTGGAGGGACGTCCACCAAAAGCTGCAGACTCCTGTGACACTCAAGTTTGCCCCCGTAAAATGGAAGCAAACTGCTTTTGATGTTCCCTACCACCTCAGCACTGGGCTGGTGTCGTGAATAAGGATAACGAGCCCATCTTTGACCGGGCAGATTTGGGTTTATGACTCAGATGAGCGCCTCATTTCTCTCTGTTCACCGCTTCTCTGTCCTCTGCGTGCTTTCTCCCCGCGCCCACGTACAGCACCACGCACAAAAACCCGCCGTGCTGGAAGAGTCGGGAGAGCCCTGGGCTCCATAGGCAGAGCGAGCTGCGGCGCGATCCTCTTTCTCTCGCGTGCTTTGTCTTCCGTTGGAAACTCGGAGCTCTCCTGCCGCAGCGGCGAGAAACCACGAGGGACAATCGAAAAGGTTAATAAAAAGTTGAAAACGCTCTGAAATGACAGCTCGGGCTTGAAATGTGAGTCTTCTGTTTGTTTTTCTTTGTAGCTCGACTTGAATATCCCTGCTAATTTTTTGAGTATTGCTGTAGTGTACAGAAGAATTGCTGATGACACATTTTCCTAACACGCGCATTACACAAAAGGAGATTATATTTTAGCCTCTTTTAGAGACTATAAAATCAGATTCATCCTAATGAAACACCAAATAAAAAGGGTTTTCCCTTTTCTTTCTCAATCTCTTGGCATTTTTCCTCCTGCGGTTTTATTCTTCTCCTCCCCCCTCCTCTTTCTTACGTTATCTATGTTTCCTGCTCATTTCAACTTGATGACATGTTGCTGGGACAACTAAGTCTCGTAACCTTCTTAACTTTGCCATTGTTACTGCCTGGAGTGTATTTAGGAGAAGTGTTTTAATTTCTTTTCGAAGGCACAGCGCCTGCCCCGTAGAAAGATATTAGAAATGGAAAGGGGGGGGGGGGGGGGGGGGAGGGGGGGGGGGGGGGGGAAGAGGCTTTTCTTCTATAAATGTATGCTATTCAAATCATCTCTTTTTTTATTTCCTTTAAACCCATCATTTGTATGCTGTAGGTCGCTACTTTAAAACCCGGCTCGCTGTTGCTGAAAGGATCACCCGTATAATGATGTCATCCATATTCAGCTGAAATCTCGGCTCTGGCGGAGCCCAGTGCTTCCCTCCCCTCCTCCTGGAAGCTCAGCCCTGAGCTCCCGACCCATCCGCGCTCACCCCAAATTTCCCCATGGGAACCAGGGGGATCAGGGAGGACAGGGGTCCTGGCAGGAGGCGCATCTTGATCAGGGAAAGGCACCGCGATACACGGTTTATATAGGAGTAAGCAGTAAAACCGGCTTTTTTTGGAGACACCTCTTTTCTGGGTTTAGTGGTGGTTTGGGCAGCATTAGGTTGATGGTTGGACTTGATGATCTTCAAGATCCCTTCCCACCTAGACGACCCCATGGTTCAGTGATGTCGATGGAAGGTCCTTCCTTGGGGTCATCCCACGAAGGAGGAACGCTTGCTCCCACCGAGATGGAAGGGTTGGGTGTGAGCCAGCCGTCCCAGCCCGTAGAGCCCCGGCAGCGCCAGGTTCCGCAGCGCCATGCCATATCCCAACCCCGCGGCTGAGCGCCAAGCGGGTGCCTCCGCCTCCACCCCGCTTTGACTCTATTAGAAACCTAATTGTACATGTGTTGTTCATGCCATCTCCCAGTCTCTTCCATGTCAGCTCGATGTCTCCTTGACACACTTATTGTACCTGGATCGATGCTCTTTTAACAACTAATTGATCTTTTATTAACATATAATAACTTACTTATTAAATCTAAATTAAAGACTTAATTGAGACACTTAATCTAGAGTGGCTCAGTATATCACCCTCATAAGCATAATGTATAATTTAATTAATTGACAGAGCTGATAATAGCGTGTCATCTGTCACCATTTCTCCTGACCTGGGAGCTGGATGCAGCTGGAGGATTTCACCACAGATGCAAATTCGGGGCTCTCCCAGGAGTGGTACTGCGGGGTTTGTGTTGTGCTGCTCAGTACGTCGGGCACGGCCATCCCTGAGCTGATCCCCACCTCTACCCAAAACACCCGCAAATAAATTCTCCCCTGACTAGGATCCCAAAACAATGCTCAGATTTTACCTGCTGAGAAGGAGAAGGTGCAACGTGCACCAGGGCGTTGATGGTGATGGACCAGCTCAGCCCAGGGCTGCTGGAGGAGGACAGCATGGACAGAGGACAATCTCTCTCCAAGCAGAAATTTCGTCTCCTTCCCTCCCTGGAAGCTGCCCCAAAAGTGGGGTGAAGGCAGCACCCCTCCCAGCTGGGGAGGTGACGGGTGGTCCCCCCGCATTCCTGGGGACACGAGACCGACCACGCAGGGCTTTATTTCCCCGCTGGTCAAAAGAATTTCATTTTAAAAACTGAAAGATTTAATTTAAAAAATACAAAATGGCAAAGGGAGGGTTTTTAAATAAAAAAATAAAGGTAAAGAGACGACAGTTGGAACAAAATGTTCTAGAAGAAAGCTGTTCCCTTGGGGTTTCTTTTCTTTAAGCTTTGCATATTACAATTTGAAATTTTTGTAAAGAGATCCCCATTTTATATTCACACTGGTAGCCTGAATTTAAATATCTCTCTCACCTGAGATTAATACAGGCTTCACCCTGAATTACTTCCCAGCTCTGAAGTACAGCTCTGGAGAGCTCAACTCTCCACAAATTCACTTCTCTTTTAGAGGCATAAAAGCTTATGAAATATATGAAATATTAAAATAGCGTGTGTGCTGGGGCAGGGAGGGGGGAAGGGAAGGCTGGGTCGGG
>NW_009648948.1:130391-131078 GCF_000708025.1 Charadrius vociferus | reverse complement strand
GGGGGGGTGCGCTCCTTTGATATGAAAACACACTTTTTCCTCAAATGAAACCACGGATCTGTTAGCACAGGACCAGAGACCCATTAAACTCGAAGATTTCAGCCCAAAAGAGGACGCTCTTTGGTGTGGTTTTTTTTCTTTCTTTCTTTTTCTAATTGTTAAGCCCCGCAAAGGGAGCAGAATGCAATCCGTGTTGTGCGCGACCAAAATCACTACTTCCGTCAGCAATAGAAAAATATCGAGTTTCTCCAGAGCAAAACAAAGTATTCCCTGCAAATGAGGTTATAAACAAAGTTGTAAACACCGGCTCCTTATTATGCTACCTCAATATTAACCAAATCCACCTGACAGGGGGAAAGTACTTTGTTTTACCTGCTGAGGACCCATTAGCTAATTGCCAGAGAAATGTGGAATTTTATATAATAACTTAACCCTTGCAGAGCTGTCAGGATGGTGGAAGAAGGCAGTGGGGTGGGGTTTTTTTGACCAGAGGATTTCAGTGCTGTGAATCCCAGACTGGTGGAGGTGGGAAGGGCCCTCTGGAGCTCCCCCAGTGCCACCCCCCGCCAGAGCAGGGGCACCTCCAGCAGTGGCACAGGACGGCGTCCAGGCAGGTTTGGGATGGCTCCAGAGGGGGAGACTCCCCCACCTCTCTGGGCAGCCTGTGCCACTGCTCTGCCGCCCTCA
>NW_009648948.1:127990-130165 GCF_000708025.1 Charadrius vociferus | reverse complement strand
GGGAGCATGACATCCCTCCACCTGCTGGCCACACTCTTCTTGATGCCCCCCAGGATGCCATTGGCCTTCTTGGCCACCAGGGCACATGGCTGGCTCATGGGCATCCTGTTGGCCACCAGGACTCCCAGGTCCCTTTCCACACAGCTGCTCTCCAGGAGGTCACCCCCAACCTGTACCAATGCACGGGGTTATTCCTTCCCAGGTGCAGGACCCTACACTTGCCTTTGTTGAATTTCATAAGGTTTCTCTCTGCCCAACTGCTTACCCTGTGCTTGCTTTCATTCTCTACATCTACAAAGAAACCAACCCCATCAAATTTGAGTTCTTTGCTTTAGCAGGGGATGCGTGAAGACCTGCTGGTCCTTGCTAGCTCCTCGCACTGTCCCCTGCTGCTCCCATACCTCCTCCTCCTGTCCACGTCTCTCTTTTCCCTTCCGAGGTGTTTTTCTGCATCCTTCCCTCCCTGCCTGCCACCACCAGCTTGCGGACCCCAAAGCGGGAGCTCCTGTCCCTGGTCAGTGGGGAGAAGAGGAAGTTCTCAGCCAAGACAGGTGGGACCTCCTGGAGACCCAACATCGCTCAAATAAGAAACCATCGCTTCCATTAGAAACCTTTCTAGATGTATAAAAACCCACCAATTTCCTCCGTCTTGGCCTCTGTAGTCTCCAGGGTTTGCAGGACACCCAGCACCACCGTAGCCCTCAAAGACACCCCAGCTGACAAGGACTTCTGGGCCAAATCTCACATGCCAGCAAGATCCTGCTCCTGGATGTCCCTGAGGCAGCTGCTGGAGCCAACCAAACAGGCAAATCTTGGGGTATTTTGTGACACCACCGCAAGGTTTGGTGCACATTTTCCACGCAGACTCCGCATGCGCGGATGCCGTTTTCTTGGAAAGCCGCTCGCTGCTGCGACAGGGGGACTTCTGTGCAGCTGCTCCATTCCACCAACCGCAATACATTTCTTTTGCTAGCGCCGCTCGTCTGAATCGAATACAGTTTATTTCATTTTAAGAAGTCTTTTTTTATTTTTTTCAGGAAAATGAATGTTAGAGCCAGATAAGAAACTATAGTCTGCTTTCAAGAAGGTTACAAGAAAACTGCATCTTGCATTACTAATCCTTTATCTTTCATGTTAACAAAAAAGATTACTGACATATTTTTGAATGAAAGAAAATAAAATAGCAAATGCATCTAAAGGACTGTGTAACTTTCATGCAACACACAAATCGGTTGTTAAACGTGGGGGGAAAAAAAAAGGAGGGGAATGAAGGGAAAATTCATAATACGTTTCCCTTTGTAAAGTGAGCAAATCAACTTTCTGTAATAAGAGAAACTAGTGAAGGACTCGAAGATGCTTCTTTCATAAACAGAGAGCCACGTTATTTTTGCTGGAGGCTGGGTTCAGATGGTAGAGGAGGAAATTTCTCTTGCCATGGGGGGCATCAGGCGGTGGCAGCCCCGGGGCAGCCGTCCTGCCCTCCTGGCGACCATGGACCTGCATCCGCCAGCCCCTTCCACCAGCCTGGGCTTCAAAAGAGGTGTCAATATGCCAAAAAACAGACGTAGGGGTGAACGTATCCCACCACGTGGGCCATCTCCAGGACTGACAGTTGTCACGGGGGACCTGGACACTGCCTCCTTCCACTGTGCGTTGCTCTGTCATCCCCTCCCATGCCAAATCCGCCCGGGATGAGCTTTTCTGGTGCTTCTCTCCCCAAACCTCCCTGGAAATCCCAATCCTGATCCTGCCTTTCCCGGAGAAAACATCCCCCCTGCCTTGGCACACAGTGGTTCATTAGGAAGCCCATAATTGAATTCCCTGACCATTCAGTTCTAAAACCCCTTTGATCGAGAATTAGTTAATTACGTTGGGCCCCCGTATATTCCTTGTTACGAATTTTGCCCATGTCCCCCAGATATGCGATTGCCGGCTCCGCTGGCATTGTGTCCTTTGAAATGCGTTCACGAGCCTTTGAAGCTCTCCCCCCTTAATGATGCATTGTTCGTTAATAAGTTGCCTGTAACACTTCCCCATTAGGAAATAGCTGCCTGCGACTCGCTTGGGCTTGAATGAGGAATAATAATCCAAATGTAATTGATAATGTCGGCGAATAAAGGGGGGATAGGCGCTACCTGGAGAATTGGCTGGAACGGGGCGGAGAGGGGAAGAGCG
>NW_009648948.1:125262-127845 GCF_000708025.1 Charadrius vociferus | reverse complement strand
GCCTCTGCCTCCAGCCGGGGAGTTGGGGAGGGGGGAAGCGGGAGAAATGCGATGGGTTCCTGGGGAAGGTGAGAGGAGATAAGGAGCATCTGGAAGCTGGCAGGAGAGGAGGCAGATGGGGAGATAACACCGAGATGGGGAGATTATGCCTTGCTCGTCTCAGGGAGGTTGAGGGGGGGGGGTTGCTAATGGAGCAGGTCATGGGCTCTGCCGAGCAAAGGTGGTGGAGCCCCTTCGTTCTTCTCCTTTAGCGCTGGAGGCCAGTGGCGTCCTCTCCAAGCAGCAGCATCACAAAAGGCCTGTTCCAGGCTCTCCAAAAAATGTCCTATTCCCCAAGGTTTTGGCCCTTGGCCCTGCACAGTGGCAGCTGCACCACAGTGTGGGTCTCTGCCCAAATGACCTCCCCAGCTGCTCCGCTGGGGTGGCCGGCTGTCACAGCACTCCCCAGCACTCGCAGCTGCCTGCCGCATGGGTTTTGCCCTTATTTTTCAAATAATTGGGTTTTGAGGGGTCAAAAAACCCTGCAACCAGCTCACAGCTCTGCATCCAGATGGGAATACAGCCAGGAGAGACTTCCCTGCTGTCTCTGTGCGAGTGTCTTGTCCTGGCTGGGAGGGCACCCGTAGGATCACGCTCCTGCAGGGGAAAGCTTTCCTCTAGCCCTCTAGCCCTTCTTTATCCCTGTATAATTCCAAACAGGTTGGGACCATAAAAAAGAAAAAGAAAAAAAAAGGCCGAGAACCACCTATAGGAATCCTGCAAGCGGGACGGGAATACCTGCCGAGCTGGGCAGGAACGTGCGGGGAGCAGTAACGCCGCAGAGCAGAAGCTCTTGGTCCAGCAGCGGGGAGGTGGAAGGGATGCTCTGCCCGTCTCTTCCCTCCTGCTCCCCCCTGAACCCCACCACGGTTTCCCCTTCGGAGGGCAGAAAGGAGCCCATGGGCAGCAGCAGCCCGAGCCCAGAGCATCCCTCTGGCCGGGGAGGAGGTCAGCAGCCAAGCACATCCGGGCATGTGGGGCTGTGGTAGAATTCCATTTCCAGAGCATGCAGAGAGAGACCCAGAAACTGAGCTCGGCTCAGTCACACAAATTGAGCGGGTAGAAGATGGTGGTGAGACCTCTCGGAGCCTTTCCTTCCAGCACCCTTCACTGGAGAGGTGTTCAGCCCTGCCCGTCGCTTAAAAACTGGCCTAAAATCAAGAAAGTTTAAACAAAAGGGTTAAATGTCCCCCCTTCCTTCTCCATCCAAACCGGAAGCAATTTGTTTTGGACTGATGAAAGCATCGTTTTGCTTTAACTCCCACCAAAATCTCCTTGAATCGCTCTGTTTTTCTTTGACCTCCTCCTCAAGCCCCCCTCAAGCACCGCTCCCGTCGTCACCGTCACTCCCCTTCGCACATCGCTCGGGCTTGGAAACTGCTCCTCTTGCACATCGCTTCCAAGGTCTCGTCTCTTCCATTTGCTTCTATTGCCCTCTGCTGGGGACAGCCAAAGGCAAGGCTGATCCCCTGGGCAGCACCTTCCTCCTCTTCATCTCCCTCTGTGGTTTCAGGGGAGATGCAGAGCCCCAAGTTGGGGTGCCAACATCTCCCCATGGCAGTGGTTCCCCCCGTCACCACTCACCTGTCCCAGAGAGGCAGCTCTCGCCCATCACATTGCACACCCCACTGGTGGGCATGGCCAACCCGGCGTGTGGCCAGCACATCACGCGAGACCCTCAGCAGGCAGCGGAGGGGTCCCCAGGGTGTACATGTGGGTACACGGATTTGTGTGAGAGACAATGCAGCTCGGCTCTCGCGCACAGCTCCGCACACCCCGAACTGGGACAGACTTTATCCACACGCTCAAACCAAGATGGACAGAGCCCATCTCTACCATCTCCTCCTGAAACACTTTGCTCCGTGCAACCTTTGCATTTCAAGCTATGTCTACAGGGGATGCACAGGGTGGTTCACACATAAAACAGAAGAAAGGAGGATGTCTGGAAGGGCTCCGTGGGCAAAACCAAAGGATATGCCGTAAAATCATAGAATCATAGAACAGTTTAGGTTGGAAGGGATCTTAAAGACCACCCAGTTCCACCCCCCCTGCCCTGGGCAGGGACACCTCCACCAGCCCAGGTTGCTCCAAGCCCCGTCCAACCTGGCCTTGAACACCTCCAGGGATGGGGCAGCCACAGCTTCTCGGGGCAACCTGTGCCAGGGGCTCACCACCCTCACAGGGAAGAATTTCTTCCTGATATCTGATCTGAATTTCCCCTCTTCCAGTTTGAAGCTGTTCCCCCTCATCCTATCACTCCCTACCCTTGTGAAAAGTCCCTCCCCAGCTCTTCCGTAGCCCCTTTAGGCACTGGAAGGGGCTCTAAGGTCTCCCTGGAGCCTTCTCTTCTCCAGGCTGAACACCCCCAATCCTCTCAGCCTGTGAGGACCTTCAGAGTCTGCCCAGATGTGGTCCAAGGAAACTGCTGAATCTACAGGGTCTTTGGTTTCAGCGAGAAGGGCTCCAAAGGAACCAAATGGCGACGTAGCGTCACACTGAAGTGACATTAAAGACCTTTGGCGGGGAGGGGGGGGTGGAGGGGGG
>NW_009648948.1:102976-125154 GCF_000708025.1 Charadrius vociferus | reverse complement strand
GCCGTGCCAGAGAGCTCACACTGCCAGGGCCTGGAAGCAAAATTATTTTTTTGGGAGGGGGGGTGTTAAAGCTGAGCGCAAGTGTCCCACTGAGGCCGGGCAGCAATCTCTCCCAGCCCAGGCGGAGACCCGAAGATACCGATGCTCCGTCGCAGAGATAACCGTGCCCCACGCTGGGCCGCCACCAGCCGGCTCAGAAAAGGAACAAATTGGCAGCATTCAGAGGAATATTCTTCATTTCCAAGCATATCATTTCTGTCCTCTGGCAAAAAAAGCCCCCCTCCCACCCCCCGCCCAGCTTTTTAGCAGCTTTTGCATTTCATCGGGTTGAAGCCAAGGCGGAAAAAGGGAGGGAAGAGACTGGAGACCAGTTTCCTTGGAGAACTAGGGGGGGGGGGAATTTTGGTGGCAGGAGCAGCTTGAGGCTCTCCCGTGTGGCGTGGGGAAGATCAGGGGTCTGAGATGGAGAGGGAGGGATGGGCCACCAAGGATGGAGAAGGGGAAGCCACCATCCCGTCAGCCCTCGTAGGGGGTGTTCTGGAGTCCCCTCTGGGGATGGCCAGCTTCAAGGGGGACATTTTTTCCTCCTTCAAAGCAGTGCCACCTCCCACTGTCCCCCCGTCCCGCCTGGTCCCGCTTCTCCCCAGCAGCTGGAGAAAAAGTTTGGAGGACGGTAGCACAGGGAGGAAAAGGGGGGGGACAGGGGACCAGCAGCGGGTCTTTGGGGCACCAAGGGGACAGAAATGAAGATGGCTTCAAGATCTCAAAGCCAACCTGTGCCACTTGGTCACCGCCAGCACCGGATGGAGGGGACACGGATGCCCACCCAGCGGTCTCTGCTTCCAGAAGTCCTCACACCCCCGCGGGATTAGAGATGATGGAGGAGAAGAACGCCTTATACCAATTAATTCCCAAAGTGTAATTAACATCTGGGCCAGCTTCATGTGATCCCCAGCTGCTAATGAAGCATGGCACCGCTTTAATTCCTGCTACGCCGCACCATCTTCTTATTAAATCCAGGAGCAGGTTCCATCACATTTCCCTTAAAGGGAAAACAGGGAAGAGAGAGAAATGGAGCCGGATTTGTCTCAATGAAATATGATAGATTAGAGTTCGCCGGATAAAGAAAGTAGGAGAGGGGGGGAGGGCACGGAATGTGAAAATTCGTAGGTGCCTGCGCGCGGGCATCTGTATATTCTCTCTCGCAATGACCTCCTTACGCCCCATCCATCAGCCCGGGGTTGGCTTATTCTAACTAGCCGAGTCTTTTCTCGTGTCTAACAGGCCCATCAGACACAATCTGCATGCCAATTACCGGAGCAGACCCCCTGATACTGAAAAATGGAAATTAGCTGTCAAGCAAGAAACCAGCATCAGCAGCCTGGGTTCGGATTGCCTGCGCTCCCCCCACCCCCCCACCGCTCATCTCCATACACGCTCCCCTCTGCCCGCAGCCATGGCAAGGGAGCCCCCGATGGAAAAAGTAATCTAGAATAACAATAATAATAATAAAAAATAATAATAATTTTAAAAAAAACCACCCAACTAGTGTATTTTGTTGTTATACGTGTCCATTGCCGACGTTCAGGGCACAATGCAAAATTCAGCACCGGGTAAGAGCCGGCCAGAGGAGGAGGAGGAGGGGAAAGATTTGGGATAATTGCATTTTCCTGGTGGGATCAAGTGGTGTGAGGGGAGGGAAGGACGTGGGGCGAAGCGTAAGGGCAAACCAGTTCCTGCGATGCTGCGGGGGGGCCGTACACCAGCAGCCACAGGGCTGTGCCATCCCAAAATCTGCCCGCTGCGGCTCCCGCGCCAGCTGCAGGGTGGGATGAACCCCACCGCAGGGGATGCAGGAGGGGGAAACGCGCTGCCCGGGCAGAAATTCCCCAAAATGAGGGTGGGAGATGGTTGGCAAAAGCACCGGTGGGAGTACGCCTACCTGTGGGAGATTTTGCTTCTGAAAACGGGGACAGCGAGAGGCTCCCTCGCAAAAATGGGTGGCCAGGCCATGCCGGAGCCGGTGCCTCGCACAGGCAGGAGCTGGGAGCCCTCGGAGAGCTTTGTCGGGAGTCAGGGTGAGGGAAAGGGGAGGGGGAGCTGGAGCTGGGTGCTGGCGGGGGCCAGTTGGTCCTGGAGAAATATTTTAGGGGAAAAAAAAAAACAAAAAAAAAACGCACCGAGACCCAACCGTAATGCCGAATTGCCTTCATCCTGCTGCCCCGTGATGGAGGAGAAAGGACCGAAGTGGGTCGAGGGGATGCACCACCCTTTGCAGCAAAGGGCTGAAACGGGGCAAGGGGCTAAGTTTTTTTTTGGAGGGGGGAGGAGGGGGTGGACTGCAGGCTCATGGCAAGAAGAGGAAGAGGAGGGCAATCATCTTCAGCCCACCTTTGTGCCGGGGGAAGCCCGTGGGGCAGAGCTGCCCCTCTCGGCAGCCCCTTCCCACTCCCCGCTGGTGGCTGGGGTCCTGGGGGGGGGTCGCAGCGGCACGGCTTGACAAGCATCACTTAACCTGCCTCCCTGCTCCGTAATAACCTCATACATCAAGCGGGGAGAGACCGGGGAGCATGGCTAGAAGGGCTCCACTTCTACATCCAGCGTCATTACGCTGAGGCCCCTCGGCTCGGTATGCAAACAGGCCCAGGGTCCCCGGGGTGCCCGGGAGGAGAGTGTCCCCCGCACAGGGGACATCAGTTATTCCTGTGCCTGGGCACGCGGCCGCGGCACGGGTCCAGCCTGACATCTAGCGGCACTGGGCAAAATGGGGCACTCCAGCTGGCGGCAAACTGGGCTGACTGGGAGCCCCAGGGTCCCCCTCTCCTCCCCACACCTCTTCCTGCCCTTGGAGATCCTTCAGCATCCCAGGGTGGCTTTCAGAGGCACTCGACATCTCTGTCCATGCCCAGCCTCTTCTTCCCCTTCCAGTTGCCCAGCTCGACGCGGCGCTTCACCCCATTTTAAGCAGCCTCGAACCTATAAGGGCCCCCCTGAATGTGACACGCTGTGCTGCCAGTGTCCCCAGCATCCCCCATGGAGACTGTGGGATCCCCTGCTTCTCGTCTCCACTTTTCCCCCCATCCCATTGCCCCGTGCATCACGAGAGGGACACACTCCTCCAGCAAAAGGACATCTGCTGCCTGCTCAAGCTCCCCATGGGGGGGGTCTCGATGCATGTGGCATGGATGCAAACCTCACCCCTTCTCCCCAGCCACGAGCAGCCCGTTCTCCCGGAGCTGCCACAGGGCAGCCACACAGCGAACAGCGACTCCCCAGTCTCACGATGGACTAAGCCACCCCCAACCAGCACCAAAAACTGGAATCCTGGGGACAGGATGGTCCCACTGCTCCACCGGAGCGGCCAAACGCTGAGGCACAAGCTCCAGCTTCGGGACGGCTTTTTCCCCGGAGAGGAGCAGTGGGATGGAGGGGAGGAAGGACAGCAGAGACGGAGGCAATCGGGGCTGGTGGAGGGTGTTTTGCTTGGAGGAGGAGGAGGAGGCTCAGCTCCACACCGGGGGAGGATAACTGGCACGCAGACGCCGGGAAGAAGCAGGACAGGCTGAGCTGAGCGACTCAGTTGCTTTATTGATGGCCTCCGGCAGCCCGGTCAAGGGTCTGCCTCACTCGGCGATGCTGCGGAAGGACTGGACGGCGGGGCTGGCGGCTCCCCACTCCACGGGTTTGCGGTACTCGCCCTTGGGCAGCAGGTACTGCCGGCCCCGGTAGTTGGGATGCTCATAGAAAATCCAGGTGCCCTCCAGCACTCTGCAGGCATGGACCTCGCGCATGTGCCACTCCTCCATGACAGAAGGGCAGTCTTCGGTGGCTTCGAACATCTGCCCGCCAAAATCTCCCTTCTCAAATAGCTGGATGTGGCCCCGGCCTCCACTTGGCTAGAAAAAGAAAAAAAAAAAAAGTGAGAGAAAATAGGGGAGGGCTGGAAGGAGGCACCAACGCATCCCTGGCTCTGACGCTCCAGCGGGTGGAAGCAGCGCAGAGGCAGGGTCAGACTCAGACCGGGCACAAACCGCCCTCCCCAGCACACCAGGACAGGGCTGAACGGCTCACGTCAGCCCCCCAAAAGCACAGCTGGGGTAACTCTCAGCCCAACATCATGTGCAAAGAGGGCACCAAAGCACCGAGCCGGAGCAGAGCAGCTCAAACCCCCTCCGCAGCCCCAGTTTCGCGGGGAGGAAGGCTGCAGGGAGGGATGAGAACACGTCAGCAAGCGCCGGGCTCTCTCCACCAGGCAGCCCGCCCGTCCCGCTGCTGGTTTGAACCCTTCAGCCACTCCACACGAGCATCAGAAGGAGAGACGGACCCCCCTCCAACTCCCCGCTCCTCCGGGCGACGAGGAGTTTAATGAGCTGGTGACCCCAGCTGGGTTGTATTACAGGCAAACACAGCGCGGGTATTTTCCACTGCGATTTGAAGCGCTGCGTCGCCTGAAGGCACTGCGGCAGTTTTAATCTGCAGCTGCCTGGACACCCTCTTCCCCCGCCTCCCCGAGTCCGCTCTCGTTGCCGGTCCCAGCCGAGCTCCGCGGGGTCTCTCGGCTCCGTGCGCTGCCACTGCGGCTTCTCCAGGGCACTCAGACCCGACGCCTACGAGCTGCGGGTCCCCGTGCAACCTCCTCAAGCGCAGGAGGGGAAACCAGGCACCAGGTGGACATGCAGGATCAAACCTCCACATTTCATCCTGCTGGAGCAAGCGGCATTGCTGTTTCATCTCCCGCGTGTTTTGGCTCCATCCCTTACACCAGAGCAGTGCTCTGAACCGGCCGGAAACTCCCCCTGCCCTGTGCAAAGGGATTTAGACCTCACTCAAACGCAGAACAGACACAAAGCAGCGTTAGAACTCCGGACATTAAAGCAAAAGGCTATGAGACCTTCTCCACACGATGGGAGACCACAGCCGTGCTACTCAAGTCAGTGATCCACACACGTCCCCACCAACATCTGCCCCGCTGCTGGCAAAAACACAGCAGCACTCAGCCTCTCAACCCCCACCCACGCTCCACCTTTGCCAATTTTAAAGGATGCTTCTCCCCATCAGTTTCCTAAAGGGATCATTCCCTCTATTTCTTTCTCCTCCCCTCCTCACCCAGCACTTCCACAGGGTGTAAACGCTGCTCCCTGCCAACCCGCATTCATCCCCTCTCCTGCTGGTGGAAGGACAGGTGATGCTGGAGGCTGCAGAAGCATCTCCCCATCATCAGTCAGGAGGGGATGAGTGCAGTTCCCGTGCAGCAGCGGCGAGACACGCATCGCCCTGTGCTCTCCTAACACCAGGAGACACCGAGCTGCTCCAAACATGCCCAAGGAGGGCTTCAGGCATCCCTCCCACGCCTGGTCACTCCAGGTCTGCTCCTGGGGTGGTCATCCCCACGCCCAGAGGGACTTGGTGATATGAGGATTGGGCTCCCTGTACGAGAAGGGAGCCCTGGCTTGCTAGAGAGGCTCTAGGTGCTCCTGCAAAATCTCCATCCCACTGCTACAAGCCACGTGGCCACTGTCAGATTTGGATCAGTTGGATCAGCACACGATGGGGGGAAAGCGAGAGGCAAACCTCAGAGCGACCTGCCCAGACACCGAAGTCCTTGGAGGAACAGGTAGATAAAACTGTGCTGCTGTTCCTCTGGAAACTCACCTACAAAGGAATCAGAGGGATCTGCTTTTTCCCATTGCAATCAAGGGTGGAAGAGATTTACCTTCTCCACTCACCAAACACCTCACCGTTCCCGGAGCACGACTGCAAGAGCAAACCCCCTTTAGCCGTCCTCTCCACGGGAGCTACCGTGGCTTCCCTGGAAGGTGGTGGCCACCCCCAAGCATGCTAAAACCCTTTAATGATAGGTGCGTAAATTAAAATGTCCCTTGGAAAGAGGTCACACTTACTATCTGGACGGCTTTGCAGGAGCCGAGGCGGTCGTTGAGGCCCATCCAGTGGTGGTAGTCAGGATACTCCCCATGCGTCAGAACGTACATGTTCCCGGTAAAGTTGGGTCTCTCGTAGGCCACCCAGGTGCCTCCATCCACACGAATGGAGTTGCAGCGGCTCAGGTAGGTGTGAAAATCGGGGCAGTCGCTGTTGCACTCGTAGCTACGGCCTAGGAAATTCTTGTCTTCATAGAAGGTGACCTGAAACACGAGCAGAGGAAGGAAAGCAGGGAGGTTCCTCGTCCCCCAGCACATGCCTGCAGCCATATTCTAGCCACATCACGGCATGAAATAGCTAAAAACAGAGCCATTGAGATGTCATAAAGTCATCAAACCCAACCATTGAGCAGGATCAACCACATCCCAACTAACCCTGGCGGCCAATTCACCAGTCTGGCCCCAACGCCTCCAGCTGCCACCAGTGCCTTGCCCTTCCCAGCACCTAGTTGTGTCCCAGTCCAACCCAAAGGTCCCTTGGTGAAGTCCCTGTCCTCTCCGCAGCAAAACACTATTAATACATTTCCTTCCCACCTTCTCTGGATTAGTAGTTACTAAATTACGGCCAAGGGAGCCATAAGTAGCCAACGGACTGTACCATGAAGAGCTCCATTTATATTGGCTCACAGGGTGTTCGCAATTAGACCTTTCCTGATAAGGTGGTGGGGTGAGGTCTATCTCCTCCTTGGTCATGTCTTCCAGCCCTGCGATCATTCTCCTTGGATCAAGCAACTTTTTCGGGTCCACAGTTTGCTTTCTCAAAAGTCAACACCAAAAGCCAGACATCACGTGAGCTTTATCAGTGCCAAGAAAAACCAAAGGAGCGCTCCACATCCGTGGTGGATAGCACAGTTCTACCGACATCCCAGGACCGTGTTTGCAGTTGGCTTCTTCTGCTTTGGTTGCTGCAAGTTTGTGATATGGCTGACAGATTTCCGATCTGTCACCACACTTCTTTCCCAAGAGCTGCTCTACAGCCACGCAGTTGACTGCAAAGCCCTTTGCTTAGGGTCCCACTTTCCCTACTTGATCACAACTCGTTTTGCAATGATCTCGAGAGCTGGTGAGCAAATGCCATTCCTCTTGCCCAAGGTATCACCAACCCAGCCAGGCCTGGAGAGGTGATACATGCTTTCTCCAAAAAGCCCTTCATGGAAACATTGCCAAGCCCTAGACCCCCACCAGTCCTTTGTACAACCCCATTTTAGATCCTCCCAGATGACAATTATTCATCAAGAGCTGCTCTTTGAAATAAGGGTTCCCAAATCATGATGTCTATTTTGACTATATCCCTTGTGAAGTCAGACCATGCCAAAAATTACATAAGTTTGATATGAATTGGTCTCAGCAGATCCCTTTCAGCTGCACCCGGTCACCGGCCCACCTTCCACCTTAACAGGAGTTTGACGACTTACTCCAGTGTCTTCTAGAGCCTTGCGGTGAATCAACTGATGCGCAAGTTGGTTGATCCAATGCAGGGCACACTCAAAACAACATTTCACCTTTTCCAGCCATCCAGGCCGGCATCAGCCCCATGCATGCTGCCAGGCTATTTGGTAGCATCTGAGATTGCCTCAGCCAATTCCTCCAGATGTTCTGGAGAGAATTTTTCTGGCCACAGCGATTAAAACATCTAACGTGCAGAACTCCGTAATCCATTTTCCCCATCGTTTTTTCATCGCTTGGCTGTTAAGACACACAATCACCCTTTGCTCCTGGCTGCTTTTACTTCACCTAAGTGCTTTGGCTACTGGTATTGATCTAACATCACCACTGTTAAAAATATCGTTTATTGTCCCGGTTTCAACCCAGGAGATAGATATAAATCTAGGACAACCCAACTTACTTTTTTTTTTTTCCTTCCATTCACTTTGTGTTAAAAAGTAAGTTCGCCACAGTTTTCCTAAAGCTGGTTGGTCAGTGTGTCCCACCAGCCTGACCAGGCATATGGGGAGTTGGACTAATCATGCCAGAGGATTTATGCCCTTGGTCTTGTGGCCTGTTAGTAGACCTTTATCAGGATAATGTTATTTCCTTCTCATTTTCCTCTTGCTTTCAGGAGACTGATCTCCCATTACAAAGCAGTCAGCACATACAAAACAACCTGGCCCCACCTCCTGAGCAAGCTCTTCCCATCTTCAGTGCAATGGAGAGTTGGGAGATCACCACCATCTTTCCAGCAAGCAAATAAAACTTGTACAAAGGATGTGCTAAAAAATCCGATTCCTGTTTTCCCACACTGCTACCATTGGGTAGTTAACCACATTGGTCAGCCCTCGCCAGCCACAACCCTGCTGTTGTTTTACAACTCCTGCTTCTGGATCTTTGTCCCTAGAGGTAGCTCCTTGTCCCTCAAACCAGGACACACCTGAAAAACCCACCAGCACAAGCCCAGAGGCAACACTGAAAGCCCTGTTCACGGAGGTTTGGCAATCACTCACCGCCAGTAGTCCTCTCCTTGAAGCCAGTGGTTGAGGAAGCCACAGCATCCCAGTAATACCCTCCGCAGGGATTCATCTCTTCACGGCTCATCCCTTCGCTTGGACAGCTGATGAGCTCTCCCCCTCTTCAACCTCACTCTGAGCTCTGCAGCCCCTTCTGACCTGCAGTCCCACTCCTGTCCTCACAGTGAGCATCCAGCACGCTCCGTAATGACCTCTGCCCAATGGCTGTAAGACCATAGGTCTGGTCTCCATGCAGGGAGCACCTCACCTGGGCAGAGGGACACCTCCTCCTGCTTCCCAGCAGGGCGGTCGGCAGTGGGAAAGGAACAAGACCTCTGGTCCTGGCTCCGCATGAGCTGTCTTGACTGTGTGGCTGGCATCCAGCAGAACCAGCTCCTCTTGCGATGCCCTGTCACAGCAACTCCACGCAAAGTTGGTTACGTTGGCCTGGAATTTTCTAACAGAAAAGCTCATTCAATGTTCCTCCCCCACCCAGTCTAACACAACTGAATTTCAATTCGGCAAAGCTACCTGGCGTTCCTAGAAGGGTATTTTCCCTGTACTGATAAAGCCACATAGCCAAAGAAATCTGAGAGCACTTTAAGGGTATGGCCGTTCCCACAGAAGAGTGACCAACCAGCTGCTGTTCGTTGCTTTATTCCGAGACCACTTATAGGAAGAGTTAAGGAGAGGGCTCCTGCCCACCCATTCTCCACCACAGCTCTTTGCACGCACCCTCAGTGCAGTTCAGACCTTCACACTCAGCGCTTCTCAGCTTTCCTCCAACGATTCAGGCACAAACAGACCAGACTGACGTTTCTCACCCACAGGATAATGACAGGCGAATTACAGATTTCAATTCCAGATTCGTCGGTTCGTTTCAGACGTATCTTACTCCGACGCAAATCGCCTTCCTTCAGTAAAGCCATCAAGTTGCTCTGCTTACAGCACTAACCCATTAACCGCTCACTGCCCAAACTTTGCTTTTTTGGGGCTTACCCGGCAGATGGAAGATCTGCTACAGCAAGAACTGTAAAACTCTTACTCCCCTGGCCACCTCATAGCAGTTATCATATTTCTTCCCAACAGCAGCTCTGTTAGAAGGAAACTCATGAACAATAATCATAAGCAATAATCAGTGCTGCCCACTGCTTTCTAAGCACAGGGGCAGCGATTTCTTTCTAGGGCAGACCGCTTGCTTAGGTTGTGAGAAACAGCGTTTAATTCTCTCCTTTGCCCTTTTCTTCTCCCTGGAACGTGCTAGGCAAGAGCACGGCACAGAGGAAAGATCAGATTTGCACTCCGTCACTGACTTAACTCCTCTTGGCCATTTTGCTGCACCACAGCAGCACATAATCAACAAATTCCCTGCAGCAGGTTCACAGGGAACACGGCTTTCAGCAGGGGTAAAGGCAGTATGTGTCTCTTTAAGCAGGTAGGAGACTTGATCAGTCACGTTTCCCCAGCACCTTCTTTACGCACAGGTACCCAAAGGCCGCACCACTGCAATCCGACAGCCGCCAGGTTAGAGGGAAGCAGCACACCACCCTCGGTTCCTAGCGACTGCTCAGGAACAGCCAAATCACTTTGAGCCAAGATCACAGGCGAAAGGTGCGGAGAAGCCGAGACTGAATCCAGATCTTCCACAGCACCAGCCAGCGCCTACAAAACCACTCTGCTTCTCAGCTCTCTGCCCCCTTGGGTCTTACGGTCTCCACGGGTTAAAAGGAACGTAACCCAAAAGCAAGACGAGTAAAATGGAAAGGCACACATCTGTCCACAGCCTCTTTACAGTTGCTTAGCACTCCACAGGAGAAACTGGCCACTAGCCCAAAGTTCTCGCCTTCCTTTCCCAGCTGTTTATCCCTGCCCAGTCCCAACCTCTGCGTGACCAACCAGCTCAGCTCTGCTAACTTCACGACTGAAGACCACAGCGTTAGAGCTGGATCCTCATCTGATGAGCGTTACTCTAGCTGAAGTCGAGCTTCCTGATCTACCTCCTTCTCCGGTTTAAATTCATCTCTGCCGATTCCACCAAATCAAAAGGCCGGTTCGCATCTCACGATTGCCTTCGGTGCTACGGTCATCATCCAGGCATCTTTCTGCCGCAGCAAACCCTTTGCTCCACCACGGAAGGGGGATGTGGTGGCTGCCGCTGGCGTTGGGACTCATCTGTTCCCAAAGAAGCCTTCCACGAGACTCTGCTCTGCAATGCAGTTTGTCATGTTCCCTGCTGGCACAGCAGCCTCCACCATCAATTTACAAGGCATCACGTCCTGTTGTATTTTAGAATATCCCTTCACCGGTCACTGTGTTCGACTCCATCCTCTGGCAGAGCCACACCTAGAGGAAAGAGCCAAGATCTGGGAAAAGACTAGGGAGGGCTCAGCTCCGGCTTCGCTCCATTTGAAGGGGGATTTCAAGCACCTCCTCTTGTCGACAGACTGACAGAGGGGGAAGCTGTCGGCAGAAGAGAGAAACCAAAGTTTCTCCATAACTTACCCCGGATAAATTCTGTACTCCTAGCCACAATCACATATAGGCTGCAAATAAACTTACCTTGGTTCCAGCTCTGGACATTTTCCGTTCCAGCCAAGCTCCCCGGTGCTGGAGGAACGTCAGAAGCTGTTACAAACAGCCAGGATCCGAGGCACCCTTTTTATAACGGGCTTGTTTTAAACCAGACAGCCGCTTTGTCATGAGAATAGGATCCAAAAATTGAGTCAGTGATTCTGAGGCTATAGACGGTTTCCAGAAAAGCAAACAGGATTATGGAATAAAGGAAGGCTTCGCCATCCTCCCTTTGTTACCATTTGCTGAGTCAGAACACCAAAACTCTGCCAAACGCACTCAAAACACACAGCCCCCTGCCAAGTCCTGGAGAACAGGGGGGCAATTTGGCTGCTCTCTCCCTTTCAAGCATGTTCAACAAGAAGACATCCTCGTCAGCTCTAAAAGGCCCATCCCCGTTTCTAAGGAAGAGACACGATATTTATCGGAGAACGTTTCCATGCGGCAAAGGATGCAGGTAGGAAACGGTGAACACGTGCCCAGGGCTGACACCACGGGCTTGCAAAGAACAGCCTCCACGTAGAGGCTCTGCTCCAAAAGCTCCCAATGGCAACATCTGTGCAGCAAAGAGGCTGCGTTATTTTTATAGCGCGCCCTCAGCTCCAGCTGTATTGCTCCAAATGGTGCCTGACAGAGGAAAAGAAGTACGGCTGGCCACACGCCCCCAAAGTGAGCGATTCCACACATCAGAACGGTGCCCAAATTTCTGACAAAATCTGCCAGCGTCACAAATTCAACTCAAAACTCTTTACACCGCTGTCTGCGGTTTGAGCGAAAGTATTTCTTTTAGCCACACTCTGGCCCACTGAGCAGAGAGGGCGAGGATTGCTGGCTTACGTACATCCACACAGCCCCCCCGCGCCACCGCATGATGAAAAACCACCTCTGCCGCTATTCACTGCACCAGCCCAAAGGCTTAGTGAAACAAAGGGCCACGAATTTGGCACAGCAGCGCCTGAAACACACAGCCCCTGTTTCAAATCTGTCAGGACAAGCAGTCTCGCAACAACAGCTCTGCGTGCCACCCCATGTACGCTGCCACAGCCCCGCGAACCGCAGTCAGATATGACAGTCTGAGACAGACATGCTCAGCAGCATCTCATCCTCTTCCCATTTCAGGCGTCTTGAATCGCCCAGCGCTGCTGCTTACAGCTCTTCCTGCTAGAAAGCTGTGAGGCCACTTACAGGTGTTTTTTATCCAAATGCCGTCTTATGAAGATCAGAGTCCAACCACAACTCAAGTCCTGTCGAGAGGCACCTCAGTAGGTTCACTAGGACATCTCAAAGCTCCACTGCAGTCACTTTGAACACCCCTCCTTTAAAAGTTGGTTCAATATAATAAACTCGCCTTCTATTGCACCACCTGCCTCCCCCGCAGCCGAAAGAGACCTTCAGAAAAATTCTAGGATCACAACTGCCGTGTACACCAGCGCACTGAACGCCCCTGCCTTCCTCTCGCTCTCAGGTTGGACAGCTCTTCAGAAGGCACAAACAGCTGCTGCGTTCGGTCATCCATGCCATGCCTTTGCCTATTTTGCCCAACTAATTTAGGTGCTCAGCTACGAGCACATCTTCCCGAGACAGGTTGCACTAGCACATGAGAACGGTACTCGTCCAAGTTGATAATTTTTACAGGAAATATTCAAGGTAGGAAAGAGAGTTTGTATCAAAATGCTGTGCTAGGGCAGCCTTCAAAACCTTCAGTTCCACGGCCGTTAATAAATTAGCATTATTCTCTCAACTGACGGGTTCACATTTCATTAAGCAGCAAAGATGCATCCCTCTAATACCCGCTGTACAGGTGAAACTCCTTCTGCAGGACATATGCCAGGCTTATCCGAGAACTCTGTTTTATTGACATTTGCCAAAACAATGCAAACGTGTAAGAAAGTTAATTCCATAAATCACATTGCTTAAGTGCCATCTTCATATAAAAAAAAAAAATCCACTGACTTTCATTCATTAAAAAAATAATCAAACATTTCTTTTTCACACTTATAAAAACAGCGCAGCCAGCTCGTACCATAAAGATGCACGCGATGCCCGGGGCCCCGCGTCCACCTCCGCACCAGGAAGGGCTGCTTTGCTGGATACTGGAACACCACAGAAGCTAATCACGACAGCCCCCCCACTAAAGGATCTGCAACAAGGCATACTTCATCGTCCTCTACTGACATGCACCTTCTCGGTTATCAACAGAATAGTTACAGTACATTCCCGGGAAAGCGGCAGTGATTAGAAATCCTGAAGCAGACAGACAGTCCAATCCACGCCGAAGATGGGAGTCAGGTCCACATCAAGTGTGCTCGGGCAGGACGGCTGCAAAGTCTTAATGAGAACTGTTTTCAGTGTATCGCTCGCTGCCTGTTCCCAGAACTCTGTAACAAAGTAAGAGGAGCAAATTTTACTCCCAACAGTTCTTTAAAAAGCAACTCAAAGACCAAAGAAAAGGAAAAAAAACCAATGACTTTCTAACGGTTTGAAACATGCAATGGCAGAAAAACACAATAAGGGTTTGTCTCCAGCTCCTAATCTACTTCTACTTGGGAAAGGAAAGACTCTACAAAGTATGAATTATTTAGTCTTGAATCTCTTAAGGAAAAAGCAAGACAGGTAAGTACAGAAATTAATGCACACAGCCTCTTTGAAAGAGCAGCTGTTCGCGTAAGTTTTTACATCAGATTATGTACAATATGCCTATCTGCCTTTACAGACGCACACAGATTCCCCGACAAATCGAACAGAACACCTGCAGAGAACAAGGGAGGTGCTGTACACAGGGAACAGGTTGAAACTGAAAAGCAGTTTTGACTGCAAAATAAGAACAAAAAGGAAATGTAAGACTCTTGGGAGAATGACCACTGAACAGCCTCCTACATCTTCCATCTCTGCCTTGGTTGTGCATACAAACACGGGACGATTCTTCTAGATAGAGGAGAATCAAGAGAAACACGCCCTCTACTCACCCTTCCTTTCCTTTATGCTGCACAGGAACACGATGCTATCCTGCTGCCTGCTTGGAGCCTACTGCAGGAGGGACAAGGCTATCCAGCTGCTGACGGTTCCCTGTCTGAACCAGCCACTCGTAGAATTTGTTTTCTACCAACATCTGGAACTTTTTCCTCTGATCCCTGAAACCAAAAGGAGATCAGCAGGGAAGTATGCAAAGGTGACATTTATTTATAGTATTATACTTCTAAACCTCACCTTCACTACCAAAACAAGCTTCCATATATATATATATCAGCTAAGAGCTGGGCTTGGTTCATGAACTGCCCGTATCAGGAAAAGAAGGTTTTTACCAAGTAAATATTGCTATAATGAACCCTAAAGGCAGAACTTGGTGGAGTTAGAGGAGTTCTGCAAACTTCCCCAGCCCACTGGCACAGCAACCCTGCTCCTCAGGGCTTCCTCTGCTTTACTTTCAGAGCACAGATTAAACCTGTCTGAAAAGGGAGAAAAACAAGATTAGTAACCACCGTTTAAGCACTGAAGACACAAAATTCTGTTCTGACAGCATCTGAAAGAGAGAGGATGGAGATCAGGAAAAAGAAATGTGCATAGAAACAACACTCCTCAAATAATTCCCTTTACTGGTAAATAACTTTCGGGATGTTTTTTGTAAGACCAGCAATAACAGGGTATGTCACTTAACTCGGGCTGTCTCTGCCACTGGTGGATGTCCAAAAGCAGTGCAAGTTCATGGCAGTATTTCTCCAGAAGTGCATCCCAGCCATCTGGGATCAGCTCAGCTCCACAATTTCTTAAGCGTGAGTATTGAGTAACTCCTGCTGCCCTTTTTCTTTTTTCCTACAGGCTTACGCAATTCCTTTCAGAACCCACGTAAAACATGTACATTTTCACCATCCTGGGAGAGTTTACATGGTTTTGCTTTGAACCTGTTCCTAATTTGATATGCTGATCCAATCCTGTACTGGGGAAAGCAGCAAACCAGCCCTGTTCATTTTCGTGCCACTCAGTTTTAGAGGGGCTCGGTGTACCCAGACCCTTTTTTCAAATTAAAGGCTCTTCTTTGTTCTATCGCTTCCATTTGAGACATTCCCCAGAAAGCAGAGTTCTAGGACAGAAACTAACCTAAATTCCTCCCCAGTGAACACAAAGGCAGCCACTTCTTTCTTCCCTTATGGTTTTATCTTCTCCAAGTGCTTTTTATATACCTTGATCTGCTACTGACCCTGAAAGACTTTGTGTCTGATATGCTCGGAAAATGAATAAACAGGATTTTATGCTTTTGCAAGTTGTTCCTCAAGCTGTCTTACTGGTCCTGTCTTACGGGGTTTTTACTTTCAGCCTGGCAGGATTTACATTCTTTTTTTTGCCCCACTTTCCTCATTCAGACAACTTCGACTTCCTGAAAGACGTCGTCTTATTTCTAACAGTCTCTTTCACCTCCCAGTTCAAGCACGGCAGCTTTTTTTCTTTCTACATGTCTGATATCCTGTTTGCTCTAAGCTTCCTAGTTGTCTCCCTCGCTGTTTCTCTGCCTGCAGGAGACAGACACATTTTACACTGTCAGCTGCCCGGTTTCTTTTCAGCAAGTTTCTAAACCTGCCACAGTTTTCCCCCTTTTATGAAATAAGTCGCTCCAGTACCAAGCTCTTGCCTCCCCTGACTGCTGTAGAGGATGTTAGATCTAAGCACATCATCCGTGTTACCTCACATCTCTTTAACAGTAAGATTTTGACAGGGTAAACACCTTCACAAAACCCTGGGGTGAGAAGCAGCAGCCCTGGGAGGACAACGGCTGGAGGGGGAAGAAGCACCTAGATGAGGTAGATAGACATAACGGATGACTCTAGCGCAAGGGCTGAAGTTACTGTGAAGTTACAAGGGTAAAGTCCCTCTGCTGCCCTTGAAGACTCAAAGACTGAGAGTTTTGAAGGTTTTTACACTTCTGTCACCACTACTGGGCCACTACTGCTCAGCCACCCTCACACCTGTAACAAACCCTGTCCCAGAATCCTTTCTCTCTCCCAGTCTAGAGCTCTTTCAAACCGCAGGCTCCTCTGTGCTCGGCACAAAGGCGCCTGGATTTCAGAAAGGAACAAGGGAAGCAGAGGGAGACCCTCCAAAACAATGAATGATCAAACAGACTGGAACTCCTCAGCCTGGTATGATGGGAAGTGTTGACAGTTTGACCCAAGAGGAGTTTTTTGTATTCTATGTTCCCCAGAGGACAAAGCCCTCCGAGATCACTGTTTATCAGCACCCAGTTACACACCCATTACAAGTCATCGACTGAGCAGAGAACAGAAAGAAAACCTATACAGCTCAAGTGCAGCTCAGGGAACACCACTTGTTCTCATCTCTTCAAGCCTTTACAATTGAATATCTGGGTTTCTATCCCCATTCTGGATTTGCAAAGGACGCCAGGTCCTTCAGGTTGCTCCACCAAAAAGATTCATAAAAAGATAACAGCAGCTAAACTGAAGGCGGCAGAGATTTGTACCCTTGCCCGATCTGGCTGGCTGCAGAAGAAAGCACGTTGACAAAGGAAGAAAGTTTGGGAAAGCAAACAAGAGGCGCAGCAGTACATGAGATGGGCTAGGATAGGCCTAGGTAGCACAGTAAAAGTTGGGCAGAGGATTTGATGCGATATGATAAAGAGGACTTTAAATGCTACTGTCCATGAGGTGATCTGTCGGAATGGTTCACATGCACGTTCTTAGCTCACCTCAACACCAGATGGGACAGTATTTTAAAGCTTCAATCTCAGTGTAAAGGTTGGGCTAAGAGCGACCACCAATGAGCTGCAGGCCAATAATTAGTCGAGCTGTTGTTCAGGGTACGCCCCAGATCTCACCCACGGCAGCACGTGACACTGGAAGCAGAACAGAGACAGCAGAGAGACAGTGCCCAGCGTGAGGTAAGTTGTAAACTCTTCCTGCCAGGGTGGACCCCTCACCTCAGCCCTCGGCAGTACCCAGGCACGCTTTTCCTTGAGCTGCGCAAGCCAGGAAAATGCAACTGTGACAAAGCACCTCCTTCAGAGTCCCCATCGTGAACATTATTCTTCTCACTATTAATAGCAAAGACCAGGATCCCAAGATTGCTAATTACTAATACTCTAGGAAGGGCACGCAAGACAAGGCTCACGCAAACCAACCCATTATTAAAGCCTTTTTGTTGAACCACATCAAAAGAAGCTTCTAGTATGTCTGAGCTGAGCTGCAAGGCAGCTTACACGTTCCTGTTCGGATGCAGCACTCACTTGGTCAGGCCTGCCTCCTTCACAGTTTTCTGCCAGATCTGCACCTTCTGCTCTCGCTGACTCAGCGCCTTCTGATACGCGTGGGGAAGCCCACCCGGCGTCTCCGTGGTGTCTCCTTCCATCTCAAAAGGAATCACGAAGGTGTAGAAGTCCGAGGGCGGCAGGAGGCGGAAGACACTCGTGTCACCGCTCTCCTTGCACACCAGCATGGGGCTGTCCCAGTAGTTCGGCAGGGTGGCCAAGCCCACCTGCGCCATGTGGTCTTCAAGCATGGGATAATGGGTGTGGAAAGGGGCAAAGCTCACCGCTTGGTTGCCCAAGAGGATGAGAGGCTGGGTAGGCGTGAGAATGTAAAAGGTACAGCCAGCGGTGGAAGAAAGACACAAACGATGGCAAACCACAATGACCTTGACATTGTCACAGCTGTGGACATGAACAGACGCCTGAACGGGGCCAAGGACAAAAGTGCTGTTCCGGCACTTCTCAATGGTCACGGATCTGCGATAGAACAAGAGGGTGAGGCGACAGTGAGCAGGAAAGACTGAAAACAGGACTTTTTCACTGCTTAGCCCACCTAAAAAGAACTTAGTGCTTGCTGAAAAGACGTCTAACTGTGCCTCGAGTGAACAAAAACTCACCGGAGAGGAGAGAGAAGATAAATGAAGGACTCATTACAGCGATGAATTCTTACATGAGCCCCCACCAGGGTGTCCGAGCTCTTGGCCAGCGTCTGCTTGTACACCTGGCTCATGATGACCACAGGGAACACCTCAGGCACCACACGAGTATTGCAGGCAATCTTTGCTCTCCTGGTTGTTCCTTCAACTGCAAGGTAAAGTTAACAAACACATTTAAAATGAAAAAGCATAAAAAGGCTATACCCGATTCCTACAGAGACACAGACATGATGGTTCACTGTATCACTGTATCACGTCATTCAGCAATCCCTCAAGAAAATAATCAGCACAAAACTTGAAGGACTGTACCATCAAACTGCATCACTTCACGCACCAGTCATACCAGCCACCGGTGCCTACTGGGGGCAGGTCAGCCATATGTAAGCAGTCGGAAGCTCCAGAACTTGGGGCACATCGAAAGATCAAAACCATTTCAAGCCTTCCATAAGCTACAGGGAGCCCTGACCTATGGAAATGGAATCTCCATTTCCAGAATTCTGTTCCTGAACACAAGACTTAGCTTGGCAGGATGATCCGTAGGGTAAGTTTTACAGCGAAAGCAGGAACTGTATGTTTTAAGACAGTGAAATGCTCCCTCTACAGTACATCCTTTGAGCAACCTCACTGTCCCTCCTAACGCACTGCCACTCTTACAATTGCGCGGTCAGAGGAAACAAAACATTAACCTGCGTTTTTTTCTCCTCAGGTTTTTCTCCTTGGCTCCACTGCCATGTTCTTGCAGGTGAAGGAATGCAATTCAAGGCAAGGAAACCTATACCAGTGCCCAGCTTTGCCACAAACACATCGCATTATCTATTCTCTGTGTCCAGCTGTACTTGGATAATGGTAATGATGCTGACCTCACTCAGAGGGGCCTTTCAAAAGAAAGACATTAATGTTTGCTCACAAAAGTGCTCCAAGGACCAGAAAGATACGTACAGATGTCATGCAGCACCTTCTAGTCCCTCAGACTCGCCTCTAAACGGTCACTTTCCCCATCCTCACTGACAGCAGGAGGGAAAGGAGGCAAGCCCCCACGCCACTGCCAGATCCCTGGTCAGCAAGAGAAGCCGAGACTGGGAAATTATTTGTAAAAATAAAGGCATGGCCTGTAGCTACCTTGCTGCGCCCAGGCGAGTTTCTTCCCGGACTTGAGGCAGGCAGTCATTCCAAAAGGGTTTGTCGTCAGGCAAGACCGCAGCCAGCTCTCTAGCTTGGGGAAAGAGAAGGCTCTGGAGACCTTTGAGTAGCCATTCTGCCCGTGACAGGGCTGCCAGAGGGCAAGCTCGTGCAGAGGATGGACCGTCCTGGATTTGTTCACGGTCCCTTCGATAAGAAAGCTGAGGGCACAGATGGCTTCGTAGGACACCAAGCTACTGTGGGTGGAGTGGGAGGAAGCAGTGAGCTGCTCCGGCTCCAACAGCAGTTCCAGCATATCCGAGAGGTGGCTCTGCATGAAGGCACGGTGGTCCTGATCGTTCCAGTTCTTAGTGGGCAGAAAAACACACAAGAAGGAAGTGAGTTCTCACAGAGCTGACAAGCTCCATCAACTTTATAAAATGCATCCTCGCTTACACTCGTTCTAAAAGAAGGAAAGCGACAAATGTGTTGCTCTCTCCTGCTCACTTTCTGCTGCTCTGCTCTTCCAAAACACAGAAAGCAATCTCCCCTCGAAAAGAAAAAAGCACTTTATTCTAACTCCAAGTACCAAATATTTTGTTCTAGAAGGCAGAAACAGACTGTCTACAATCCTTTTGACACAAATTCAGCCAGCTGCAGCTGGCAACTGAAGGCAGGAAACAGATCAATAACTGACAGTCAAGGTCTTACAACTGCTCTATTAGAAAAACACTGCATCTGTTCCAGACCTTCAGATATGATTCAGTGCCGCCTTCTGAGGCGCTGTGGGGAAAAAAGCAGAGGGTCATTTCTTCGCAGGTGAGCGGACCAACAAACCAAACAACTTCTGACAGAATCATTAGTTCAAATTCTAAAGGGCTCCAGACCAAAAAAAAAGGAGACTAAAATTATGGCAGACATTAATAAAGACAACCTTTGCTGGGCAGCAAACTGCAAACACATGGCTTTGATTACAAATTGTCCCCACCATCCATGAGGGCTGTAGCCAAAAGGGTGTAACAAGCAGCTGCGAGCATCTTGTCCAGCTGCTGGAGATCCCTGCACTGTGACAGAGACCCTCTCGCACCAGACAAGCTTCACCACACCATTTCAAAATGGGGCACCGTTCACACCAAGCATTGCTGAAACTGGGGGAATCTAACCCAATCGCACAGAGAAAATTAATACCAGTGAAGACAGCCCCAACCTCATTGGGACCAAAACCTCTAGGAGGGATACAATGGCAGTCAAGATGCCAAGATCCTTCCTGTCCAGAGTCTTACGTAACGGCTACACCTGAGCAGCAGTTAAAAGAAAACATTAACTTTTAAATAACATTGGATGCTCCACAACCACTCAGCTCACAGCCCTATATCAGTTCCTCTCATCTCAAGAGGACTTCAGGGTGTTGGTGGATGAGAAGCTCCACAGGAGCCAGCAATGTGCGCTGGCAGCCCAGAAAACCACCCGCACCCTGGGCTGCATCAAAAGTGTGGCCAGCAGGGCGAGGGGGGGGATTCTGCCCCCTGCTCCACTCTCGTGGGCTCCCTGCACTGCTGCCTCCAGCTCTGGGCCCCCAATATCAGAAGGACATGGACCTGTTGGAGCGGGGCCAGAGGAGGCCTCAGAGATGCTGGGAGGGCTGGAGCCCCTCTGCTGGGAGGACAGGCTGGGAGAGTTGGGGGGGTTCAGCCTGGAGAAGAGAAGGCTCCAGGGAGACTTCAGAGCCCCTTCCAGGCCCAAAAGGGGCTACAGGAAAGCTGGGGAGGGACTCTTCATCAGGGAGGGGAGTGACAGGAAAAGGGGGAATAGTTTTAAACTGAAAGAGGGGAGATTTAGACAAGATCTTAGGAAGAAATTGTTGACTGTGTGGGTGGTGAGCCCCTGGGGCAGGTTGCCCCGAGAAGCTGTGGCTGCCCCATCCCTGGAGGTGTTCAAGGCCAGGTTGGACGGGGCTTGGAGCAACCTGGGCTGGTGGGAGGTGTCCCTGCCCAGGGCAGGGGGATGGGACTGGATGGTCTTTAAGGTCCCTTCCAACCCAAACCATTCTGTGATTCTATGATTTCTTTTCCCATTTGTTCAGTCATTCAGTATGAAGTCACACAGTCCCTATTTTTAACCATTTTAATCATTTCAGCATGTCCCAAATTATATTTCACTAACTCGTAACATCATATTCATGACAGAAATCTGCTACAGTTTGCAGCCCATCTTCATAACGATGCTGTCAATCTGTAATTCACTCTCAAATACAGAGCTGCCCACAAGCTGCACCCGGTACACCCAGCTCACCTTTCTTCTTTCAAAATACGTTAGAGGGAACATTAAAATCTTCACATGGTTGATCTACAGCTGACCAACTAACTCCCCTTTCTGAAACACAGCTTAATGCAATTTTGCTAGGAAAGACCCAGGGATCCTAACAGCCTACAGCAAACCGGGGGAAAGCAACCTCTAACGTAAGAAAACCTTCCTGTTTGGCTAAGAGAAAAAAGCAAAAAGGCAGCTGCTTCTTAAAAGAAGAATTGCCAACACTCTGAGAGAACTTCCACAGTCTGATTCTGGGAAATTCACATGGGCAACTTCTGCTGCAGAGAATGCACCAACTTCATTTCGGTTACTGTTTAGCAAAGTATCTCCAATTTGATTCTAGTTGAGACTTTACCACTTGCAGGGTTACACCCTCCCAGGAACAAACAAGCCACTCTTCAACCCACCTGAAGGCAGGACTTTGCAGTTTCCCACACGCTCGCGTAAGGAGAATCCTACAGCCACAAATACCTTATTCTCGCTGGCGGATTTTCCAGTCAGGCTGGGAGACTTGGTCCTGGGGCTAGGCCATTCCTCCCCGATCAGAGACCTTCGCAGAGAGACTTTGTTCACCTGCTGGACGTACAGGAAGAGCAGGAACTGCAGAGTGTCTACCGACAGCTAACCAAAAGGGGAGAAAGAGAGGCGTTAGGATGGGCTGGGCTCTCCCCACGCCGCCCGGCCCGGGATGGGGCTCCTGCCTTGCTCCGCTCCAGCTCCAGCTCGTCAGCGTTGGCGCAGGCCGCCTCGGCCTCGGCCCACTCGAGGCGGCCCGGGGGGTCCGGCCGGAGGAGGCTGTGGAAGAGCTCGAAGTAGAGCCAGGCCAGGCCGCGGCCCAGCTGCAGCTTCCCGCAGGCGATGTGCCGCCAGCGGGGCCACGACAGCC
>NW_009648948.1:84959-102382 GCF_000708025.1 Charadrius vociferus | reverse complement strand
CCCGCGGCGCCTCCATCAAGGACATCAAGAAGGCCTACCGGAAACTGGCGCTGCAGCTCCATCCCGACAGGAATCCCGATGACCCCCGGGCGCAGGAGAAGTTTCAGGACTTGGGGGCTGCCTATGAGGTGGGGCTGAGGGTTCCCTGCCCGGCGCCCATCCCTGGGTGCTGCTGAATGCTACCTGGGGTGTAGAGTGGGGTGTAGCGAGGGTTGGTGTAGCTGCTGGGGAAGGAGAGGGGTGAGGCTGTGCGCCCTGTTTTAAGGAACTCTGGGACCCTTCAGTCTTTCCAGCCCTTCCCCGACTGTGAAAGCGGGGCGGGTAAGGCATGCTGGGAGCATGAACATGAGCTTGGCCAACAAGTAGTGTCATGAGGCTTAGAACCATAGAATGGTTTGGGTTGGAAGGGACCTTAGAAACCATCCAGTCCCATCCCCCTGCCCTGGGCAGGGACACCTCCCACCAGCCCAGGTTGCTCCAAGCCCAATCCAACCTGGCCTTGAACACCTCCAGGGATGGGGCAGCCACAGCTTCTTGGGGCAACCTGCGTTGGGGGCTCACCACCCGCACAGTCAACAATTTCTTCCTGATATCTCACTTAAATCTCCCCTCTTCCAGTTTGAAACCGTTCCCCCTTGTCCTGTCACTTCCCTCCCTGATGAAGAGTCCCTCTCCAGCTCTTCTCTTTATGGCCTGGAAGGGGCTCTAAGGTCTCCATGCAGCCCTCTCTTCTCCAGGCCTATAGGCTTCATCTTAAAACATTCAGGGGAAAGAGAAAGGAGGGCTTCTAGGAAATTTAAAGGCTGTTCTATAAGGTGCAGGTGCAATCCATCCTCCCTCTATTACTGTATCAAATTTCAGACATTCTACCAAATAAAAAACAAAGGTAGTGAAGCTGCTGGTTTGATTAGAGAGCTCTTTCTGTTGGAGGACAATAAAAGATCTTAGCTCGCTTAGCCAGCAGAAAGCGAAGGCAGAAGGTTAAAGTTGTTTGGTATTTATTAGTAGTTCTTTTAGGAAGAAAGAGTTGTATCAGCTGTAAGTATTGGCACAGGAGCAAGTGTGTGAATGTGTAGGGCCTGACTGCAAGGAAGTCTGAGCTGATAGGATGTAAAAGGTGGTTGGCTTGCCTTTTAGAAGACATTAAGGTGGGAAAAATAATTGTGGGTCCCATATGCATGAGGATTCCTGTTGTTTCCATGCTAATATGGTAGCATACAAATGATACCTGACACTAATAACACAGTGTGTTACATGAACTTCATATAGATTAATTTATTAACCAAATTTATTAACCTTCTTTCTCTGCCATGTACGTACATGCTAATACAATTTAGGATAGGATCTGTTTCTTCCATCGTCTCTGTCCTTTTTGTCTCCCTTCTGTCACTATTGGTTTCCATCTGCTCCTGCTGTCCCCTATGGAGCAGAGGGTCCCCAAGGAAGATTGTGTTGACCAGCCAGAATTCATAGCAGCCGTTCCACCAGGACCTTGTCAACATCAGCGGGCTGTTTGGGTGGGAGGTTTGTGTCCTCTATGAGGAGCTGAGCTTCAGAAGGAAAGGGTGTGCGTTCCTGCTGCAGTCTGGTGGTGCTGCTGTAGCATGGCTCCTGCTTCTATCCCTGATGCTCCTCTGCTCTTCAGATATGCAAATATAAAATGAATGAGGAAGTGAGAGAAAGAGCTTGAATGCATTCCTCTTTGGTCAGAAAAAAAAATACATTAAGTTTATTTTTGTATCAGAAGTGGGACCTCTTTTTACTTCAGGCTTACCTATTCTTAAATTGGCTGAACTATCATAGGGAACACAGTGAAAGCATAGTTTGTTTTTCTTTTTATGGAAAAGAAAGTATTTGTTGCCTGTCATTTGCAGCGTCTGAAGATTGCTGAACGTGGTTTACTTTGAGGCTGCAAGTTTGTCGTTTCTGTGAGTTGGGATCTTGTCACATTTGACAGTACGTCATGCACGAGAAGCATTTCTCTACTTCATCGAGTCCCGGTTTATTTAAGTCTTTGCCATAGTAACAGTTGAGAGTACTTTTTCTGTTAAAAATGTTGGGGAGAAAACGGTTGTAAAGTCAAATCAGCAAGGGATGTGGTGGCAGGAGTAGCTGAATATTAACTTTTATGACCAGCGACTGAGTCTGCCTGCCCCTAACCAAGGTGTTATTGAAGCACAACAGTGTCCTTGTTCAACATAAAGTGTGAAGTTCTAGTGCTAACGCAGACAGTATGAGTGCAACGAGCTCTTGCTGGGTGCTGGCGAAAACCAAACCTGCAAACCTCCCTTCGAAGTCTTCATTTGAGTGCCGCTTGTTGAAGAGAGATAAATCAGAATATTGAAATGCAGTATTGATGGGCACGGCTTTTAAAATAGGTTTGGAAGAAGTAACATTTTGATGTCCTGCAAAGTGTTTGTCTCCTTGTTCAGCCAGCACAGCTTGCAAATCCCTCTGCTGAACTAGCTACGAGATGCAGCGTATCGATCCCATTGTTTTGGGCAAAAGGGAGCTAGAGTTATGTTTCTCTTATAACCTAAACCAGGATGCTTTTTGCCACAAAGCAACAGCCTCTGCTAGTAGGACTGCTGCTCAGGGTTTGGCTAGCTGACTATCTATAGCAAAGTCTTAATTTTTTTTATTTTTTTTTTTTAATGGGGAAAGTAGGTTAATTAAACTACTTGGTCTCCTTCATTTTAACAGCCTAAGTGATTTCCACCCTGCAGCTGTGTGGTCTGAACACGGTTGTTTCAATTAGAAAGGAGAGTGATCCCATGTGAGGGAAGTGAGACTCCTCTAATAGCCTTTAGTCTCAGGATGGTTTGGGGTTGGAGTTTCCATGGGTTTGTTTTTTTTTTTTCTAGGCTTACCCAGGGTAGTTGCTCTGCTTTCGGGGCAGCCTAACGTAACAAACAAGAACTCTCTTCGCAGTACTTGAAATTGTGTTCTTGGAGTCGTGTTCTCCAACAGCCTGCAGAAAGAAGGAAAAGGAATGGAAAGGCAAATATTTTGTGTTCGTTCTTAATTCCTCCTTTATCGCTCGTGGTATTGTCAGTGCTGTGTGATACTCTGCCAGAAGAATTTTGATCTGCCACCAACAGATCACAAAATGGAAAGCTTATACTGGTTTTAGGGAGTGTAATGCAAAATCTGAAGTGACAAAGGGAGAATTGAAATCTTGCCTACTAGATGAAATTAGTAAAAATTACTGTTGCCCCCCCTGCTGCTAGCATTTGTCATTGGTTACAATTTCAGGCTGGGTTTCAATGTTTAGTTCCTTCTGCACCTGATTCCACTCCTCTTGAACCTTTTGAAAGCTAACCTGGGAATTTTAACCTTCCCAAATATGATCAACAGGGGAGGGAAGAGTAAACGTGACTGGAAACTTCTGCATCTCTGGGGAAGGAAAGAGCAAAGATCAATGCTTGGGAATTAAAATTGAAGCTTTACAGTCTCGACAGTGTTGGGATGTGTTATTCTGCCTCAGTACCAAAGTTACATTTAACTTTTGCTGCCCTTAGGAATGAGGGCCAGCCTTCAAACTGGTGTGGAGTTACCGTATTTGGCAGGTTTGGCTTGTTTGGCAAAGTTGTCCTCATTGCTAATTGTTATGAAATAGTACCTGGAGAAATAAGCATTCTGTGTTCTGGAAGAGAAAACTGAGAAACAGGGGTGGTGTTCTGTGACTTTTTTTTTTTTTCCAATGTGTTCTGGTTTGTAGGAACTGATTTGAATTATTCCATCTGATTCTTTTTTAATCCTTAAGATAAACTCAGTATTATATTTTCTGTGTTGCTTCTGCTGTATTAATAAACTAACCATAATTTTTATGGGGTTAACTGATAAACATTTAACTTTTCTAGTCCAATAAGCAAGTTCTAGCTGGTGCTTCTGTAATGTAAAGCATTGCTGCTTCTCCCCAGTGAAGAGTACAGGTGAGCTTCCTTTCAGAGCTGTCTTTAAATAACCCGGCTGAGCTGTGGGTGAATGTCTTGTTGGCTTGCATCCCTTTGCCAGGTGCTGTCGGATGAGGAGAAGAGGAAGCAGTACGATGCGTACGGCGAGGAGGGATTGAAGGATGGGCACCAGAGCTCCCATGGAGACATTTTCTCACAGTAAGGAGACTTTTTTTTTGCCACTTGAGGCTATTCTGTAGTTGGAGCTCTAATTTTGTGATGCTCGTGTGTGTGTTTGACAAGGCAAATCCTATGTTAAGGCCTTTTACCCAGTCAGGAGGCACTGATCTGAAGTAATAGATGAGAATTTGAAGAAATACATTTACAGTGGGTATCCCAGTTGCAGTGTTCAGCTGTCTGTCTTGCATCAGTCCTCGCTTCAAGAGCAGCAAGTCGAACCAGTGGCATCTTCCCAGATGGGCAGCTCTTGCTCACTTGGCAAGCTGCATCACCAGCGTGGGTGGTTTGTAAGGTGCTGCAGCTGCAGTAAACATGTTTCTTGTGTTATCTGGTATGTGATTGATGTTTAACCTGTCGTCACAGATCGTATGTGTGTTTTTTGGGGGGGTCTCTTCTTTTGCAAAGTAGTGCTGTAGTGACTTATGCTACATTTCAGAGCAACCGTAGAATTTGGATCATTAAAATCTGAAGGCACTTGCATGTTGTTTGGGCAAAACCTGATTTTTCTGTTTGTTTAAGCCCCCTTTGGTTCTGCTAGGCACAAACTTACTAAAACAATTCCTGATGTTGCTTATCTCATGTAATCCTTCTGGGTGAGAACTCCCACTGGCTGCTGGCCTGTTTTGAGGAAAAATATGCAGATTTCCTAGGAAGGTTTTTTTTCCTCATCCCTCTTGTCCTCAAACTACTGAAAATCAACCTGCTAGCACTGACTTGCAGTGCCAGAGCTGGAGCAGTACTCAGAGTTTGCACGTTGTGGTGATGGTGGCTGAGCAGCAGCGTAGTACGGAGATGACTTCCCTTAGGCAGTGGTCGGGTTTTGACATGTTGACACTCAACTCCTGCTCCAAAACTTCTCTTTAGTACAGAAAACTCTTCCAAAGTGACCACAGCTTGTGTCTTGGAGGAGCAAAAATAGGTATCTGGCTTTACTATGGCACTTTTGTACTGCGAGGAGGCTGTTCTGTAGCAGGCTAGAAGCGTTTGCCAAGCAGCACGTTGGTGCTGCCTTGTGTGGCTCTCTTCATCAAAGCCTCATCTGATCAGAATTCCTTCCTGAACTAATTGATGCGCTTTACTCCAGCTTCTTTGGGGACTTCGGATTCATGTTTGGAGGTAACCCTCGCCAACAAGACAGGAACATTCCCCGAGGAAGTGACATTATCGTGGACCTGGAGGTTACGCTGGAAGAGGTGTATTCCGGAAACTTCGTAGAAGTAAGTTGGACTGCTTTCCTGTCGGTCTCTCAAGTGTGTTGTTCTCGGGTTTGAGAAGCCTGGCCTGGTCGCTGCTTAGAATGCTATCTTCTCCCAAAGAATAGAACTAAAATAGATGCTCATTTGCTCAGTATCTGGCAGTGACAGTGGAGGATGTTGTGATGCTCTTTGCTCATAGTTAACTGAAGAAACAATACATTTATTCATCTTTGTCATCTGGCAATTTCTCTATAAAGGGGTGCTTCTTGTGATAATAGCTGATTTATTGGCTGTCAGTGACTAGCTGTAGCTTTTTCTATTGTGGTAGCCCATTTGGAAAAGGTGTAAGCGGTCTCTCTCTAGAATTTGGTGGTATTTGAGGACCCTTTCATAAGCCTCATTCATTTTGCAGTTGTTGCAAAACCTTGTTGAGGATTTTTCATAGCCTCTTTGTATGGCCGAACATGTCACTGCAAATTTCTGATTAGATACTTGGCAAATGTATGGTGGCCTTTTAATTATTTTTTTTTTTTTAAGCAAGCTACATTTCTGGTGCCGACAATCTCTGCTATTCTGCATGTTGGAATTCGTGTTGATTGAGTCTGTGTTGTGAGTGTCTGGGTAAATGAGGAACTCCAAATAATTTCGTCCATTGTGTGGAATGAGGAAGCTATTGTAACCAAAGGTGTCGGATGTTTCATCCTAGTGTTACCTTTCCTATTTAGAAAGGGGTGCCAGAAAAAGAAAGAAAATGGTAGTAGTGGTGTCACACAGTTGTTTTTTTTCTGATATTTTGATATTTAATGTGTGGTCAGCAAGAGGTGTAAGGTGAAAATTTATCAGGCATCTTTTGCCGAGACCATGTGGAGCTACTGTGAAGGTAGCGGAGTGCATTAAAAAAAAAATAACCGAAATGTTCAGGCTGTTTGAGAACTCCAGACCCTTGTGGAGACCCAGGAGCGCTGGGCTGTGTGCTGGTGTCAGCCTCTTCCTCTCTCGTGCAGGTTGTCAGGAACAAGCCAGTGGCAAGACAGGCACCTGGCAAACGGAAATGCAACTGCCGGCAGGAGATGAGGACCACCCAGTTGGGTCCTGGACGGTTCCAGATGACTCAAGAAGTTGTTTGTGATGAATGTCCCAATGTCAAGTGAGTTTTAAGCTCTTTACTGCTATATGGATGTTTATTCAAAACCTGCCACTAGGTGGAGGAAAGTGTCTGTACCACCAGTAAGACCTGAGGAATTTGGAAAATCTTAACACAGGTTTCTCAATTCCAAGGAGCCAATGTTTATTCTTACAGTAGAGACGGCAAGCTCTATTAGATGTAGAGCTCCCCGATTTGCTCGTTCAGCCTCTTATTCCTCGAATAATCGGTCGTACTACAGTGGAAACTCCACAACTAAATCTGAATAAACGAAGTCAGGGAAGCCCACAGTTTCCAGCTGGGAGCAGTTGGATGTGGAATACTGTGGTGTAGCCACACATCCAGATGCTGGCTGCGCATTTAGGAGCTTAACTTTGCCTTCTCTACTAGATGAACATCGGCACATGAGAAAGCACTCTCCTTCCAGTTTTAGACGTGAGCAAGGAGAGAGTATTTGTTAACTTGGGGGGGTCTTCTCCTTACCCTGTTGACGTAAGCAGGTGCTACCACCTACTGTTCAAAACTTAGCGCTTGCTTGCTCTTCCCCTTCGCAGGCTTGTGAATGAGGAGCGAACACTAGAAGTGGAGATAGAGCCTGGCGTGAGGGATGGTATGGAGTATCCTTTCATTGGGGAAGGTACGTGCGCGTGCGCTGTCCTGCTGCTCAGCTTTGGCTTGCTCCTTTTCCATGATACAAGGCTGGTCTTCCTGACAGTGGAAGCGTCCAAGCCCTGCCTTGGTAACAGATCAGCACATGTGGTTTTAAGCACTGTGTCCTCTGCACGCTCCTGAAATCCAGGAGCATACTCTTTGCTAAATCTGGATAACCCGCTGACTTCCACTCAGAGGTACTGGTACTGGTGGTACTGAGGGCATGCACCAAAAAAAAGCTCTAAATCTGTTGTTTCGGATAACTTCTGAGTAGGAACGTGTGTTCCAGGCTTGAGTAAGTGAGGGAATCCCCTCTGCCCAAGGAGATGAAGTCCTTCAAGTGAAGGACAAGAGGGAACGGGCACAAACGTGACCATGGGCAGTTCCATCTCCACCTGAGGAGGGCCTTCTCTGCTGTGAGGGCGGCAGAGCAGTGGCACAGGCTGCCCAGAGAGGTGGGGGAGTCTCCCACTCTGGAGCCATCCCAAACCCGCCTGGACGCTGTCCTGTGCCACTGCTGGAGGTGCCCCTGCTCTGGCGGGGGGTGGCACTGGGGGAGCTCCAGAGGGCCCTTCTGACCCTGACCATTCTGTGATTAGCATGCAGGCAAGTCTTTCGTAGAGAGGCAGAGAGGTAGGAGCGCATTGAGGCAATAATCAGAAAGTCCCGGGCTCTTTAGTAACAGATATGTGTAAGCAGGGTTTTAGTCATGTGAAGATCAACTAGTTGTTGGTTTGGTTGGTTGGTTTTTTTTCCTTTCACATGTGAGCTGCAAATCTCCGTTGTTTAGCATGCTGCTTGTTTCCTCGGTTGTTACTAACTAGCACCTTTAAACGGAGCTTTTCTTTCTTTTTCGCAGGTGAACCCCACGTGGATGGGGAGCCCGGTGATTTGCGCTTCCGAATAAAAGTTCTTAAGTAAGTAACTGGTCTAGTTAGACCGCTCTGGTTAATACAAAGAAAGCTTGCAAGGAACTTCCTGGCCGGTGTTGCCTGCTTGGCTGGTGTGGAGCTTACCCTTCAGCAGTCTTGTGCAGCCAGGGATCTGGCTGCGTAGGATGTTCAACCGTGATGATGCTAGAGTAGCTGGCTTCACCGCTGTTAAGATGCTGTGATAATTCCAGTTTTATTTCATTTGGCTTGAATTCTGGCATGCCTTAATAGCTCCTATGTGAATCACATGCAATATATCCTTTTTTTCCATAAACATACTATCTCCCTATTGTAAGGAAATGCACTACTAAGAAAATCGTTGTGTGAGTCACAACTTCTTGACACGCCTCACCACTCATTGCCCTAGAAATAGAAAGGTTAGTAGTAGTACATATCTTGCACAGGAAATCGGAGCTAAATTTTATTCATTCATTCACTTCCTCTCCGATTTGTGAATTTTCCAATTCACAATGGAGAGGAGGAAGGTAAAGGGCCTATTTTCCCCTGTGGGGAAGGAGAAAAGTTCCAAGGTCTTTTATTTCCACAGGCACCCGGTCTTTGAAAGAAGAGGAGATGACTTGTATACAAATGTGACGATCTCGCTGGTCGAGGCACTTACGGGCTTTGAAATGGATATCGCCCACTTGGATGGGCACAAGGTGAGGCAGGGGTTTGCTTTCTTGCTGCGTGTAAACACAATTTAACTGTAGGTCTCCCGTGCTGAGGGTTAGGTTGCTTGGGTTCTGTAGAGCTGCTGGGTTGTATACAGTGTCCCCTCTGCTAGAGACTTCCAGGCCAGTTCCTCTGGAGTCAAAACAGGCTCTGCACAAGGGGTGCACAGTGTGGGTCTTGTTTCCAGGCTGTCACAGCAGTTACTACATGTCTGGTGTTAGTTCTGGCACACGTCGTGGCAGTAATACTGCTTGGACCCCTCGAATATCACTGCCTTCAGCAAGGAATTGATACCAGTTGAAGCTTTTCAGTGGGTTGGAAAGGGTATTGGGGTACACGCGCAGAACACTAGTAACGTTCTGAAATTTCTCTTGTCTCTAGGTTCACGTTGCTCGGGATAAAATTACGAAACCCGGGGCCAAACTGTGGAAGAAAGGAGAAGGGCTTCCAAATTTTGATAACAATAATATCAAAGGCTCGCTAATAATAACATTTGATGTGGAGTTCCCCAAAGAGCAACTGACAAACGAACAGCGGGAAGGTGCGTGCTTTAAAGCTCTGTTGTGGCAGCGGGCTGCACAAAGCTCTCGCCAAAGCTGATAAGAACTTGGCACATCTGAACCCGTGGCCTGTGGTGGTCAGGAGGGGCTCTCCTTTCCCTGTGCCCCTTGTACAACATGACACAGTTGGCCCGTGCCCCGTGATTAACTTCCATTTCCCTTTGAAGCAAGCAAGGTTGGCTGCTGCAGTTGTAGGGAACCAGATTAGGTTGGGATGTGCCGCTGCGGGGATGTAGCACTTGGCAAGTTTGCAGGAGCTTTGTTTTGTAGCTGGCCATCTGTCTGAGCTGGAAGACTCGCTGGGCTTAGCCTATGTCTGCTTTGCCTTCGCTGGAATGGGATCACAAGCTGCTTTCCAGCCCGTTTCTACTTTCTTGGAGGCAAGACTTGTGAAAATCCCTCTACTGTCAAGGGTAAAGAGTGTCATGCAGCATCAGGAGAAGGATTGTTCCTCTCTACAACTCCTACCCCGAGTGCTTTGTGGCTGTATGGGGAAGAAGGGTGCAATGCAGATGTTTGGTGGGAGGGATCTGCTTTTTGGTTTCAGTGCTCAAATGGAAACTTTTGATGGAACACGTAGAAAGCCTAAAATTGACAGGAGAGCAAATCCTAGCTGGAAATTCCTCTTTGTTTCAGCAGCTTCTGTGGTAGGTTCTGCTGCTCTGCGCAAGGCATCAGAGTAGGCATCAAGGGCCACATCCTCTGCTATGGGGCAAAGAAGTTCCTGGCACGTACCGGTGCAGCTCTTCAGAAAACTCCCATCCCCAGAACTTCTTCCAGCTGCTCAGGGCTATTGTATTTTCTTCTGCTGAAGGTGCCCTTTTAGTGGATTCTGGCAGCTGTCCTGGTAGAACGAAGCAAACGCGCAGCTTTTCTGGACCACTCAAGCCCCTAGAGGGAATCCAAGCCTTGGGTGGGCTTTTCTCAGCCCTGTGGCACTTACTGCTGCGTTGGTGACACTGGTAGCTGCAGCTCCAGCGCTGACTGATGTTCCCCGCCTCTTCCTGCAGCTGTTTGGGCTGTGAAGTCTGTGCCTCTGGGCTGTGCTTTGAGTCAACCTGTTCTGTGTTTTGACCCTGTTGGTCGCAAGCGTGTTGTGCCCAGTGAACGCACTGGGGGGAAGTTTCATTCCAGGCTCTGCTGCCTTTCGAAGCTTCGTAAGGCGACAGCACCTCTCGAACAGACGTGAGGTTTTTCCAGCTGTTGCTCTTGGCAGTTTGTGAAGAGACTGGGCAAAGAGCAGCGAGAGAAGCCTGCATGTTTGTCAAAATTGCTTGCACACCTTTATGGATATGCCGGGAACGGAGAAGTGGTGGTACTGGCATGAATGTGTTCAGGCATGCGGCCTTCGGGTGTCTCACTCCCTCCTAAAGCAATTCCACGCTTCCCAGGGGAAGGCGACTGGGTTAGGCAGTCAGATGCATTTCTGTGTGCTAAAATATCTCCAAACATCCCGTGGTTTAAGGAGTTTTATGAGGGAATAGGTCTATTCATGTTGTGTGGCAGCAGTTCAGTGTACACATTCAAAGGCAAACTGGAGGCTTCAGAATTCAAAACATCCCTTTCTCTTATTGTTGGCGGTGGTCCTAATTTCTTATCTCAAAACCATATGTACAGCTCCTGGGGCAGTCAGAAGATACGCCGACTCCGAGAGCACCGCTCTGGTCAATGTAAGCTTTGGAGTCAGAGAAATAATATGCTTTCTTTCCTGCCAGTGTGACATCAGGGAATTTATTGCCTGTTGATAAGAGGCGACTTTCTCTTTGACGTAGCTCTCGTTCATCTCTACCGACACTTGTTTATTGGGTTTTTTGGAGCTTTGGATCCTTTTTTTTTAGCTCTGGAGTGCTCAGAGAGCAACAGCAGGCAGGAAAGTGCCCAGGTTGTGTTGTAACCTGTCACCTGTTGGTGGTGTCAGAAGAATCTCGAAGTTGGCTCTATAAAAAAAGAAAAAATGCCTGAGGTGCAGTAGCACCAAATGTCAGGATTCCTGGCTGGAATTCCTGATTGAACATCAGTTATGTGTTGAAATATCCTGTGCGCTAATGAGGGTATCCTTCAGGCCAGCAGGCAGCTGCCTAGAGCTCGCTAGCAGGAAACGAGGTATGGGAACGGTGCTAATCCCACTTTTTTTTTCCTCAGGGTTACTGGAGCACACCTTTCTCCAGCTATGTCCTTCCTTTCAAAGAACTACACATCCAGGAGGCACATCCTCTTACCCATCAGCCAGGAAGCAGCTTTGAGCCTCCTTTGGCTGTGGAGGGGAAGTGAACTTGCCTTGCACTCCGCTGGAGAATGACCCGTCCTTAATAATTAGCAGGCTCCCGTAGAGGGGCTCGCTTTGCCCTGCTGTTGAGGATGTTTCTGAATGTAGAAAATAATTTGGGATTCTCTGGGCAGCAAGCAAGAGGCATGAATAGTTCTTACGTGGCAGAGAGTCACCTCTCTTCCAGTTATTACTTCCAGGAGAGTTTTCTTACGTGGCAGAGAGTCACCTCTCTTCCAGTTATTACTTCCAGGAGAGTTTTCCAGCATTTTAACAGAGCTACTGTGACTCTAGTGCATCAAATCGCCTGTCTTAAAAGACAGTAAGATTTGTAGCCGGGGTGATTTAAGGGTAGGCAAGCAGGACAAGGTTTGCAGGGAGACAGACTCCCTTTTGGCTGGATTTCCTGAAAGCATGCCTGACAGCTTGGGGTTTTTAATACAAATAAATTGATTGATTTAATTACTGATCCTCCCTCTCCCTGGCTGTGCACCTCACTTAAAGTTAACGGCTACTGCGCTATTTTCTAGGCAGCCTGATCTGACCTGTTGTACAAACATGTAAAAGCATCCAGCCCCCCTCCCATCCCGATTCTGGCGTCAGTGGAGCAGCAGAGCAAGCTGATCCGAGGCAGGACTGCCTTTGTCCTGCCCTCTGTCACGTTGAAGCGCAAGCCAGCTGCCTTTGTGCTGTTGTTGCAAGACTGATGCTGTTTTGGGGACATCCAACAGCAGAATTATAGCGGTTTAGCTTGATTTGGTTTTTTTGTATTATTGTTTGAAAGTTCCCTACAGCTCAGGGAGTTTTTTCTCTCCGTTTTGGGTCCTGACAGCCCCTGCTCAGGCTCAGTGGTTTCTGGTGGTGGTCAGAGCAGAGATTCTGCCGCGCTGAGGGGCCTCGTGGCCAGGGCAGTGGGACTTCTGGCAGTGTGTCACCGGGCTGACTTTAAATTGGAGGGGTCTCCATCTTTATCTCCAGGAAAACAGCATGACGCGTCCATTCTTGGCAGTCCACTTCCTCTGTTTTGTGCGGACTTGCCCTTTAAGGAGCAGGGAAGACCTGCCAGTCTCTCCCTGGATGTGCTGACCCCAGTAGATGAGCTATTATGGGTTTAAGGGCTGACTCACTCTTCTCTTGTTCTGCTCTGGTAAGAATTTGATACTGACAGGACAGTTCTTTTGAAATGTTTTACGAATGGGCTTTCAGGGGTGGGGAAGATGGGATCTGTAAAGTTATCTCCTTTGTGAAGCGGTGGGTTTCAAAAAAAACTTAAGATTTTTCAGACCTTCAATAGCCCGCGGATAACAAGTTTGTTTCTCTCACTTGCCTTCAGGGAGTGTTTCTAGTGGACAGTAGTGTCCCCAGGCATCTCCTACCGGTGTGAAAACCTCTGCTTTCTAATTACTTGTGTGAGTTTCTGGAGCTGGTGAGTCCAGAAGGACTCAAACGTAGCCCTCCCTGTCTTCTGCCAGCAGATTTCTCTTGGGCTGTAGGGGGAGCCTGGGGAGGTGAGCTGGATGAATTCAGCTCTGGAAATACTCAGAAAGCTGTTTGGTGTTGCGGTTTTACTTGAGACGATAAAATCGTTGTCGGCTTCAGTAGCAAAGCAGCTCTGGGAGCCAACTGTATCCCTGTGAGGATCTCGAGGTGGTGCTCTGGGCTTTGAGTTTGTAGCAGAGGAGACTTTTCTCCTTGGACGCGCTGACCTTGCGTGGTCCTGAGAATTCATGAAAGCACTGGGATGGCATCACTAACCTTGGTCCTGTTTTTCCTTGTAGGGAAGCTGAAGGAGCAGGAGTAAAGCTGGGTTTGGGGAGATTTTTCCTGGTTTTTTGTTGTGTTTTTTTTTTTTAATAAAGATGCTCTTAGCCTTGAAAGGTTGGTGCCACGGGGCCCGCAAGCCAGATGTGTAAATGCAGAGTCATCCTCCCGAGCCAGATGTGTAAATGCAGAGTCATCTTCCTTTTTGTGCCGTGCGGTAACACTTTTCCTCTCTCTTGCAGGTCTCAAACAGTTGTTGAAACAAGGATCGGTGCAGAAGGTGTACAACGGCTTGCAGGGATATTGATGTGTGGAACAATTGGACTTAACTGAAAATGAAAAGTCAGATTTGTTTGCAGTCTTTTCTCCTGCCCGCTGTAGAATGGAAAAGAGGGAGGGTGGGGCAAATGGTGAGGTATATATAATTATTTTTTTTTTCCTTCGTAATTTGTGGAAGTGCTCAGATGAGTTGGGGGAAATACTGCCCTTTTTCAGGACATAACTGGTGCTGCCTATCACGTTCCGCGTCCTGGAACAACAAAGAGACTCCTTGAGCAGGAAAAAAAAAAAAACAAATGGGGAAAGGAGTTTTAAATTCCCCACAGATTGGAATTTCTGGTTTTTAAATATATTTTGATGTGACTTTTCTTGACCATCTCAACATATTTTCATCGCTCCTCCTGCTTTTTATGTCCTTTGTGTCAGTCTCTTCCGAATTTCTGTTGTTTTGGGGTGGGTGGGTGGTTGGTTTTGGGTTGGTTTTTTTTTTTAATCCCAGTCCTTCCTGCCCTTTCCCTCTGAGTCCAGAGTGTGGTTTTGCTTCAGAGCCGGTGTTTGTGGGGCAGGAGTTTGGGTGCTGTTGGGAGCAGACCGGCAGGAGACCCTTCACGGGCTGTGTTAAGCCCCACGGATGGTTGGGAAAGCAGAGGAAGAGAGTCTCCTAAGGCTCCTTTGGACTCTCTTAACTACCAAGTAGTCCTCATATCCCCAAAATTAATGTTTGATTACTTACTATTTTTTTTAAAATTTGAAGTCACAACAGCTTAGCAAAGACTCCTCAGACTTCCACGCTGGGATTTTGGAAAAACAACGGGAACGGCTCCTGGTGGCCTTGGTTCTTCTTTGTTGCCCCCTCCCAAATGTAACGAACAGCTTGTCCAGAAAAGTTCACTTACCTCCCGCGCTCTGTCCTCTGTGAGGACGGGTGAAGCCAACAGCACGGAAATAAAGATGTTGGAGTTGGAATGGCCAAAAACCACCTGGTGATGTGTTTCAGCAGCCCTTACCCTGGGCCAGCTGCAAGTCGTTGGGCTAACGAGGAAGGGTCCCTTCAGAGATGGGAGCTGGGAGCTGCTGTAGAGGGTGAAAGCGCAGCTGCTGCTAGCAGGAAAAGCTCTGTAGCTGTTTTATTTGAACCCAGGACCTGCTGCTCTGGTCTCTGCGGTGAAGACCCTGCTGCTTTAAGCATCCCCATCAGGGACTCTCATCTCCACGTGTTCTTCAGGGAGCGGAAGCTAAACAGTTTCTCGGAGGTGCTTTTGTCAGTCAGGCTTGTGCTTCCCCCCGACGGGGATGTAGGCAGCAAGAGAATTGAGGCGGTGATCCGTGTGGAAGATGATTGGTGTGGGACGGTGTTCTCCTTCCCTCGGTGCTCTTGGGGGGGACACTATAAAGTGGGATCCTTACAGCCGCTGCCTTATACCTCCTCCCCTGCCCGGGAAACGGGTGGGATCTGGTTTTTCTACGTGGAAATGTCCGCTGGGGAGCAGCGGCAGGAGGCTCGAGGTTGGTTTTTTGGGGGTTTGTTTCTCTTCATTGTGAACTCGAAGTAGGTTGGAGAGGTGGAGAGCGGCTCTGGCCCAGCCCGCGTGTGCTGCCCTTGGTCTGGCAACGTCCCACCCAACCCTTAAGCTCCAGCAGGAGCTGACGCAGCGGAAGCAGCAGCACTGGGAAGGTTTCCTGTTGGATCCTTTGCACGTTTGCCTTGGCAGAGCGAAGCAGGGGCTTCGGGAACAGCTGAGCGAGGGGGGACGAGGCAAACCTGGGATGCCGAACCCTCGGTCTCAATGCTCATCTCCCGCAAAAATCCGTAAGCCGTGAATCCCGGGGGAGGCTGCTACCTTGAGCGTCTGCCCCTTTGGTGACCAGCTCTTCCCAGGTGTCTGTAGGAAGCTCTGCCCCGGCTTCCCCCACAACCCTTAGCTTAGATCTCCAAGAAACCTTGGATTTCCAAGAGGCTCCTTCCGATATCCCTGCGCGTGGGGCCGGTTCCTGTTATCTCAGCCCCTCGCGGGTTGCTTTGCCGGTTGCCTTTCTACCTTCCTAGTCCACTCGTGCGCTGCCGGTGCTCGCCTGTAGCCATAAAGCCAAAAAGGCCGGGATTTCACTCCCAAAGTCTCAACTTCTCGGCAGGAGAAGGTGGTGTAGCCTTTTACCTGCGCCCCTAGCAGCCGGCGGTGCGGTTATTTCGGGCATGAGTACTTGTTCCTTCTGCTGCCTTTCCTTTCCTTGCTAATTCTTTTCCTTCCTGTAGTTTGTGGGTTGTTTTGTTGGTTTGTGGGGTTGTGTGGTTTTGTTGGTTTGTTTTTTTTTTTTCCCTTTTCACTGTGGGTCTGTGCTCCTCCCAGAGGCCAGCAGCGCAGCTCCAAAGCCCCAGCTTTTACCGGGGTGAGAAGAAAAACAGAAAAAGCCCCAAATCATACCTTGCAGCCCCATTTCCTTCCCCCGGCCCCCTTTCTGTGGGTGCGTGCGGAGCTGCGATCCTCCGCCTTTCCCACCTTCGGACAAAGCTTCCAGGGTTTCCATGCTGTCTTCCCCAGGCAGGAGCGTGCAGTAGCGCGTGCCGGGCTCTGGGTCAAACATTTCCCCTTGGTTTTGGGGTTTGGTACGCTCACCCGAGGGAAGTTGTGCTGCTTTTAGGGTCGTGGGGAGAAGGTATTTGTCCTCCAAGGGCCCGGGGGTGTCTGGCCCAGGGGGATGTGGAAGCTCTTTGGTGGCTGTGACATTCTGTTGTCCCCTATTTCAGTAACGTTTAGTTGGTGCAAGTGAGCTATAGCCTGCATGGACCCCTTTATCTCCTGTAAATGCTTCTTAGGAGGCTTCACATCGCCCCTTCTTCTTGGTTTGGGACCAAGCAAGCATCCTGAAGGTGCCCACCTCTGAGCTGAGAGTCCTGTAACGCACAGGCTTAATTTCCAGCCCTTTCTACGCGATACTGCTGTTCCCAAATTAGATCAAATAACTAATAATAATAATTTCTTAGTCCCCTTTTACCCTAAATCCTTGCCCAAGTCAAGGATTGTTGAGCGTTTAGATACAGGCGTGTTGTTCAGTTCTTCCAGCAAAACACTTGCCCTTGAATATATTCCGAAGAAGTCCTTGCTGCTGTGAGCAGGGGGGTGTGTAGATAACCACACGGTTCCTGCCTGGTTTATTTCTGAAATGAGTGGCTTTGATCACCTCCGGAAGCTGTGTTGGTTCCTCCAGGGCATCTTTTGGCTGGATCCCTCTCACCCTGGGAGAGGTGAAGGAGCAGATAGCGTGAAGACACCGTAGCGGGTAAATGATGGAGGTGAAAATGGGCTTCAGATCTGCTTTTCCAGAAAGCATCGTGTCCTGGCAGCCTTGTCCTCTCCTCCTGCAGCCTGGGCTTGCTGCATCTAGAGCCACGTTGCCCATCCCAGACCAGATCTTGAAGTTTTGGGGCTGTGCAGAGGAGCCTTCGGCATTAGGTATGCGGGGAGCAGTCGGGCCCGAGGGGGTGGCGTGTCCCTGGTGGCTTCAGCCGCGCAGAGGGTCACTGCTGTTTTATTTCTCGCCGCGGCAAGTGGCACTGCTTCCACAGAGCATCCCCTCCTCCCCGAGTCCGGGCAGGGGCTGAAAGTGTTTCCAAACAGCGGGGTTTTTTCTCCATGGAAATTTCTTTGTAAGTGCAATACAGACGCAAGTTTTTTTTCCAAAGAATTTGTTATTTTAAAGTACTTCTCTATATCTAAACTTTCCTGTGGAGATAAGAGGGGAGAAGTGACCAGTGCCAGGAGAAAATGGCTCTGAAGACACGTAGGTTTGCAACTTTCCAGACCACATCTGCTCCAGTGGCTGAAGA
>NW_009648948.1:79794-84662 GCF_000708025.1 Charadrius vociferus | reverse complement strand
GTGCCCGCTCTGCTCCAGGGGCTGAAGGTCGGGGGGGGGGGGGGGCTCTGGCTGGGAAGGGGAGGTGGAGCGATGGTTCATCACTGGAGCAATTTTGGGGATTAACAGTCCCTCCGGGCTGATGAGCGGTGGTGGAGCATCTCTCCTGGGTGGGGTCGCTCAGACCCAAGCGGGTCCCCAGGGCATGGGAGGGGACGGCCTGGTTGGGTGTAGGGTGGGAGGTGTGGTGGGACTGGTGGCATCCCGCTGCCCAGAAGCTGCCCTTCAATCCCGAGGGCCACGTAGCCCTGTTGACTGTGGCCACCAGCCAGCTTTCTCCTCCCACTTCCCCTGACCTGGGAGGTGAGAGGAAAGGGAAGAGGGCAGCCATGGGGCCTGGGCAACCCCTCCAAGGAGGGATGTGCCAGCACAGCCCTCAAATATTTCCGTGGACCTGCCCCTTCTTGGGCGGGAGCTGCTCCAAAGCAGATACCCAGCAGCCTCCACCCCCAAAATGATGTTGGGTCCTGTCCCGTTCCCCCCCAAACAAAGCATCTGGGCTGGCCGGAGGCTGTGTGTGTTGCAAATCCCCCTCGCCCCCCCGGGTTAAAAAGGATGTTTGAAACCTGGCGATGGTAGAAATGAAAACAGCTGTGACAATGTGACCGCTGGGGAATTCAGAACGGGGCTTGTTTAGTCTTTAAAGCTGTGATGACACCAGCACAGATGTCAGGGGCATTCGTAACGATAATCCCTTCCTCCTGCCCCCAGAAATTTAAGTCGATGTTGGGGGAGATGTTGAGTAAGGGGGGGTTAAAGCCTCCCAGGTGTGTTCACCCTCTTGCAGAAAGCCAAAAAAACCCTGAGGAGCAAATTAAAACCACCCCTGGGTTGACAGTGTACACAGCGAAGGCTTGGTGCCTGTCCCAAGCCGTGATTGAGGGTGGAAGAGCAGCCAAATTTGGGAGAGGATGGGCCATGGATGTGGCTACCAGGCACGGGAGAGATGGTACGTGGTTGAGCAGCTGTGCGGAGGGACCCTGGCTTGCAGATGGCCATGTGTCCCCAACGTACCGCTCCAGGACGAGTGTTGGTGGCCCCACCATGAGGTGAGTCGGGGATAAGGAAGAGAAATTTTGGAGCTGTGCTGGAGTAGGATGTGGATGTTGTTGCCATAACCCCTCAGCTCTTGGCCACCATGCCCACATGGGGCACAGGTGGTGGCCACCATCAAGGAGGTGGCCCTGGGACAGAGAGGTGGCAGCTTTGGGTGCGTTACACATGGGGATGGTCCAGGATGAGGCTATTTCTTGGGATCCTTCTATTTTGGGGGGGATCCCTGGGGCTGGGCGCTGCCCCATCCCCTTTGTGAGCGCTGGTGGAGACTTCAGAGGTCAGCAGCAAATTTGGCTCTGTTCTGGAGCACTCTCCTGCTGCGACCAACGGACACGGGGAGCCTGGGGGCAGGAAAAAGGCTTTTCCAGAGCTGTTTAAAGTGGAGACTTCCTCATCTGTCCAAAAAAGATGACGCATTTCAGAAACGAAAAGCAAAACAAGCCCTGTTGTCCCAGACCTCCCCGGTTTCTCCTGGGTGCCATCCCTAACCCCGGCATCGCTCTCCCGTGGGAACCAGAAGAAGGAGCTGCAGCCACGGGACGGGGTGGGGGAATTTGGGATGAAAATCACTTGGGGTCTTGGGACCACGGTGCAACGTCTGCCTCCAGGTGCGGGCAGTAGAGACGCCCCAAGTCCCAAAACCAAAGCAGAGCTGTGAACGCAGCGGTTTCTCCTCTCTGGAAGTTGCCTCCAAGCGTTTTTATCCCAAACCCCACTGCCTTCGTCCTTCAGCGTCAGCCTCGTGTCCCCCGATTCCCGGGGCGGGGACAGGCAGCGCTTGGCCCGCAGCAGAGCTTCCCCACCGAGGGCGCTTCTTTAGCAGCAGCAGCGGGTTTTTGGACCCTCCGGGCTCTTGGCTGCCATTTCCCTTTCGCAAAGGAGCCCGCTGAAGGGTGGGGAGCGCCCCGGCCCCGGGGGGCTGCTGGGGCGGGGGGTGGCGGGTGGCCAGAGTGACGAGATGTGGTCTTTGGAGACCTCCTCCTCTGTTCCCTCCTTATGGACAACCGCTATGTCATCTTCCCATCCCCTTTCTGTCCTGCGTCTCTTTTCCCATCTTCCCCTCCTCTGAGCCGCAGGGAAGGGTGTTTAGGAAGGAACGAGGTGAAAGTTAATCCAGGAAAGCTCCTGCCTCCTGCGCTGTCCCATTTTTTGGTGGCCACCGCCAGCTCCTGGCTCATCCCCTGCCCTTTCTGCCCTGGGGCCAGTGGAGACGAGGACAAGTTGTGCTCAAAATCTTGCTACGGGCGAAAGGGAAATGCGGCCAAGACTTTATTATTAATATAACCGAAGTCTAAACGGTCAAAGGGCAGGTTTTAGCTCAGCTCGAGGTTGCAGAAAAGGAAAATAAAGCGGTGAAAGCTGTAGAGCGCTATAGTGATGCAGCTCCGCGTTCCCTTTTGTAGTCCTCACGGAGGGGGTTTCTCGCCTTGGGGTCCCCAGCGCATGGCCCCGCGCCTGCCCTGCCCCTCGCCCGGCGTTGCCTGAGCTCCCGCATCCCTCCGGGATGCGCATCCTTACAGGAGAGAGGCGAACGCGTCGGTCTGCTCAGAAAAACTGTCCCGTCACAGCAGTCTGCGCTCAGCCTCGGTGCCTCGTGCGAAGACGGGGATGTGACAAATACAAGCGGGGTGGGAGAGCTGACGGGTGGGTTTATTGGGTGACATCCTCCCTCCCGGGAGTTTCTCCCCACTGGAACTGGGATAACGGAACGGAACGTTTCAGTGCCGTCATATTAACCCTTTCTCGTGCCGCTTTCCCCCCTACCACGCACATACCGCCCCTTTTCCCCATTTTTTCCAGCTGTGCCAAGCGTTAAGTCTCAGTGCACCGTGCCAGCCCGGCGTGGGGACCGTCCCCCGGGGCAGGGTGCCGCTCTTGGCGGGGAGGTGTCACCCCAGCTTGGACCAGGCAGGGAAAGCCACCGGTGTCCTTTGGGAGCAAAGCCTGCGGCGCTGGGGAGATAACATCCCTTGCAGGGGCACGGGCTCCGTCCTCGCCTCCACGGGGTGGTGGAGGGTCCATCCCCTGCCTCCACGGGGTGACGCGGGGACAGCTGCTGTCTCCGCCAGCAGCTGCCTCCCGTGCACAAGAAGATCCCCACGGCCATGCCCAGCAAGGCGAAGGTCCCCAGGATCAGGCCCAGCACCAGCGGAGCGTGCGACCGGCTGCTCTGTTTTCCTGCAAGAGGCGAGAGGGGATGGAGGTGATGACTGGGGTCACCCTCACCGTGCCACCACATGTGTCCTCCCCCTCCCAGTCCCACCACGGACCCGTCGCGGCGCTCTGAGCCCGCAGGATGCCGACGCAGGTGGTGTTGAGGAAATGCTGGAGGTCCCGGGTGGTCTTGGGGTACTTCATGAGCTCCCTCTGGGCGAAGGCGGCCACCGCGTCTCCGCCGGGCCAGCGCCGCTCCCAGGTGGCATTGGGGACATGGAAGCTGAGGAAGGCCGTCCCGTTGAGGGTCACCTCGTAGAAGCTGTGGGCCGTTCCGTTGGGGAAGAGCTGGCAGCCCAGGTGGCAGCTCAGGCTCTGGGTGTCTGCGGGGACAGAGGGAGGGTCAGCACGCTCCTGTCCTTGGCCGCCCCTTGCTGTTGCTGGCACCGAGCCATGCACTGAGTTTGCGAGGCCTCAGCCTCGTGCCGCCCGACCCACCCACAGCTTCGCTTTCACTGGGTTTAGCAGCAGCATCCACTTTCCCAACAGACAGGAGGCCGTGCTTGGTTTTTCCCTTCCTTACCTGCGTACAGCACAGCTTCAGGTTTACAGACGGGAGGTTTTTCGGCACAGAACGAGAGATTCATCACTCTCACGGAAGGATGCGGCATGGGGAGGTGTGAGGATGCAGGGCGAGAGGAGGCACGGGGCTCACACTGGAGGCCCCGAGGTGAAAAAGTGCTCCCCGAGGGCCCAGGTAAAGAAATGCAGAGCTGGGGCAAAACTGGTTTGGGGGTAACCAAGAAAATGAAGGTAGAACACACCCTGTGCGGGAACATCGGGGGGAACGGGGGCTTAGCAGGGCGATGCAGGCAGGAACCCAAAACCATCGCCGTCAGCATCCCATGCCTCCCGCACAGGCTGCGGGATGCAGGCAGGGTACGGGCAGGGTGCAGGCAGGATGCAAGTGGGATGTAGGTGGGATGCAGGTGGGATGCAGGCAGGGTGCAGGCAGGGTTCCTACACCTCACCATCCCCCCCGGGCCGCAGCCCCCGGCCCTTTTCCCGAGGGGCAGCAGGAGGTTGAGCATCACCCTGTTCCCAGGCTGCGCTCCGGGTTAAGAAATTCCCGGCTCCGCAGAAGGGCTGCTTTTGCCCAGAAGGAGGTTTTGCACATGGCCGTGTGTCCCCCGTCCCTTTGCCCAGCTGTCCCCAAGGAGCCGTCCCTGTCCCCAGGCAGTGCAGGGGGGGGGGTCCCTTCCCCAGCAGGACCCGTCCCTGTGCCCCCCCCCCTCCCCGGGGTACCACTCACAGTTCATGGGCCTCTCCTTGTTGAAGAGCTTCACCAGCTGGCCAAAGTGGATCAGGTAGGAGGTCACGTCCTGCTGCCGCCTGGCCCACACGTCCGGGGGCTCCAGCGGCAGCACCTGGGTGACATTAAGCCCCTCCAGGAGATGGCTGAGCCGCCCATCCAGGCTGGCGTTCCCCCAGAAGATGGAGCTGCCTTTGGAGACGCGGGTGCGTTGCAGCATGGTGAAGGCGAGCGGGGCTGCGAGAAACGCCGGACCGTCACCCACCGCCCCGTCCCCTTCCTGTAAGCCCGTGGGGTGTCCCCCCCC
>NW_009648948.1:76544-77923 GCF_000708025.1 Charadrius vociferus | reverse complement strand
CCCCCCCCCCCCTTCTCCGCAGGGCTACGAGGGGCTGGTGGAGGGGGGAGACAACATCAAGCAAGCCAACTGGCTCAGCGTCTCCAACATCATCCAGCTGGTGAGGGGCACCGGTGGGGTCACGAGGACCGCCCCCCGTATCCCACCTCCCCGTATCCGTGTCACGAGCTGTGTCCCCACACACACACTTTTCTCTCCCCAGGGTGGGACGGTGATCGGCAGCGCCCGCTGCAAAGCCTTCACCACCCGGGCAGGCCGGCTGCGGGCCGCCCGTAACTTGGTGGAACACGGCATCACCAACCTCTGCGTCATCGGCGGGGACGGCAGCCTGACCGGTGCCGATATCTTCCGCTCCGAGTGGGGAGGGCTGCTGGAGGAGCTGGTCCGTGATGGTGGGTGAACTCCCCCTCGCTCACAAAACCCTTGGGTGGGTAGAGCGAAAGCGTTCAAGAGGTGTTGAGGTCCACCCCATCACTGTGACCCCCAAAGAGGGCTGGGCTCCTCTGCTGCACTGCAGGACCTGGCCCGATGCTGGGGGAGATGACAGGAGCACCCTAAAAAAACTGGTGGTGCATGGCATGTCCCCCAACGCCACCCACAGGACAGATCAGCGAGGAGGTGGCCCGGGAGAACTGTCGCCTGAACATTGTGGGGTTGGTGGGCTCCATCGACAACGACTTCTGCGGCACTGACATGACCATCGGCACCGACTCGGCGCTGCACCGCATCATGGAGGTGATCGACGCCATCACCACCACGGCACAGAGGTGAGCGGGCTGGGGGCTGGGGGCTGGACCAACATGGGCATGGCACCCACCCACCCTCCTTCTCTTCCCACTCATGTCCTTGCAGCCACCAGCGGACCTTCGTGCTGGAGGTGATGGGCCGCCACTGCGGGTAAGCCCCTGTGGGTGGGGAAGACCATCAGCGGGATGGGATGCCACGTTTCGGGGCCGGTCCTGGTGCCGGTACTGCCACCACCGTGTCCCCCCAGGTACCTGGCGCTGGTGTCTGGCTTGGCCTCGGGCGCCGACTGGCTCTTCATCCCCGAATCGCCTCCGGAGGATGGCTGGGAGGACCTCATGTGTGAGAGGCTCGGGTGTCCTACCGTCCTGTACCCTTTTTGTCCCCGGGGGGACGTGGGCTGAGCCCCGCAGCCGGCACCCGGCCCCTGCGAAGCTTCGGGAGCTTCTGCCATTGTCCCTGTGAAACGGGGCACTCAGCCGAGCGCAAATCCAGCCCTCATGTGCCAGGGGCAGCGCTGGCTCGGGGGCTCGGCCACCCAGGACCTGAGCCACCAACCCCCCACACCGCCCCCGGGGTTACGGCCGGTGGGGGCAAAGGATGCTCAGGCTCAGCCGCCGGGGAGTTTTGGCTAA
>NW_009648948.1:63532-75186 GCF_000708025.1 Charadrius vociferus | reverse complement strand
GGCGGACGTTGCGGGCTGGCTGGGACGTGGCGGGTCCATGCTGGGCACCAAGCGGTAAGCGCAGCCCCCTGGGGTGGGGGCCAAGGGGGTGTAGGGGAGGGGAGGCGGCTGTCCCCGAGGATTGCGGGGGATCCCCCTGTCTTCACCCCACGGTCTCTCCTCCCCTTCCCCACCGCAGGACGCTGCCCAAGACCTGCATGGAAAAGATCGTGGAGAACGTGCGGAAATTCAACATCCAGGGGCTGCTGGTCATCGGGGGGTTCGAGGTGCGGGGGAAACCCTTGGCCCTGGTTCGGTGGGGACCGGGGTGGGCTGTCAGCGTCCCAGGCGCCCCGGGCCATCCCTTTGGGGATGCGCATCCAGCCCCGGGACCGGCATCTCCCCAGCCTTTGGCTGCTTGCAGGCATACGAGGGGGTGCTGCAGCTGGTGGAGGCCCGTGGGCAGTACGAGGAGCTCTGCATCATCATGTGTGTCATCCCCGCCACCATCAGCAACAACGTGCCGGGGACCGACTTCAGCCTGGGCTCGGACACGGCCGTCAACGCGGCCATGGAGGTGAGGGACGGGGCAGGGGGCAGCTTACAGGGCTGTACCGCTCCGCCAGGTCCCACCGTGTTTTGGCATGACATGCGGGAATGAACCGGCATCCCATCCTGGGTAGCAAAGATGGATTTTCCTGGTGTGACACCCATCCTTTTCTCCCGGCACAGAGCTGTGACCGCATCAAGCAGTCGGCCTCAGGCACCAAGCGCCGCGTCTTCATCGTGGAGACGATGGGGGGCTACTGCGGGTACCTGTCGACCGTCACCGGCATTGCGGTGGGTGCAGATGCTGCCTACGTCTATGAAGATCCCTTCACCATCCATGACCTGAAGGTGAGCGTGGCAAGGGGCTGCTTTCTGGCAGCATTGTTTGGGTAAAATAAGATGGAAAACCAGGAAAGAGAGGGCTCCGTGAAGCCGCCACATGACATTAGTGGCTCTTGAGTCCAAATGAGAGGACCTGGGATGGCTGCAGAGGACATGGGACACCGCTGGCATCCTGGTAATCATCTTGCAGGCCAACGTGGAGCACTTGACTGACAAAATGAAGACAGATATCCAGAGAGGGCTGGTGCTGCGGTGAGTTGGGGACACCTGGGGACGCTCGCTGGAAAACACAGCCCCGTGACGGGGAGTTGAGGCTGCAGCTGAGCCCTTCCCATGGCCGGAGAGGGTCCCTGGGCACAGTGAGGTTCGGCACGGTGGGTGCATGGCATCCCGCCCGAGGATGCTGTGCTCAGCCAGGGGGATGGTCCTGTGCTGGATGCCTCCACTGCCATCGCCACCGCGGCCCCAGGGTCCTGCTGGGAAGATGGGTTGGGGCTCTGGGCCTCAGGGAGAACGAAACGGTAAAAAAAAAAAAAAAAGGTGTTTAGGGGAGCATGGAGGGACCCCCTGGAGATGCCACATTATGGGGCAGCCCCCCAACCCCTTCCCTCTGCTCCCCCAGCAACGAGAAGTGCCACGAACACTACACCACTGAGTTCCTCTACAACCTCTACTCCTCTGAGGGCAAAGGCATCTTCGACTGCAGGATTAATGTCCTGGGCCACCTCCAGCAGGTACGGGGGACAGCGCAACACGGGCCACCACTGTCCCCAAGAGCCGGGCGAGCTTGACATCACCGTTTCTTTGTCCCCAGGGAGGAGCCCCGACCCCTTTTGACCGCAACTACGGGACCAAGCTGGGAGTGAAGGCGGTGCTGTGGATGTCGGAGAAGCTGCAGGAGGTCTACCGCAAGGGTGAGCTGAGAGGGTTGGGAGTCCTGTCGGGGGAAGTTGGTGCCACTGGGCGGCCCCTACTGCTCCAGGCTCGGCCACTTGGCCCCCACGAGGTGGCCATGGTTGGCTGTGTCTCCCTCCCAGGGCGCGTGTTTGCCAACTCGGGTGACTCTGCCTGCGTGATCGGGCTCAGGAAGAAGGTGGTGGCCTTCAGCCCCGTGACGGAGCTCAAGAAAGTCACTGATTTCGAGTAAGTCCCTGTCCCCATGCCCCAGTGGTTCACCAGGTCCCAGGGTCGTCCCCAGGGTCACCTGAGAGCCGCATCCCACTCTGCGCAGGCACAGGCTGCCCCAGGAGCAGTGGTGGCTGAACCTGCGGCTGATGCTGAAGATGCTGGCCAACTACCAGATCAGCCTGACTGAGTACATCTCGGGGAAGATGGAGCATGTCACCCGCCGTACACTCAGCATCGAGAAGGGCTTCTAGTCCCGCTAGCCTGAGCCGTAGCCCCCCCACCCCGTGTCCTCTCCATCCCCACATGCTGCTCGGGGACTACCGGGTCCCCGCCCTGTTCTCAGTAGCCCTGTAGCTTTGCCACCGATCCCTTAAAGCAGGCAGAGCCTGGTCCCGGCTCCCAAAACAGCAGAATCCTGCCCCGAATCCCTGGTCCGGGGGTCTGGTCCCTGTGCAGATGCAGGAAGGAGATGCTGCTAGAGCCCAGCTGCACAGCCCAGACTCTTCATCTTTCCTTAATGGTTTATTCCTATTATTTAATGATGGGGTATCCTGATTCCTTATTTAGCGGCTTGACCGCCTGAGCCAACTGCTGCTTTTAGTCGCCTGCTCTGCGTGCGGGAGGGGAGCCGAGGAGGATGCGGTGCAGTCCCGGAGTGGGTAGGGGCTGCTCCCAGGGGCTTTCGGCTGCTCCGAGAGCCCCAGTAAAGCTCCATCCTCCCGTGGTGTTTGCCCAGTGTGGTGTTCAGAGGGCTCAGCGCAGAGCACGGGTCCCGGCAAGCCCTTCTTCCCCGGCCACCTTGCATGACGCTTGGCTGTGACCATCACCGTGTGGCCCCGGGTGCCACCAACGGGGCTGCGCCCATCATCTCACCACCGCCCTGTATCTCATACCATTCGCGGTGCTGCTCTCCTCCTCTAAGATAAAACCCGCTGGAGCCAACCCTGCCTCGCCGGAGAGTGGTCATTGCGCGCCGATTCCCCCTGGGGAGGAATGCGGGAGAAGACCCGGGGTTAGGATGGGGATGGGCAAAGCCAGACGGTTTGTTGGAGCCGGATTAACGCTGGGGCAGGATGTTTCCCTGCTTCGTGCGTCCTCAAAGCCTGGGAGAGTGGGACCGCGGGCCTGGCTGGGCCGTGGCGGGTGCAAGGTCAGCATCCCTCTGTGGGCAGACTTCGCAATCCCGGAGAAACATTGCTTCTCCCTTGTTTTGGTTCCCACCTTCAAGGCAAGCGCAGCAGTGATTTATCAAGGCGATGCGTGTGTGTGTTAAGGCAGTTTCTCAGGGCGGCTGCCAAGCCTGCTGGCTCCCACGTGCAGCGCTCGGGCTTGGCTGAGCTCCGCCGGGCTTGGCTGATGCCAGAGGGCCGCGTGTAGCCCCTTTCCCAGGCTGCTTTCCTCCTGGGGCTTTCAGCTGACGATTCCAGCCTCTGGGACATGGCCAGGACGCATCACAGTCTTTTGGGTCCAACACGCAGTTATTTCTTTTCCTCCCTGCGGAGTTGTCCCCAAGTGCTTTTCCCCTAGCTGGCTGCATTTCTTGAAGACGATAATTATTGTATCTTCCCTGCTGGAGTTAAACACGCAGAGAAATCGCAGACCTGGCTGATGGAGGCAGCATTGCGGCTCTTCCTGAGCTCTTGGGGACCCCAGGCAGAGACCTGGTTGCCCATCCCAACACTGGGAAGGCGGCGGGTGGGAAACACGGTCTTCCACTGTCCCATGTGCTGCTTTCAGGGATCCTTAGCCAGCTCCCAAGAGGGACGCCCCTATCAGCCACAGAGCCCCGTGCCACTGTGGTTCTACGCCTCTGCCTCACCGTCAGCCTCCAAGAGTCCCCAAGGATGCTTTGAATGCGAGTTGTGCTGGATCTGCGCCTGCGGGCGGACAGCCACTGGCATTTTCTGTGACTGGGAAACATTTGTCCTCATCTCTCGGTATCCCTCGCTGAGGCAGGTCAGGGCAAAAGCGGGTAACGTCGAAAAGCCCTGCAGCTGTACTGTAGCCCAGGTGGAGCCTCGTGCCCGGGCGCAGCTGGCAGGCCCCAGGCATTCGGCTCCTCTCCAGCGTGTGTTTTCTCCAGCCTGGCACTCTTGGCAGCAGGGCACTGGAGGGACTGGCAGGGGACCACAGCCCTCCAGCAGCCAGGTTTAGGGTGTGAATGGGGAAGGGGTGTCCTAGAATCGTTATGGTTGGAAGAGACCTTTAAGATCATCGAGTCCAACCGTTAACCCAGCACTGCCAAGTTACCACAAAACCACGTCCCTCAGCACCACGTCTACACGTCTTTTAAATACCTCCAGGGATGGCAACTCTACCACTCCCCCGGGGCAGAAGTGTCCCCACACTCACATGAGCTGCACATTCAGAGGTGCTTGGGGCCAGGGGTCACTGCGGCCCTAACATCTCGTTTCCAGCCAAAAAAAAAAAGCCTGGAATGCCAAATTCCTGGGGGGAGACAGACAGGCCCAGCCCCCACCAAGGTCAACAGCCATGTGCCCTGCCAGGACGAGCAGAAGGGGACGTGGTGACATCCAGCCCAGTCCCAGGCTTCCCCCCTGCATCCCTGAAGAGAGGGCAACGCACAAAGCCATAAGCACCTTGCAGCGAAAGGCAGGCTGCCAGGTCCCCGGCGGCGTGAAGAGGCATGAGCCGAAGGGACCAGCCTTCTGCCCCGGGATGCTGCGGGGTCACCCTGCAAGGAGTGGTCGGGAGCATCCAGGGCAGCTGGCCTGGCAGCCGGAGCACCGGCACCGGCCAAGTATGACAAGCGCAGCACGTAGGCAGCAAGCTTTGCTCAGGGATGGTCCTGCCGTCGAGGATTAACAGCCCAATTTCTCCAGCAGCGAAGGGAGGAACTGTGCCAGAGCAGCCTCGGGCCACAGCGATTGCTCCATTAGCCACCCTCACCACAAACCTCATCACAAAAAAAGAAGCCTCGATGACCAACGATGACGCTTGCTTTGATCACTCTCCTCCCAGCAAAGCTGGGTGGGGGCTGGCACACCCAAACGGCAGCTCCCCTGTTCCCCGACATGGACAGGCGTGACTTCTGCCACCAGGCAGACTGTCAAGGCAGCCTGGGAGAGGACTGGCCCTCGGCGGAAGGGCAAGATGCATACAAGATGACGGGTAAGTCTCTCGGGCTCTGGCTGTCAAGGGAAGTCTGGTATATTATCTCATAAATCACACTGGCCATTTAAATGCAGCTGGGGTTAATGAAGAAGGCAAGAACGAGGTCATTTGAGGAGTTAAAGGCACCAGCAATCTTCACCCAAGTGAGGAGGGTCAGACTGTGCCCCCTCCCACCAAGGTGAAGTAAGCATGCTTGTGGCTGCAGGGGCTATCACCATCCCTGAGGAGCGTTCCTTCCCGGCAGCACGACCCGGTACGCAGGGGCTGGGACACCTGTGCGAACAGGGAGAGCGGTGACAGAAAAGCCACGCTGGCGTCTGCACCTGAGCACCACGTGTCCTATGTCTCAGGGGCCACCGTCCTGCCCAGGCAGGCTTTGCATCTCTGCATGAGCGAGCGAGCTTTGCTCGCTGATTCTTTTGCTTCCTGCGCTCGGTGTGGACTTGTGGCTGCGAGAAGGTTCCCAACAAGCACAGCGCCTTTGAAAAGCAACCCCTGCAGTGGCTCGGCGCAGTATCAACCAGCACCAGAGGCGGGTGAGCCATGTCACCGGCCCAGTGAAGCGGGAGGGCGCGGGGGCCCCCAGCCCTCCTCCTGCTCCGCGGGGCTGACAATGCAAGCCGTGAACCAGACGTAATGGAGCAATGCCCAGAGTCAGTTGTTCTCACTATGTTTGCTGAACCCCGGCCACTACTTACACGTCCTAGAGGGATAATTGGTTTTATTTGGTATGTCACAACGGTTTAGTTTGTATTTAACAGCTCTACAAAATCTTAGTAAATGCAGCTTTTTCAGTTAAAGAGAAACGCCACCCCTGATGCCTCTGCAAACCGGAGACTCGTTTTCTCCTAACGGCAAAACGCACAGGGGCTTTTTACTCTGACGTTGTTTCCTTAAGCTGCTCTAATGCCTGCAGGGGCATGTGGGGGTGAGAGTACAGCCGAGCGTTAAGGAGCTGGGAGAGAGTCATTTCTGTTTCACCAAGGCTGCACCGAGCTTTCCTTTGGGCCGCCTGACTGCCAAGTCAGATGCTGCATGCGCTAACGAGGACCAGAAGAAGTCAGGAGTTGAAGATAAATTAAGAATTTGACATTGACCTTCCCAATCTGCACCAGACAGTTCTTGGCGATCGTTTCAGGCAGTGTCTCCCTGACAGACTCCACAAAAACAAATCTTTGTGGTAGAAACTGTGTCTGCTACACACAAAGAGGGGCTGGCCGAGGGTGAGCCTGACAGAGAGCCGCCGCCAAGCAGTGACCTTTCTCACCATCAGCAGGCTTTGCCATCCCCCTTCGATCGCACAGCACAGCGGCAGCTCTCACCGCAGCCCGGCTTTGCTCCCAGCAAACAGCCCCAGCGACATGAGATACGAATGTTAACAGAGCCTGCTACGCAAGCAGGAAAGCTCCCGAGAACCAGCTCGGGGTGCTGCCAGCCCCAGCGCGATGTGCACAGCCAGGGGCGACGTCAGGAGCACCCCATCCCAGCCCCTCCGCAAGGGAAGCGCAGCGGGAAACGCCGAGGGTTTGGATGCAGCCCGGCATGTGTGGGAAGAACGGTGCTGCGGGTCTGGGGCCGGCTGGCGCTGCAGGGAGATCACTCCTCCTGCAGCTCCTTCTTCCGAAAGGCCTGCAGCCTCCTCCCCACCGTCTGCTGGACGATCTCCAGACCTTCCGCGTCCAGTTCCTTCATGAGAAGCAGGATGGCATTCAGGACATTGTTCTGTTGAGAGGAGACAGACGCTGCTTTATACAAGCATCTAAACGCCAGCCCGGAAAAGGACACTTGATTTTCAAAGAGCTGCTCTTTCTAGGAACTCCACCACCACCACCACCACCACCACCATCGTTGCCAGCAGTTTGCAACAGCCACCTGCAGCTCCAGGGACAGACCAACCAAGCCCTCGGGGCAAACATGGGCAGAGACTGCATGTGACGAGGCTAACTGGAATGCAGGACAAACCCGTCCGCCCGGTCCCACACAGACTGCCCACATGCCTTCCACTCCTGTAAGGAAATCCTTGGCGCATTGAAGAGCAGCCACCCTCTCTCTCCAGCGTGACCACCGCGTGTAGGATGGGAAAGGACAGGAACTCTCTCATCCGAGGAATACGAAGAGCTGGTAGAATCGCAAAAGCCCGAGCTGAAAGGAACCCCTGAAGGTCCCCAGCCCAACCTCCCACTGACGGAGGACTACTGCCAACATCAGACCACGGCTCTGCCAAACCATGTCTTGAAAAACTCCAGGGAGAGATTCCGCAGCCTCTCTAAATAACTGTCCTTCTAGGGAAAATCTTTTTCCTACTGTCCAACCTGAACGTCCCCTTGATTAATATTTTCTTTTCCCAAAGGCCAGAGCCTGCAGTGCTACTCGTGGTGCTGCAAAGCGATACACTCAAGTATGTTTAAAACATGAACGAGAGATCGCAGGCAACTAAAATCAGAATGAGGCAGAACGTGGTGTAGATCTCACCCTGCGGATTGCAGTGGTGACCCTGAGCCCAGGAGACACCAATTCCCAGCTGAACAGCCAAAATCCATGAGGTTCACCTGAGGCTACACCATGGAGGGATCTGAGGAACCATGTAAGCTTTCAATCCAGCAGTCTCCTGTCCGCTAGACCAACAGTATGCCAGCTGCATTTCAGCCGCTGCCCAACTGCCACGTGTTTTTAGCACAACCCCAGCGAAGGGACAACCCCACATGAGCTCATGTGCAGACAGATCAAGAGGACAAACTCCATCGGGCTTTCTTTACATTGCATGGAATGGGATAGGATAATAATTTCCATTGGAAGGGACCTACAACCATCATCTAGTCCAACTGCCTGACCACTTCAGCGCTGACCAGAAGCTAAAGCATGTTGTTAAGGGCATTGTCCAAATGCCTCTTTTTAAGGCACTGACAGGCTTCAGGCATCGACCACCTCTCTGGGAAGTTTGTTCCAGTGTCTGACCACCTTCTCGGTAAAAAAATGGTTCCTCATGTCTTGTCTAAACCTCCCCCGGCACAGCTTTGAACCATTCCGACATGGCCTATCACTGGACCCTAGGGAGAAGAGCTCAGCACCTCCCTCTCCACGTCCCCTTCTCAGGAAGCTGCAGAGAGCAATGAGGTTGCCCCTCAGCCTCCTTTTCTCCAAGCTAGACAAACCCAAAGTCCTCAGCCGCTCCTCACAGGACATGCCTTCCAGCCCTTCACCGGCTTTGTTGCCCTCCTCTGGACACATTCGAGGACCTTCACATCCTTCTTGAATGGTGGGGCCCTGAGCTGCACACGATGAAAACCAATTTGGTCTTTGAAAGATACTCACTCTCTTCTTTCGGTTGCAGTCTGTCTCTCGAGGTGAAAAGGAGGAAAATTTATCCCTGGGAACAGGCTTCATACCAAGCTCCTCTCGAATTTTGCTAAAGAAGGGGAGGAAGAGCAAATGTTATTATGACCAGCTGCCAGAACCTTCCTCTGCCAGGCCAATCCTTTCTAATCGTGGCCAACCATGTAAGAAGTATCTAGCTGAAGGACTCAAGGCACATCTCTTCACACACCATCACTGCCTACTGACCACAACACCCCAAGTAAAACTTCCACGTGTTAGCAAGGGCCACACAGCTATAAAATATAAACGAGGACACTGCTACAAGGTGTCTGCTCACAGCCCCACCTGGGAGGACATATTCCCATGCCTGATCCTAGCTGGGACTCCTGACTGTCCATGTAACACTGCACTTGACCAACATGTGCCACAGTGCTGACAAGCGCCAAAATGCATCACAGAAGCAGAGCTAAGCAGGAACGGACTGGAGCTCACGCTTCAGAGAGGATCCATCTCTGTCCGCACACGCAACCGACACGCTTGAGATTTAAGTACCCACCTACAGAAGAGCCTGTTTTGCAGATACAGAACCAGACCCACAATTGCTATCAAACCAGCACAGCTCCACCACGGTTAACTGGAATAATAGGAATTTGAACCAGCTGCAGGCCTGGCCCAGGGAATATCAGGGTAGGCTGGCAGGGTCCTCTCATGCTACATGCGAGTTCAGCCCAGAAGCCCTAACAGCTCACGAGCAAGCCCTCACTTTGTCTCCTCCAGACTGAAGTTCAGCAGTTCACTCTCGGTCTCCGTCGTGGATTCAGCAGCACTGGATTCAGTGGACTCAGGGCAGCCATTCTCCACACTCCTCCTGGCTGGTGGGGCTGCGATCTCCTCACCGTCAACCAGGGCCTGGGACAGTTCTTCCTCTGTCACAGCTGCAAAAGCCAAAACAAAACCCTGCTGCAATGAACTCCAGCAGCCCAGGAAGACAGCATCTGTAACAGGCCATGTACTGCTGCTGCAGAGCTATACCACAGGGGTTTGGTACAAAAATTGTCCTTCGTACTGGCCTTTTGTTTCCCTCTTCCTCCTGCAGCAAAAGCCACGCAGAACACCAGCAGCTGTCACCAGTCTCTCAATGTGGGAAACATAACAGGGAAGGATGCAAACACGCCTTGCCATTTCTTGTCTCTGGAGAAGGCTCCAAAAGCCACCAAATTACTGCTACCAGGCGGAAAAGCTTCTCTTTTTTTTTTTTTTTTTTTTTAACAACAGCAGATCCAATTACAGAATCTTTGTTTTGCCACAGCAAAGGAGAAAGCTCTAAAAAACACTAATTAGTGGTACTGTCTCAGCTGTAATGAGGCGCTCTCAGCTAGTGTTAACTCTGGCACTGCAGGGAAGGGAGGAAACAGCTTGGAAGCGGTGGATCTTGCAGAGGGGACGCTCAACCTCTAACAGATCCTGACTCAAGGAAAAGTCAAAGGACGCCTTAACAAGAGGAACCAACATGTCACCAGTTTCCAGTTCAGCCTGTCCACAGCTCGGGGCTGTTCGTTTACCTGCAAACACCTACCTTGGTTATCAAGCTTCTGCAAGCTGGGAAGGTTACGCAGCACCGTCATTCGGTAGCGGTGGGGGTCCGACCCACAACAGGGATTTTCAGACAGCCACAGGACCCTCAGCCGGGGTAGGTTTTTGAGGTAGAAGAGCTCATTTAGGCTTGCAATGTTATTCTTCCTCAGGTAGAGTTCACTCAGATTCTGGCACTGATTCAGAGGCTCGAGGTCCGAGATGCTGTTCACGCTGCAGAGAGATGGTAGGATCAGAGACCAGCGAGCCCATCCCTCCCGCGCTGTACTGTTCCAGGGAGGGCAGAGCAGCCCCTGCAGCACAGAGGCTTTCCAGCCTCCTTTCCTGCAACAGCTTCAGGGAAGGAGCCTCACCCCGGCACACCAAGGGGCATTCGGGGGCCTATGGCTTCGCACAGAATAAAAAGATAGCATTTCATCTTTCGAAACAGAGGAAAAAATTTAAAACGCAGGCTCTCCTCTCTGCTGAAGGTGACAAACAGCCTTTGCTTCCCCCAAACACCCCTCACACTTGCACCCTTCTCTGTAGCAGTTCCTCAGACTCACTAAGAGAGAACCCATATAAGATTTCCAAGCTAAACAGCTCAAATTTGCAGACAGCATTGGCTGCATGGGGTCCCCAGGACAGGCAAAGGATGAGTGTGTTTGGGGGAGGCTTACAGAAATGAAAAGCTCTGCAAGATCCAAGAAGCATTTCGACAACCATTCTGCAAACTGGCCTCACGCAGAGGCCCAGGAGATCCCATCTAAACTACAGAATAGGACTTAGGGAGCAACAATCCCAAGAGGTTTTAACACTTCTCAAAACAGGGATTAATTTTCTTGAGTAGCAATGGTGCAGAGGAGCAAGCAGAGGAATAATCATTTCTGCAACTCTGCCTCTTGAGAAATCAGGCAAGAGCAGCCAGGCAGCTCAGACACACAACCACAGAAAGGTGGTAAGAAACCAAGGGCAAAGCCACAACCCCCACGAGAAAGGTGATTTCCCCTGCCCTCTCCACGGCCGGCAGCCTGACAGTCACCTGAATGTGATCACCTCGATGTTGGGCAAATCCCGGCATATCGATATCTGGGCAGGAAGAGACAGAAACAGCAAGTTGGCACTCCCAGAAAAAAATAAAATCAAGCAATTAAAATCACAAACAAGCAAGATAAAAGCAAGAACTGCAACTGAGGTTTGCTTCAGTTTAACCCAAGCTTAACACCACTGGAGAGATGTGCTGCTGCAGCCAGTGCGGAGTCAGCAGCTCCTCCGCCCTCTCCGCCCAGGAGACACCAGCCAGCATCACGTCGCTCTTCTGCTCCAGCAACTCTGCCGTCTCCACGCTGGCCTCCAGCCACTGCACAGGAGAAAGGACCCCTCTCACCTCTCCAAATGACAGCACTTCACCCCAAATCCCAAAGAGACGAGGTGGGATGTAGGGTCCCGCTCTCCAGGGAGGGCCTTTTCCAGGTGCCCTCCAGAAATAACACCAAACCACCACCCCACCACCCCTCTTTTTGTTTTTCTTTTTAATACGAGACGCTAATTGATCCTGAAAAGCTGGCTGGCACCAGGCCATCTCCTCCCTCAGCACCCCGCCATCCCTCCTCAATGGCTCTGCCTGCCGGCCC
>NW_009648948.1:54195-62996 GCF_000708025.1 Charadrius vociferus | reverse complement strand
TCCTGGGCTGCATCCCCAGCAGCGTGGCCAGCAGGGCGAGGGGGGGGATTCTGCCCCTCTGCTGCGCTCTGGGGAGACCCCCTGCAGTGCTGCCTCCAGCTGGGGGGCCACCAGAAGGACATGGACCTGTTGGAACGGGTCCAGAGGAGGCCCCAGAGATGCTGCGAGGGCTGGAGCCCCTCTGCTGGGAGGACAGGCTGGGAGAGTTGGGGGGGTTCAGCCTGGAGAAGAGAAGGCGAAAAAGGGGAGACCTCAGAGCCCCTTCCAGTATACAGGTAGCACCGCTGGCTGCACTGGCACCAGGAACCCCAAGGGCAGCCCTCCTCCATCTCGTTTTGGGGTAAAATAGCAGTGATGGTGCCTCAATTGGTGTCTTCGGGGCTCGACGCGCAGTATCGGTAGTTGAACTGAACTGAAATGGCCTGGAGAAGCGGTGTGGTTAGCAAAGGCTTACAGTCCAAAATAAGGGGTTAATGCAGATTTTCCCAATGTCTTTCTGCGTGTTTCTGCCTTATTCAGCAACAGAAACAAGTGCAGGATGGGGGTATGGCAGTTATTTAGTTGTTTATGCTGGTGCTTTTTTGGTAAGCGAAGGGCCAAGAGATTCATTTATTTGGATCGACGGCCATGTGCTTTTCAGGAAAAATGTGGCATTAGCGGGTTAGGTGGATCATCCCGCTGCATTTTCTACTTTCCTGTTAGCACTGGGCTGCCTGTCACAGCCATGGACAGGTTGCCGGGACCTCGGGCTGGGAGGCCAGCGTGCAGGTGTTGCGCTGGGGTTTTCTGAGTTGGATATACGAGCACTTGGAGGCAGCTTAAGTGATTTTTGGAGTTGTTGACTTTTCTGCGTGCAGCTGTTCGCAGGCCAGCTGGCGTGAGGTGGCTGCTGAGACACGGGATTTGGCCTCTTGGGCCATGTGTCGGCGAAGGCAGCTGCAGGATCCGAATCCTCAGCATCGCAGGAGGAACAGCAATGTACACGGCTGTGCTGTGCTTTTGTTCTCCAAATCCCAGGCTGCTTTCACTTCCAGTGGAATATAGAAACACCGGAGCACTCTTTTGACTGTCCAGCTGCACAATCCCAGCCCCAGTCATCACAGAATCACCGAATCAGACTGGTCAGGGTTGGAATGGACCTCTGGAGCTCACCCAGTCCAACCCCCTGCCAGAGCAGGTTCACCTACAGCAGGTTGCACAGGATCACATCCAGGCGGGTTTGAGGTATCACCAGAGAAGGAGATTCTATAGCCTCCCTGGGCAGCCTGTGCAAGGGCTCTGCCACCCTTAAAGTACAGAAGTTTTTTGTCATGTTGAGATGGAATTTCCTGTGTTCCAGTTTGTGCCCGTTGCCCCTTGTCCTGCCACTGGGCACCACTGAAAAGAATCTGGCTCCCTTCGCTGTCGGCAGCGAAGCCTGTCCCTGAAACAGGCTAAGTAGATTACGGAATCTTTTCTAGGTGCCACAGAGAGATTTTTGTACTCATCTCGCTGATAAAAATACAGTTCAGTCAGTTTAAACATACACATCCTCCTCTGTCTGCTCTGACACCTCTCCCACAACTAAAACATGCACAAAAGATTGTTTCATTCAGGTTAATTGAATAAAACAGATTTTAATCCCCAGTTTAATATTGCAAGCAGTATCAATAATAATCTCAGGCAAACCTCCTCCCTGGTCTTTTAGAAAGGAGAGAGCTTCAATAATACATACAGACTTGTAAAGTGCATTAAAGTAGCAGCCTGGAGAGAAGAACAAAAGAACCACTGAGGTCTGGGAGCACATGGCCTCGTAAGGCTGCGTAGGATCTCCCACAATCCCTGGCATGTCCGCCTCCTGCTCGCAGCCCTGCGGTGTCACCTACCAGATCTTCCAAGGCTCCGGCACAGAGATTGAATCTCCCCACCGCGAATTCCCTGGGCTCTCAGCTTGTCTCATGCTCAGCCTTGACGAGGTCCGACTCACCTGTTAATTCCTGGTGGTGGGTTGTGCTCACTTCTCAGCTCCATGTCAGCAAGAAAGCAAAAAGCTCTTCATACACTTGGGCTCGTATTTAGAGTATCATCAGTTCGGTCTGTGCTACGTGGTAGCCACATGTTCTCTTTCCAGCTCTGTATCAGTGTTTTACACAATGAACCTATTATCGCTTGTTTAATTGCTTTGTGAAGGGTCCAGGAAAGCCATTTCTTTCACATAATCCTTATATGAATTTTCTCATTTCAGAAAAGCTCTCACTTCTGATCAATAGCTTTTGCTGGTACCGGTGATTGACTCACGCAGCATCTCATGGCTTACTTGTGATGCCCACACCAGTTTCAGAAAGAAGTGTTTGAACCCCCGAGCATCCTGGCTACTAAACTGAACCTTCCCTGGACATGCTATGGGATCACTGTTGGTGTGTGAGTAATGGCAAAGGGGACTGGAAGGACCTGGGCGCTGCCACTGATGGTGATGACAAGAGGTGCTGCTGGTAGGAATCCCAAGCGTCATTGTTGCTGCCAGGATCGGCACCTTCATGCTTGTCACCACCATCACCTATGGGGTGTCTGGCATCACGGTTATCAGCGGTTACTTCCTCCGATGGCCATGGTGGTACTCGCTAACGTCCCCCTGCAGATGGCAGGGCCTGGACGGACACCCTCCTCTTGAGTCTTGGTCGTAGCCAGCCTCTCTGCTGGCAAGCTGAGAGCCACCTCTCTTGGTGCTACCCCACTTGCAATGGTGGTATCTGTTGACAGCAGTTTAATGTAGTGCAGAAGCTGATCGCTACCAAGCAGCATCCTGGTTAGGAAGTGCTGTGAAATGGGGTAGAAGGAGCAGGATGGATTTGGGGGAGGCATGTGAAGAACCTGTTATATCCTCCTGGTATCACCAGAGAGGTGGGCACCACTCCTGGCGATGGGCTCTCCTCCCCTCCTGCGTGGTGTGTGGCAGCGAAGGGCGAGCACAACTTCAGGGCAGCCACTGAGGTGTTTTTGGGAAAGCCCCACTTGTTCGAGAATGTCTCAGCAGTTGTCTCTGGGCAGCAAGTTGTTCCTGTAACTGCTCCAACGTAACTTAGCGTCATGGCAAGCTTGACCACATTGTGGTTCAGAGGATGCTCTGCTCATGGCAGTCCTCCAGCAGCTATTCCACCCACAAGACATTCCCTCTGTGCAAGCGTCACTGCTCCGGGCTCAGCAGCACTGGATGGGATCACTGTTTAGATGTTGGCAGGAAATGCTGTGGTTTGATTAAGAGCTAATAAAAAAAATCTTGTCATCACGGAGACAGGCATGTCACCATAGACCTACGCAGGCTCCACCAGAGGCTCGGTTGCTCTTTTTGGGAAGCATCCCGTTCAGCCCCTCTGAAGAGCCAGCCAAGAGGAACACCAGTGTTTACAAGACACTGCCAGAGCCGGTGGAGGAGATGAATGCTCCCGGGGCGCTGTTTGTGCCAAGTTGACAGAGCAGTTTCTGCAGAAATTCTGGAAAAGAGCTTTGAACTTCCAGGAAAGCTCCTGCTGTCCACAAGTGGGAGGAGCAGCAGAGATTTTCCCCTATGATCACCCCAGCACTACCACTGTTTTACTGGAGAGCTGTATGGACAGCACGGCAAGTGCTCCTGAAGCCACCTGGGGACGTCGCATAGCTCCAGTGATCTGACCAGGATGCGGGGTTTCACCACAGCCAAGACCCATCTAACCTGACAAATACGAATTCTTAAGACAGCCATCCACAGTAAAAGGAAATCAAACTGGGCCATTTCAATGAACAGTAGCTTAAAATGACTTCCCTATCATGTTAAGCTAAAACATAAGAAAGCATTAAATCAAGAACTTGCAAGTTATTTATATAGCAAATTGCTATATTATTAAAAGCCAATCTCATCGGAGCAGCTTGCTGTCCTCGTAGCCAATTGGACAGAACAAGTATTCAATTTACTGTGCGGACTACAAAATTAAGAGTGAAGATGCAAAGGCCACTAGATGCATGGAAGACTTCTTTTTTTTTCAGACTCCTCTTCCCTCCTGTGCAGGCGCTCTGTTGGCATTTCTTTGTTTTATACACTGTCATTATAGCAAGACAGAAATGGCACAGCAGCATCGCTGTGCTGTTGCGGTCCAGATTTTAGTGCTGTGCCGTGTTGGCAGAGGTTACAGTCGAAAGGGGAGAGTGTTATTCTCCATTCCTTTTGTCAATAACACACATCGTATGAATACATTTACATGGGAATTGGGATCCTGCTGATTTGCATATAATCAAAGTAAAATATTGCACTTCTTTATGCAGAGCGTGAGATTGACAGGAAGGAGCCTGAAGGGATCGGAGTGATATGTCCCTCCCTTATAAAGAGACAAAAAAACATGCAAAAAGGGCAGAACATTAGTCCCCAGGTGGGTCAGAAAGCTCCCTCTTGCCTTCTTCCTTTCTGAAGAAAAAACCCCACAGAATTAGTGAAACAGAGCAAAGGGAGCCAAAACACCACAGGAGCTGTATGGAACCAACTGCAATCAACTTGCTGCAAGGCGGGTGAAGAAAATAACAGGTACTGGGGAAGTCGAAAAAAGAAAAAAAGCAGAGAAATCCTTCAAAAGGGGTTATTGATCATTGCAGATGCAGGTGGATTACAGCACCGGCACTACAGCTGCACATAATACTCTAGATTTTGAAGTCACAACCAAGTAGCAAATCTGGTAGGTTTTTTAATTCCATTTTAAAAAGGATCTGGAGAAGAGCACAAGGAGGTACAAGGAGGTAAAGGGAGTTTAACCAGCACTGTCTTCACCTGGATCTGCCAAAGGAAAATGTCCCTTGCAGCCCGTTTGTTTTACTTCTCCATCCTGCTCCTTCCTCACATCCCCTGTTAGGAGGTCAGTGTTCTCACATCCCCTGTTAGGAGGTCAGTGTCATGGAATAACAAAGATTACATGAAGATCAAGAACATTTTAGTGAAGATTCCAGATTAAGAACAAGGAGTAAGTGAAAAGTCATGAGTAGAAAACACCCCTTCGGGGCAAGGAGCTGCTGTAATAGCTCCCAGAACAGCACTTTCACTCTATCCAGCAGCAGGAGTTACGGATAATCCCCAAAACTGATCCCAAGCGGAGCAGAGTGGCTCATGCCTACACTGCTCAGGTCTCTGGAGCAGACTGGACTGCTTTTCCTGCTCCAAAATCATCTCCTGGGGGTAACCTTCCTGCTGTTCCCCAGCTGGGCAAGGTATCCATAGGTCCATCCATAGGTCCCACTGCTGCTGCAGTAAGGTGGACTCAGAGGTGTTTGGACCACCACTGTTTGCATTAGACAGCCCCGTGCTAATCAAGATTGACATTTTGGTGTTAATTTTTCATGGTTTGTTTGTTTGTTTGTTTTTTCCCCACAGGTTATAGATCAAAGGAAAAAATAAAAAAAAAAACCCCGAAAGTGAAGTTCCTTAAATTGCTGATCAAGTGTATCTGAATATTTTTTAATAAATCCACCAGCATAGTTTCTGTTCGGGATTGATGGAATGAAATTCACCTGATATATCTGATATGTTTTTATCAGTATTTTTCTGTTCCTGATCAGCTGTTGTACCAAATTAGCGAATTACATGCTAGTGGAATTTGTACGCGCTGGGCACAGTACAAATGCAATAACTCTTCTAAAACCTGTCAAAAAAATGAAAGGTTTTTATCTTGTGCTGCTTAAGGCTGCTGAGCAAGAACGGTGAACTGCTTATGATCAGCTTCGAATGAGTAACAGATATCACATGTAACTCCAGTAAAGGAAAAATTCACTCCCGTGAGTAATGCAAGATGAGGAAAAATTATTATTTTGACAAGTAGATCTTTAGGATGTAAAAGGCAAATAGCGACGCTCACTCGGGGGTTGCTAATTCTTTGGCAGTTGCTTACTGAATTGCAGCCTGTGAAAAAATCTGCACTTCTGAAAGTTATGCAAAGATGTTTTTTTCAGCAGCGCACTCCGATTCCAACATGTCTGCAGCTGCAGAGCCAATCTGACAGCTCCCCGCTCCCCCTCCGCCTCCTCTTTGCCCCCACACCGCCCTGCACAGCACGCCAACACGCTCACTAGAGCACACAGAAACCACGTTAGGGAGCCAGCCAGCTCGAAAATAATTAGGGAACTGGCGTTAGACAGCTCTGCTGCCAAGGGTGACGGTCCAGTTTCTCAAACAGCTTTTCAGGGGCAGGGCGGGTGTGAGCTCCCACCACCATTACGCTGCACCCCGTCTTCCTGGCTGTGTGCTACCCAGAACTGTGCCAGACCAAGCATTTGTGCGACTCTTCGCTGCAAAGGGATCGGAAAACCCATCCTGCTAAGAATAATAACATTTTTCCCTGAGCACCATCTCACCTTCCGGCTGAAAGAGCAGATGGAAATGAGCACAGAGAGGACAGTCCCTGCTTGAACCAGAGTCATGCCAAAGCGTGCTCTGAAACCAGAGCGCACAACCTGAGCTGCTTGTAGAGTTTGAGGGATCTCTTCTGAGGAACGTGGTGCACCTGAAGATGATGTAGCATGTGTGAGACTGCTGCTTTAACTGTACAAATGGTTTTAGAAAATCTGACAGGCATACAGCTGTGGGGAACATGGTCAGGAGTCCTGTGAATGCATATTCCTGTCGTAGAAATGCAAGCAGGAAATGGTCCAACCAAACCAGAAAACATCTCTTAAATCCAATTGCGCTCCCCGAGCAAAGGGAAAGGGCGGGCTGCGTCTCTGGGTGCCTCTGGGAGCCGCGAGATAATCTCCTTGGGATCATCTCACACATCTGCGTCACCGTCGCAGAGGCCAAGAACAGTGGGCTCAGGTGTTCGCCGAAAGGTAGGTTTGCTCCGGTAGCTCTTGCTTGACCAAGTTTAAATGCGAATAGAAAGGATCAGAGCTCTCTCTGATCAGCTGTCCTTTTCACTTTGTGTCCCACTCTCCTGCTCAGAGCATTTTGGGGAGCGTCAGGGTGCCAGCTGCCAATGGGACCGGGGAGATGCGAGAGGCCCTCGCCCCTAGCAGACTCCAGTCGATTTATCCCCGGTGGCATCTCCTCGGTCCCGCTGGTGAAGGGGAAGAGCTCGAGGACGGTGGGCAGACCCTGCGGGCCAATGCCTGGATCTGCAGCGGGTGTTGTGGGCAGAGATTTGGCTTTTACAAGTCACAGGACCCTCTCTTGAGGGTTGAGGAGTGCCTAACTTCCTAAATATAGTCTAAAGGCTGGAAAACAAACGGCCAGTAAAATTTCTGCAACAAAAGGAGACTGCCTGTAGAGTTCAGGTGCTCTCAGTCAAAACTCTCTGTGCACATTTCGGGTGAATGTTATGGTTCTTACTGACATCAAACTTTGATTTGATGTCATGCTCCTGAATATTAGCCAGCTTTGACAGCTCGTGTCCTCTGTCTCTCTCTTCCGCTTCTGTTACAAGCAGCACAGGGGGAAAAATGATTTTTTCTGAGCTTGAGTTCTCAGTGATTCAATAAACATGGTGGTGCTTTCTGTGACTACATCCTTCCACCTTTGCTTATGACCCTGTATGGCGCAGTGGATCACTAACTGTGCTACAATGCCAGCGAAGCATTGAGATGAAATCACTGAAAAGTGGCTTTAAAAAAAAAAAAAAGCTGCGGTATCGTTAAAGCTGTGAAAATACTGTTCACCTTCCTCTTTGGTTGATGAATTCACCTTTGTGCTCTGGGGCTGGGAGGGAGAAGGAAGGCAGCCAAGGAGCCTCCAGCTTGTCTCTCCTCATGAGCATCAAAGCTAATAGAAACGGAGCTGGAGTCCCCCCTGGGTGTTTCAGGAGTCATCACCTAGCAATCTACAGCGCTGGAGCTGCTCGCCACACAGGTGGCTCACCGAGGTTTAAAGCCATCAGTCAAATAATTGCTGTCTTCACTTTGCAGTTTGCCGCCAGCCTGCTGTCTGGCATTTTCAGTTTTACTGCTCGAGCACGTCACTGCCACCTCTTAAAATCTGTGTGGCAAATGGCGCTGGGAATAACCTCGGCAGCAAAAAATCCACAGTTAAAAGAGGTACTGAGCTGCTCAGCTCTCTGCCTCGCTGCTCGTTTAACAGCACAAATGCAGGGGTGTGCAGAGCACAACTCTCACCGTACAGAAAATGCACTTCAGTGAAGAAAAATAACTGCTGCTGGCGTGTCAGATGGTTATGGGAGCTGTCGTGGATTGGGATCGCATCCTTCAGCGGCAGCGTGCGGGGTAACCAGCGCACTGGGACGTGCTGACCGGGTGTGATGACTCCTTCTGCCTCCAGACTTCAACCTTCCCGCAGTGCTGTGGTTTCAAGAGCACTGAATAAGTCGGTGTTTCGCTTAAACTGGAGGGGTGTATTTTAAGTCATGGCGATCCACTCCATTTGGGTTGTCCTTGTTTAATACCCGCACAGACGGAGCCGCGCTGACCCTTCGGGGAGCATGGTGCTTTACTCGTGCTGCTGCTCTGGCCAGGGTGAAATTAAACAAACGAAACAACAGTCGGTGGCAGCCAGAGTGCCTGTGATGGAGAAAAAGGTGTTTGTGTCGCTTCTTGCAGACGCAGTGGTACGTGTTTTATGAAGAAACAATTCAAGGACTGAGCAAAAATGACTCTTCAGTGGTGCCACGCTGCCCTCACGCGGCTATTTTAGAAATATCCCCGTTTTCAATCCCAACCTGCACTAAACTAATGCTTCAAAACTTTTGGGGCACCTCCTCCAAGAAAGTCCCTTGCAATCACGGTGATTTTTTTTTAAACCTTTCCCAAAGCCCGCGGGGCCTGCGGAAGGTGAGGCTGGGAGGAAAGAGAGGATCCCAGCCTCG
>NW_009648948.1:27192-53336 GCF_000708025.1 Charadrius vociferus | reverse complement strand
GGGGGGGCGCGGCCGGCTCCGTTCCCCCGTACCTCCCTCGGGGCTGGGCCGGTGCTGTGGTGCCTCGTCCTCCATCCCCCTGCCCTTGTTAGGCAGCGCCTGAGGCGGGAAGGAAAAATCCCAAGCCGGTAGTAGTTCTGAGCCTTTGTTATACTCTCTGCAGAGCTGCACCGGAACTCATTTTCGGTGAATTAGGTCCTAAATCGAGCTCCTCGCGCTTACTTGGGAAAGATTAATGCTGCTTCTGGATGTAGGCGCAGCCTTGCAGCCGGGTGGCTTGGTCTCTTAATTTAAATTTAAATGCGATTGCAGTAGTCGAAGGGTTAAACTTGAGACGCCACGCTCGCAGTGCTGGGGCTAAATCCTTGCTTTGTGGTAGGTCTTCTCTTCACCTGCATAGTTACTGCACGGTGTTACTCTCTGGGTGGAATTTTACTTACGCCGCAGTAGATAACTGGCTAAGCTTCACGTTCGTAACATAAATCTGCACCACAGGTTACCCATAGTTGGTTTTTCTCTGATGAGTCGCTCTTGTTTTCCTTTGAGGTCTTTTTAATTTCTACTGCAGCAGACAAAAGCAGTGCAGGGGCCAATACTGTGTTGTGGAATGGGTTGTTTTTGTTATTTTGTGGGTTGTTTTTGTTGTTTTTTTTTTTTCCCCAGCATCAGTCTGTAATTTTTTAACTTATTCCAGCACCAGACAGAGTTGTGGAGGTGAGAAGTAGTTTCAATTATAAACCTTCACTGGAGGTGGTAAAAAAAAAAAATAAAATTTGAGAATGTAATAATTCTGAGCACAAGATTGCAGTGTCGTTCTTTGAATATGACCTTTTTGTATTCAGAATCACTATAATAAGCCTTAATAGTATGAGTGTTTCTACTTCAAGGTAGGTTAGATTAGAAAAAAAAATGGTCTCCGGGAAGCTAAAAATGCTACATGGAAATGAATGCTGAAAGATAGGGATTAAAGAATAGGCTCGTACCGCCCCCGGTGTTCTCTTCATTGATGTCTTCATGTCACTTGTACAACTGTTATGTTTTTAGTGAGGGAGTGTTCTGATTTGCCCAAGGTGGATTTCTGTGTGTTAGTTTTCTTATAAAAAGTTGATTTAATTGCTGTTGTGCAAGTCAGACTGAAAAACAGTTGAAGATGGTAGCCTAACTTTAGTAAAAGTTTGCCAGGATAACCTGTATTGTATTTCCAATCGGAATGAGTGGAAATGTTAAAACCTTTGTAGCAAAGTCTTTTTGAAACAGAATTGCAGGGTATGATAGGACAGCAATTTCTATCCCACCCTCCTTTCTACTTTATCTTTTCTGTACTTCTATTAAAAAAAAAAATACAAATCATGTGCAGGCAATCTTCACCAAGGCATAAAATGAGTTATGTCTGAACTTTTGTGAATCATAAATAGGTAAGTTGTATGCAGTGTACATGTTTGTAAAACTAAAAGATAAAACCACAGAGCTACAAGCCAGCTATTTCAGACTAGATTCAGGGAATGGCTTTCCTAATGCTATTGCTAGTGTTATTTATGATGTTTTTTGCTTACTTAAGGCTTATATCTTACTGAGTCAATGGCTTTGTACTTTTTCAAGCTGGAAGCACTGAAGTCTCTGCAGAGTAGAAACAGTGTTTGGATAAATAATCTGGGATATGACTTTACAACTGTCTGTTAAGCTGTTCCAAGTCCATGCTGCCAACAAGAATTGTGCTCCTGAAAATGTGTTCCTGCTTTCTCCCTTGTACTAGTGTTTGTATAGTCAGTCAGATGTGGGAATTAAATCAGCTGCATTTTTTTTTTTTTTCCTGATTCTGTTTCCAGCTGCATGGGTTTGCAGGCTTGACTTGGTCGTGTAGCCACGAGTCCTAATGTCAGCATTGGAGATGAAGAAGAAATACTGGGTGCTTTCGCAAGTGATGGGACTTGCTATTTCAGCAGCAGTGCAAACTTAAACTGGCTTATGTCACTGTTTAAAAAGAAAGAAAAAGAAAAGGGGAAAAAAATTTCCCCAGTCAAATTCTCTTTCACAGCTTATACTCCATAGTGGGATTAAACTCTGGAAACTTTTTTTAACCAAAGAGACTACAAGTTATTAAATGCTACCAATACTTCAGATATTGTTGGGATGCTGTAATAATTGCCACGTTTTTCCAAGTCACTTTTATTTTGTTTTCATTCATTGAAATTGTGCTCACTGAAGTGCATGTGATTCTGGCCTGGAAGGGTTGGAAAGAAGCCTAGTTACAGGAAAAAACAGTGAGTCTCATTTGGTGAATTAGTTAATACTGATAGCAATTACCTGGTATGTCATCAGAAACTGTTTAATATGCTAGTCAGTTTTCTTGTTTGTTTTTTTTTTTTTTTATCAGAGTAGCTTGAATAGTATAAATGCTCAATTTATAGATCTACTTACAAAGTACTTAACACATAGTAATAAAATCAGCATTTTATAAAATATAAGTTGTGGAAGAAGGCAGCAGTTTGAGGAGGTCAGAAACAATCTGATAGCTTGATGCCCCCAAAAGGCTAGGTCATTCTTTGTGTTCCTCCTTCTGGCACTTGATCTGACTCCTTGTTGGGCTGATTCTGACCCTAAGCTGTCAGAAAATAACTTGTTTTTTGCTGATGGATTAATCTCCTGCCGGTTTGGTGCGCTGAATGAGCCCACAGGGCCAGGGCGAGTGGCAGAGGCGGTGGGAGGAAGCTGGGTTTCTGTGCTTGTGGTCTGTTAGATTGATTTTTTTTCAGAACACTTTCTTTCTTTTTTTTTTCTTTTTTTTTTTTTTTTGGTTGGAGGATGGAAAGGGGCTGTTTCGCTTTCCCTCTGAGCGGATTCCCAGCACGCACCTCCCCTTCTGCCCCCCCCCCCAGCAGTGATCCTGTGTGGTGATCGTGTGCTTTGGGGGGAGAGAGGCAAAAGCTGTGATTTCTCTGTCGGATCAATTGCTAAACTCAGTGGTAGAGAGGTTGGAGGAATGTAAAGTGAGCACAATTGCACCTTGAGTAAATCTGACTGTAGATTTGATAATGTGTAATGTGAGGCTGCACCTTTCTTCTGGAGAACAAGTGGAAATACATTTTATAGGAACTCGGGATTTAAAAAACACTCATAATTTTATTTGCCTCTATCTTACATTTTAAGTAGCTGAAATCTGTAACCTGTATTCCCATGAGGAAAAACTGGATCTGAGAAGTGCAAAGGACCCGTAGTCCTCCCTTACATACCTTACTGCTGGTGCTGTCCATGGAAACCTCTTCTATCTACTGCCCCCAAAATAACCCTGCTGCTGTGATGTTCCCTGCTTATAGAGTAGATGACTGTAACGCATCTTTATGAATGTGCCGAGAGGTGTTAAAAATGTCATCCCTACAGTATTACACGTTGTTCTTAATATGCTTAAAGTGTGGAAAGAATAATTTGGAAACCACAAGCCTTGGACTTCAGGGCTTCCACCTGAATTCCGGTAATGCCTGATGAAGGGGAAGAACTGTTGGTAATGATCAAGGGATCCGGTGGTTTTTAAAACCTACACTCCACAAATCCAAGGTTAGAAAAAATAAATAAATAAAATGGTTCTTTGATAGTGAACACTTGGTCTTGATCTGCTTAGCAGCAGTGTTTGAACATAGGTAGGGTAAGGAAGTTTGTTTTTTCTTCTCTCTTCTTCCACGTGTCATGTCAGGAGCCTCCTTTGGCGTGTTTAAAAAAAAACAACTAAAATTCACAAAGCGAAAGAACAAAAAGTAGAAAAAGAAAATTTATTAAGAATAACAAAACAAGACAGTAGAAACTCTCCAATTTCAGGGAGCTGTGGGGGTGGCTTGCGTGACCCTTCGATGGATGTCAGTGTAATGGGGCGTAAACGGCGTTTGGAGTGCTGCAGGCTCCTGGTAGTTGAAATTTTGGGTAAGGAGGATTTCCTGGCAGTTCAGGTGGGGAGGTTAACAGCTTTGAAATTCTACAGGTTATTACCAGTCTTAGTAATATCCGGAGCAGGTGAGGTACAATGAATTCCTTTGAGGCTGGAGGTAATAAAGAAGTGGCGTAATCCTGTAAAATGTGGTAGATTGAAGAGAGAGGTTTTGAAGAAGGATGATCTGGAAACAAAATGTTGATGTTTAAAAAATGGGAAATGTTGTAGAGCCCAAAGGAACTGGATGTATATAAGGCAGCTGTTGAATTTCCTGATTTAGGTAGATAGGTAGTTGTCTTAAGGTTTGGTTTTTTTCTTCCTAAATTCCTTCTCAGCTCCTAGGTGTCCAGTTTCCACATCAATCTTCATACAGCAAAGATAATTCTAAAAAATGTATCAAATAGATGAAGACTTCACTCATTAGGCTTAATGCTAATATCATTTCTCTACTGATTTCTTCAAAGCTTACTGACTTCTAAAAACTCTAAAAGGGGTATAGGGTGTGTTTATAGGCAAGGTCCTCCTTGCTGCTTCCCTCCCCTCCTGCATTTCTTGTGTCCTTCTCGGTATTAGACCGCTCTTAGCTGGACATGGGTCCTTCTGTCTGGCCTGAATCTGTCAAGAGGGTTATGTTTTGCGAGCACAAGTATTTTTTGTCAAATGAAGAACAGCCTTAGTTTTGTTTTTTAGCCCTTCTTCAATCTTACTTCGTCTTAAGTCTTTAAAAAAAGAGTTGAATTCTGGCTAAATTAATGTGTTCACTCAGAACTTATCTCCATGGAGTGTTTTCATTTGCAGGTAGTAATGCGTTTAGGTTAAACTTGTTATTTCTCACTTAAATTAGTTCTCAATATTTGCACTGCCCTTTGCGGGGTTGGCTATGAGGTGGCAGTAGTTCACAACACCTCCTTAAATGTTTTGAAGGAGAAGAATATGGCTTTGATTCTGTTGCTTTTAGTATTAATTGAAAATCTGCTTTATCCTGCAAGTTGTGTCCTGCCCCGCCCCCCCCGGTATTGTGCGGTAGGCAATTGTACATAGTTAAACTTTATTTTAAGTTGTATGGTGGTGGTTAAAGCACAATTAAATTTTGGGTTAGCAAATGAATTTCTGAATGCTTAGTACCGAATGCCTGTGAAGTTGAGTGTTCAGGTTTAAGAGATGTTACAAAGATAAACCAAGTGATTTTTGAGACAAAACTGGTACTCCGGTGTCGTTAGCAAGCGTTCCTGATCAGAATTGAAGAAAATTTAGAATTGTTTGTGTTGAATTTTAATTATTCTTTATTATCTTGAGATAAAGAATAGCTTCTAGTGTGTCCAGACCAAGTGTTTAAGCCATGTGACTGATGTTAAGCATCATACTGATGGGGGGGGTGTGTGTGTGTGTGTTGAAAATGCTAATTAGGTTGTCATTACTAAAGGTGATTATAAGTAAATAATAGAGTAGATTGGGGGTATTATTCCAGAGCAGTGTTTGAGTGTGTTGCACAGAATTGCTTTTTCAGTCGGTGGAAAATTACGGTTCTCTTGGAATCACAAAACCTGCGTATGTAATCACACTTGTGCAGGCAGACGAGGTGTGAGTGTGCTCATAAACCTTCAAACTAGACCTTCTAAACTGTAAGAAATGCCCTAAAAAGTAACTAATTGTAAGTGAACGAAAGACCGACCGCCCTATGCTTTCTGCATTCAAAAAAACACATCAGTTAGTCGGCTCTGGCGCAGTAGGGACCTTGCTTAAGTCACTTGTTGATTTTTGTCTAAGTATGTGGCTGACAGTGCAAAGTATTTTGAGTTTCCTAATGCTAGAAATCATTAGTAGATATTCAGTTGATCCACCGTGCGTTTGCAATATATTAAATACAGGCATAAATAGCGAATTCAGTTACTTAGTACTAAGTTAAACTGAATTGACTGAATCTGTTTATAAAATAGTAGGGCATTTGGTAGATTCCATTCTTGAACTGCATATATAGTAAAAGTCCACAAAAGATTTTTTTTCTAGTTTCAGTTTTGGCACTAGATTTTATCCTGGAGTTTTTAAATATTCTTCATCCTGTTCTTTTTCTATTAAGGTTAATGTTGAAGAAGGAAAATGCGGAAGTCGCCATTTGACAAGTTTTATAAATGAGAATTATTTGAAGCTCAGGAATAAGTGAAGCTGAAATTTGAAAAAAAAGAAAGTGAATGCATGCTAATTATCAGACCAGAAGTCCCACTTGTAGAATATTGAGCAATTTGTGTGAAGTGGGGAAGATGAAAGAAGTCAGAATTTGAAACGGAAGAATGAAGAAAAGGAATAAAAATGAAGTTAAGATAAGAAGTAATCTGGAATCTGAAAGCACTACGCTAAGTAATTACTAGTCTGTTTATGTGTCCCTGTATATTTTGCTAAACATGCATGCATTATCTGTTTAATAGCAAAAGTATATGCAGGGTAAAGAAGTGTCTACCAGGGAAAAAAAAAAAAAAAACCTTCTTAAAAATCTAGGCAGTTCTAATGCCAACTGCCCGGACACATAGATATGAATTTTTACCATTTATTTCACTGGAGCTTGTTTACAGACCTTAGGTAAACGAGAAATTGTGTACAAATTAGGCTTTCGATATCTGCGTGCAGGAATCCCGTTCTGCTTCCAGAAGCGGAAGTGCTCATGGGTCTGGCAAGTCGGGGAGGCACACCCCTGCAAGATCTCGATCTAAGGAGGATTCCAGGCGTTCCAGGTCAAAATCTAGATCCAGGTCTGAATCCAGGTGAGTTTTACTTCTTTTACCTCTTCCTCCTCTTCACAAGTCAGCTCATGATGATGTCAGGGGTGAACTGAAGTCCGGTTTAGCCCAGTTCTGTTTCCAGACATAACTGGTGATCTGTGGACAGTGAATACAAAGGGGCACATGTGGTTTCGGCATTCGAAAAGCTGAACTAGCGAGTTAGATCTTTTTGCAGTTTTTTCCAAGAGGTGGTTGGCTACGTAGGCTTGTATCTCTGCTGAGACGGTTTGGAAGTGGCCTGCCTTTTAAGTCTTAGAATAATGGCTAATTTCTGAGCGTGAAGCATTAGGAGCTCTAGGTCTTAGTTTTTCTGTGCCTTAAAAGAAATACGCTCATCAGCAGATTTTCCATTTTAGGTACCATTAATGTATTGCGTTTCCTCACTGGAAGCAAGGATGTTTCTGGAGTAGTTAACCGTATATTCCATGAAAAAGGGAATGGTAGAGATAAATATGAATTTCAAGACATCTGTCTGACTTTTGAAAAGTATATTTTATTTGAAAACTAACAGGCTGGGAAGCTTTAAAGATTAGACAGCTTTCCAAGCTCTCAAAAAAAAAAAAAAGTGGAGAAAGCAGCTTTGCTTACTGTACATCTGCGTTGCCACGTAACAAGTACACTATGTATGTACACTATGAAAATGCCTTTTCCACTGTAGCCCTATACTCATCTGCTAAACAAACTGTGTGCAGTGACAGAATTCCTCTCGAAACTGTTAAGAGGCATAATAGAGGCATAAAATATGCTGGTAGTCTAAAAATAAGACTATAAACGTCACTGCTGGCCACTTTACATTGGCTTTAGCAGGTGTGTCATGTAAGAAGTACATATTTAATAAAGAATGAATAGAGAAGGAACAAAACCTGTAAATTGGTGAATGATGTTATTTTCTTTAGAGTCTAGATAACTGAGTGCTGACAACGGAAATGAATGTGTTGATAGTTCCTTTACTAATTTCTAAGCATTCGGGTTAAAAAAAAAGTGGCTTTCAGCTGTGGAGCTTCCAGTTGAGCTGTTAACAGTATACTTTTTATGTGTATAAGCAATGAATTAGGCTTGCCAAAGGTCAGGCTGGAGGAGGGATGACAAGTCTAGAAGATAATTGTGCTATTAGCAGTCACCCATGACAGAAATCACTATCAAATACTGTGTTTAGGTCTCCTTGCCGGATCGAAATGATCAGTTTGAAAGGCTTTTGTGAGAAGGAAAATCCCTGGGAAACGTTGACAGCAGAGGAATGGGCTTGGTTTTTCTGTGGACTACAGGCACGAGTGTCAAATCATGCATTTGGCAACCCCTGTAGTGCAAGAACAGTATGTCAAATTAAATGAATAAGTACTTCATAGAGTAATATCACCGTACAGAGTGTGAAACTGGAGTGTCCTCTGGAAGTGCTGGTAGTGAGATGTGCATAGGAAAGCTCAGGAAGGTCCAACACCCTGCGCGAGGCAGAGTCAGCTCTGGGCTCAGACCATGTTCTCAGGGCTTTATCCAGTTGTGTTTTGAAAATCTCAGAGGATGGAGACTGCACAACGCTTTGGGGAAACATTTTAATTTTAAAATAGCAGTCAAGTCAGGACCTAGCCCAGCATGTCCTGCTGCACCTTATCCATAACCCCTAGGGATTCCATACTCTAAAGCACCGTGTTTCTCACTTGCAGAATAACCATGATAAGAATGCAATCAAAAATTGTATAAAATGCTGGAAGAAGCGAATTCAAGATCTAGAATTTACAAGAAACCTGGCAAATCGTTTACTCTTACAAGAAATCACCCTTTAAATAATACCCTGGCAACCAACTTCTTACTTTTTGATGAACAAAAGCAGAAGCTTATGACTACCACGGCTTCCTGAGCATTTAACAGCTATCTTGAAAATGCCTATGGCTGGAAATACTGGAAGGATGTAGCAGAGTCAGTGTGTTCATTAGCGGATTTGGGCAGAATTGTGTCAAGGCACATATTTAGAACTGTCATACTTACCTGTTTTCAGTCCTGTCACATGTGTAGATGTGATCATGAGCAGGTCTTCAACTCTGGCTCTCACTAGAGAAATAACCTTGTCAGAACCTCAATATTTCTTGATAGTTTCTGTTGCAAATGTATTTTTGAGTTACCAGCTTTATAAATTAAACTTTGATTTGGGAACGAATCTGTGTCCTGGCGTATTTATCCGTTGGGTTGTGGATATACTGGATTTAAAAATCTGCTTTTATTGAAGTTTTCCATCAGCAGCATAGCAAGCTTGTTATCTCCGGCTGACTCTGTGAAGTCTAAACAATTCTGAAGGAAGGAATAGGATTTTCAGCTGTGGTGGCTTTGCAGCGAAGGAGAATAATGGCAGTGTGACATTTCAGGCATCAATATAAGCAGTGCCTGTTTAAAATAAGCCTTGTTCTCTCACATAATAGATTGCCTGGTTTAGAAGTGTCCAGCTTTTGTTCAGTGTAATGGATACGGTCTGGAACCTGGAACATCAGTTCTGTGTTTGCCTTAAGTTTTGGGTTTTTTTCCCTATGTCAGTGGTTGAAATGTGGCTGTATGCATGTGTTGAACTTATTTTTCTTTATCATTATTATTTATTTCTTTGCTATCTTTCCTAAGTTTCCTAAGTTTGGGTTTTGTGGTGGTTTGGGTTTTGTTTTTTTTTTTTTTTTTACTTTCTGTTGCCAAAAATAAGTTATTCTTTCTAAATACATAGAAGTGTTGTAATGCGACATGCTGAAGTCATTTCTCCTGGACATGTATATGTGCTTCAAGTTGAGGAAGGCAGAACTTAGCTGGCTCAATTCTGACGAGGTTGAAGGCTTTTTTCTTTTTTTTTTTTTGTTTTTAATTTAAGGAGGTCCGTAATGTACAGAGTATATCTGGTACGGTTTGGCTGTCTGGTGACACTTAGTGAGAAATCCTGACCGTGGAAAGCTGTTAAATGCTCAGGAGTAAAAACAAGTTCAGGTTAAGAGCTTCATTCACGCCAGCGTAGTGGTGGTGTTAACGTGAAACACGGTTGTGCAATGACGGTGGCTTTTGGTCTTGGTCAGTACTTACTACCTGGGCTTCCACAAACTAGAGGAAGGAGATTTAAAGCACCAAAAAGAGTCTGCAGATTAACACTTTATGACTAAGGGCCTTTGAATATTAAAACTGTTCATTGCGGTTCTTAGCCTCGCAGCGATTTTCCTTGTAGATGTGTGTGGAATGCAGGTTATTCAGTGACTGCCATCAGGAGGTGAAGCTCAGGTGTCATACTCCAGTTTAGGTGCCTGCCCAGCTTTTCAGCTAAGGCTGTCTGTCGGGAGGGCCGAGGGTTTAGTAGAAGGAATTGAAGTGTTTCAGGACCTCACCTCCACAGACCTAGTGCTGTCAGAAAACATTTCTGGAACTGTTCTGAGGAGGCCTGGGCTGAAATTAGTGAGCAGTTACACCTTTGCCTAAATACACTTGAAGTGTGAACATGTAAACATTCACAAACAGCTAATGTTAAATCACGGTTGAAATACCAGAAGGTAAATAAGTACTAGGGCTTAATTTCTTCAGGTGTGTTAAGCTCTGTTTCAGGGGCATTTGCCAGACTTGTGCTTGTAGTTGTGCACTGTGTAAAAAGTGTATTTGCTTTTCAGTGTCACTGAAAGCAGTGCTGTTCTGACTGCTAGAATAAGCAGAAGTGTATGCTTTATGTTAAGTCATATTTACTCCTGTTCCCTTTTTCTGTTAAGTCTTTATAAGAAAGCCACCCCACCTGTTTTTACTTGAATGCTGTGAATATTCTAGGCATATACTGTGTCAAATCAAGATAGCTTTGTTAGGGAAAGTTAAAAGCTAACTGAAATGGAAGTTGAGGTTCCTGTTCTGCAGTAGAAATGCTCTGAGAGCATCTACAGTAATCTAATTGCAAAGATTTAGCACACAGGCCTTGAGAATAGTGACTAAATTGATTATAGCTGAATCACGTGGTACTGCAGGTTTTTAGAAAATGTTTTTTGGGGCTTTTTGTTTGTGAGCATCTGACCTATTTTTGACTGGTTAAAAAACCCAAACAAACCCAACACTGTACCTTTTTTTTCTTTTTTCTTTTTTTTTTTCTCAGATCTAGATCAAGGAGGAGTTCCCGTAGGCACTACACGAGATCACGCTCTCGTTCCCGCTCTCATAGGAGATCCAGAAGTAGGTCTTACAGTCGGGATTATCGGCGACGACACAGTCACAGCCATTCACCCATGTCTACTCGCAGACGTCATATTGGAAACAGGGTATGTCTGTTAGAAAAGCAGATGACTCATATGTAGTCCTGAATACATCCTGACATCACTGAATTAATTCATTGGGGTTTTCCAGAAAAACATTCTGCTTCCAGCTCCAGTCTATTTAAAAGATATAGTTGAGGTTAATTGTCATCTGGCTTTTGCGAAGCCGTGGCTCTCCACAAGTTTGCTTAGGATTGTGGGGTGGGGGTGTCTTATTTATTTGTCTTTTAACAGATGCCTGTAGAAGTGCTGTCAGCACGGGCTGATGTCAGTATACCTGCTATGATCAATGAGCCAATGTATGCAGTGAAGGGTGGGGGTGGAATTATGTGCTGTAATGTCATTTGTACAGTGCCCTGGCTAAGTATTTTTGTGAAAGGAGGCTTGTGTACCTGTAGGTTTGATTGTAATAGTGTCTACTAGCAAGTTAACCCAGCCTGAATCTCAGCAGTATCTTCTTCTTGTTTTGTCTTGAAGCTCTTGACAGTCACAACTTGGGAAATAACCTTGTACTGCAAATACAAGCAATTTTATTCTAATACCTTATTTATCTGTCCCTTCCTGTAGGCAAATCCTGACCCAAATTGTTGTCTTGGTGTGTTTGGATTGAGTCTGTACACCACAGAAAGAGATCTGAGAGAAGTTTTCTCCAAGTATGGTCCAATTGCTGATGTTTCCATTGTATATGATCAGCAGTCTCGGCGTTCCAGAGGATTTGCGTTTGTCTACTTCGAAAACGTTGAGGACGCTAAGGAAGTAGGTTGGGGTACAGAACGTATGGCGTGTTTGCTGTGTTCTCGGTTGCTGGGGTGTATATTCTGTAACGGGATATAGCCTGAGGAAGCTCACCTTTAAAATGGTGTTAAAACATTAATGCCTTTTGACTATATGAAATAATCATAATGCAAACTAGTCCACAGTATCTTCCCTGCCTTCTTGGGGGCTAAAAAATATTTAATAAATGTCAGTGTCTTAATCCAAAAGATACCTACTGTGTGTGAGAGGTCCGTGAATACTGGTCCCTGTGCAGGCTGAGCTGTTGTGTAATTCACAGAAGCAAACTTTGGGCTAGCCAGCCATACTGCAAACTACGCCAGCAGGGAAAAGAAAATGGAAACACAGGCTCTCTGTTTTAATTAAGAGATGAGCGTTCCTTCCTAACTCAACATGTGATCTTGTATGTAATAACAGGCATGTTCAGAGCGGAACAGACAGCCATTTCAGAGCTCTCTCCAAGAGTGCTAACGTGCATTCTGTTGACTTCTAGTGCTTCGGTCTGAAAGGGGTGGGGGGGAAATCTTTTCTGAAAATAAAAGGCCAGGCTGTACGTGGCTTCCTGGTTCCTGCAGATCTCCATGAGAAACCCCAAGAGATTCAGTAAATTGAAGCAGTGTCAATACAACAAATTACAAGACTTCTGCTTACAAGTGCTACAGAATGAACAGGGAATTCTCTACTTGAGAGGTATAGAATCCTACACTCGGGGCTAGCCCTTGGAGAGCAGCGTGCTTATGGGCTGTAATTAGGCTCATATTCTGCATCCATTCCACTTCTTCAAGTCTCTCGTGTCAACTTTTCCAAATTTGGACTGAAGGCTTCCATGTTAGGTTGGAGCTTTGAATGTAGGTCCTGCTACTTGGCAGAAAAAAACCCATGGTTTGGGTTTTTTTTTACTTAGTTGTGACTCAGATATTACTATGTTCAAAGTTATGGTGCGTTTCAAAGATTTATTGGAGGAAAAAAGACTTAAGAGTGCTCTTTTGTTAACTTCTAAATGCTTTGCTTCACGTTGTGCGTTGGAGTAGTTACATGTCCCTACATAAGCACGTTCAGGGGTTCCTCTTGATCATGCTAGAAACAGAGGTACTGAACAATTGTGAAATACTGCACAAAAAGCCCGAAAGGACCATAATGAGTCACACTTAAGGTGGTCACTGAAGCTTATATCCAGCTGACCTAGAATGTCTTACAGTTTGTGTTCAATGTTACATATAAGGCTTAAGGGAAACTTAGACATGCATCCTAACTGAGCCATTTTAGGACTTCTCTTAATACGTGAAGCAGTGGTTAGAAACTTGGTAATAAAGTTCGTACCTACAGCTAATTGTATTTTATCACTCTGTTTAGGCAAAGGAACGTGCCAATGGAATGGAGCTGGATGGAAGAAGGATCCGGGTAGACTTCTCCATAACAAAAAGACCTCACACACCTACCCCTGGAATCTATATGGGAAGACCCACTTAGTAAGTTACCTCCGTGGGTTTTTTTTTTTTTCCAAACCGGTATGGGATAGGATTAGTTGTATTGTGTTTTGTTAAAAACTATTCCGTATCCCCTCTAAGAGACCCGATTCTGTGTGGCTTTCCTTCTCCTTAGCAAGAGCTGTGCTAACACTGATGTGGTTATCTGGGAAAGCTTCTGAAAACTACAAAAACTCAACTGATAAAGAAGGCTCTTCAGAATTTAAAAAAAAAAAAAAAACTACATGCAGCCAGCCATTAATATCTGCCTATCTTTGCAGCTGTTTGGGTAGGAGGAGTTAATTTATATAGCACGTGCCTGTGACTGCGCTAGGGTCAGCCTGGATTCCAGTGAGCAGAAACCTGGGTTCCTTAGTTATGCGGCCCAGACCTGAGCTATCTAAACGTTTAAATAAACCCACAGTAAGATTTTTTTTTGACAACTTCTTAATTATTTTAAGTACCTTCAAATACTAATGTCACTTGCAAGCTCAAGTTTTCAAGAGTGAATTAACAAATACCAGTTGAGCGGCTGTGTGGCGCAGTTTGCCTGATTCACAGAGAACACTTTTGACTTAAAATTGCCAAGCATATAAATTGTTTTCCAAAGACTTTCAGCTAAGCTACTGGTTATGTAGTTGGTGTTGTGTTGAGACTGCAGGTTTGTTTTGGTTTATTTGTTTGTTTTTTTTTAACGGGAGAGTTCTTCCAAAAGGAGCTTTCTGAGAGTTAAAAGTGAATGAAGAGTTGTCACAGAATGGAATTTCTCATGTGCCTGTAATACCAAAAGGTTAAGAGGTTTCAGACCAAGGAGGAAAGTAATTGTCTTAAAAGCTCGAGCATTTTAAAAAGCAGTTATTTAAGTAGTTCTGTTCCCACCTGCACTGATGGGAAAGTAGGAGTGCTCACAGTCATTTCAACTGTGAGGACATGAGGCAATAATATAACCCAGTTAAAATGGTGTATACTTGACTGACTGTACACCTACTGAAAAGCACTGCAAACAATGTTTTATATTTTATTAAATGTAATTCTTTTTCACTGCTTGTAGTGGCAGCTCACGACGACGAGATTACTATGACAGAGGGTACGATAGAGGGTATGATGATCGTGACTATTACAGCAGATCATACAGGTGAGACAATATTTGTAATATCCAACTATTTTTTTAAACCATGCTTTCTCATCTACATTTCTACCTATGTGTTACGCAGTTCGTCCTACATATGTATGCCAAAATAGTTCATTCTGGAATCTTATTGTGAAATCTTTACCAAAATGACTGCTCAGTACAAATTAGATTGGTCAGATTGAGAAATACTTTGTGTTTAATCTGTGGCATGAGTTAGTCCATAATGTTTTGGGTTTTTTTTTTTAATCTGCATCAAGTTTTGAAAAACAAAGTCTGCTCTCTGTATTCTTTTGTTGGTTCATCTGTTAGCATTGAAATGGTGGGAACAGAGGTGCAGATCTAATATTTGAGTTGGTATTACCGTGCCAATTTATATTTTCAGCATAGTGTAATAGAAAAAAAGTGAGATGTTTGTGGTCACCAGTATCCCCTACTAATAATTATGGTACCTCAAATGTTGCCAAAAATAAGGAATTGGGGATTAGTACATTACATGTTCTCTATTGGATATTTGCATAAAGAAAGCTTTTTCAACTTACTCTGTTGGGTTGGATGTGTGTGTTCTACTTAGGACTCACACCTATTTCTGTCTGTCTTCAGTCTAAACTTCTGTGTTCGACAGCCTAGTAATTAGCTGGAGGAGGTGAATATTCAGGTGGCAAGACACATTGTCAAAGGACTGGTAAAGGTGGTACAAAATCTATTGAAAACATGGTATGTAATTGGTTTTGGTGCTAGAGCAAGTTTGTCTTGTGCATTTTCCGTTAAGACTGCTGACAAGGCTTAACCCCTGTGAAATCCTCACAATTTCTGGGATGCTATTAAGTTCAACACGAGTTCTTTTTTTTTTCTGTCTGCAACTACCAAAAGTTCCTGTAGTTGTGGGATTCTAGATAAGTATTTCTGAAGTGATTTGCAAAGATAAAATGCATCAGCAATGGGTGGTGCTGTGATTGTTCCCTGATGACAACCATGTATTCATGGAAATAGATGAATTAAAATTGTATTATCACATTACGTCTTAAAGACAAAGGAAATGATAAACTCTGTGATCTTAGCTTTCAGTGTACTCCTCTGTTGCTTCTTAGGTGTAGAAGAAAATGCCGTCTTTATACTTACACTGACAGCTGTATGGCCACTGTCCGTGACCGAGGGCAGCTGTCTCCTCCTTCTTCTCCTACTGCTTTCAGCCACTTTTTTTTTTTTATCCTTCCTGGGCTGTTGGCATTGCTTCCAGTCTGTTTCTTCCCTCCCTGCCTTGCTGTTGTCACTTAAATCGGGTGCCTTGCTTCTACAGCTCTTAAATGCTGCTGTGGACAAGGGAGGGGATCGAGGTGCTCCACATCGTTGCAGTGAACACACTTTCACAAGTGTTCTGCTTGCATTTCTGGGAAGCAGTCATTAGTGTACTTCTGCCTCTTGGCAGTCCATTTTCTTGAAACATCAGGAGCTTTGAATGTTTTTGGAGAACTGTAGCAGCTAAAATCTGAAGTTGATACTGGGCATACAGGAGTGAAGATGCGTTGGCCTTCGCCTTGCCAGCACTTGTACGTAGGCTTTCATGTAGGGTAGATGGCTCTTTGTCCAAACTTCCAGTTTGTTTTGGAGCACGAGGAACAAAAACTTGCTTGGGATAGTTAACATAGCCTTGTCTCACTTCATGTTCTAAAGGTAATTAACTGAAACGTAGTGGGTAAATTAACTGAAGCAGCTTGCCAGAGTGTTGGGGAACAAAAAAGACTCGCAACGTAGCCTGCTAAGCAGTCTGTTAAGTGGTGCTTCTAGCTTGCTTCTCCCACTTTCCATTGGGGTTCTGATGTAAACAAAATGGCAAAGGCACTTAAGGACCAGAGAAATGCGGTGTTTGGTCTTTATTCTTGCAGTTCTTCAGAGTACTGATTTCCTTATTCTCTCATCAAGGGTCAGTGAAGGTGTACTGGTTGTCCCTGAAATCTGTTTGTTGCTTGTGTGTTCTTAAAATGTAATTTATTCCTTGTTTAGATCGCGGCATGACCTTAAGTCTTTAGTGCTTGAAGTGTTACCTTTTTTATTCCTGATAGTGAACAGTGGCTCAGATGTTTTTAAAAACATTATCAGAAGTTGTTCTGGGTGTGCGCTAGCGAGAATAGTTGCAGATTGTGATAGTGACTAAGTAAGAAGTGGTGTGAGAAGATGGACTGCTTCAGTTAGTGTAGTGTGTTGGAATTCATGGCCGTGCTTCGGTCCAGCTCTTTGAGACAGCCACGTGCTGGGAGATGTTCTGACCTTCCTATGTGCTCTCCCATCCTGTGTCTGTTGTGAACTAGGGCTTTCAGGGTGGAAAATACTCAAAATATTGACAATTCAGCAAGGGTGACTTCCATTTCCTATCTTAAAAAAAAGGGGGGTGGGGGAGACACCCCACAGAAACCCCACACCCCAATGTTTTAAAGCTCACAGCAGAACCTTTATAATGTCTTTTCATAGCAGATATTGAGAGAGTGAAAAGTAAGGCGCAAATGGTTTGTGTGTGGCTACTTTAAAAATATCCTGGTCTGCCCCGGTTAGATACCTACTTTCTCGTCCTGCAGATATTGCTCATTTGAGGGGGAGAAAAGAAGAGTGTTGTGTATGTTTTGAGTCCTTCCTTGGGGAAGGGAAAGTTAGAACTGTTGAAAAAGCAGTAAAGCATTGCATAGTAGTACTCCACCCTAGAAAATCAATTGCTAACAATTACTTTACCGTCCTTGCCCTCTGTGCAATGAAGCCTTAAGGGAAATGCAATTTCAAATGGGAATTGTCATGTTAAAACTTTTTGATTTCTCCGCATTGCTGTGGGAGGCTTATATCTTGGCTGGAAAAGTATCTGTAAACTGAAGAATGACCTTAAAAACCCAACTTGCACAGTGGCTATCTACCAAAGCGAGAAGATTTTAAAGAAAAACAAAATAAAAAAAGGAGGCCTGCTGATTGAAAGTGTGGTGTGGTGTTTGGGGGTTCTTTGTTCATATGTTCTCTCTTCATATGATTTACGGCCTTTTTGAGCTGCTGTGAGACATCTGCAGCAGCGACTGTTCCATAATCCAAACTCTGATTGAGTCTCCTCCTGATAATGTTTTACCGTATCTAAATCTGGGGAGGTACCGGCCCAACCACTTAATATTGTTAAATACCATACTGTATTGTTTCAGTTCTAGGCAGCTTCCCTATAAGGAGAAGTTGTACCTCAGTTCTTAAACGCCCTTGTTTAAACATGATTGTGAAGTGTTAAAATGTAAGAGAGTGGGGTTTTCTCTCTGCCTCCACCTTGGAATCCGATTTTTCCTCAGGACAGGAAATTGCTACTTTAAAAAAAAAAAAAAAATAAAATAAATAAAAATACAAAGTTGATTGCCTGAAGTGGGTAAGCATCTGAGAATAGAAATAGTCTTAGAAGCAGAGGGTGTGCTAATCTTAAAATGTTCCTTGTTGGCGCGTATGATACTGTAAAATCCAATATTGGTCAGCTGGAACGTGAGTCCTCTTTAACTGCTCCTTGACACCAAGTTTAACCAGCTCATTCCAGGAATAAAAATGAAGGTAATGAAGTAATTAAACATTATCCAGTGTAGGAATCAACATGTTCTTGTCTTCACATCATTTTCCTATGCTTGATGATGCTTCTTGCTTGTACAGTGAACTTTTTGTTTATTTTTAAAATTTTCAAATGTCATTCTGCTTTTGTATTCACAGAGGAGGTGGTGGCGGCGGTGGAGGAGGATGGAGAGCTGTTCAAGACAGGGATCAGTTTTACAGGTATGATAGGAAAACTCTCAGTGTCTGGTCGACAGTGGAAATAATCTTGCAGGAGAAATTTTTTTAATATTCTCTGAATCATGTCTAGGATATCTTTAAACACATTAATAGAAGCTGGGTGGATGCTGAGCGCTTGCGGCGCTTTAGCAAGCAGTGCAGTTCACTTCAGAGGTTCCCTCATTGCCATGTAAAGGGCTGAGATTAGTATAGGGACAGCTAGTGCAGCTTTGCACAGGGAAAACTGTGACTTATGCCGAGAAGTCAATGTCCTGAATGTTTGGGTGTGTTTGGTTGTTTTTGGGTTTTTTTTTATTATTGGGGGATTAGTGGAATTAGGCAAGGAAATGCAAAACTGGCGAGTGCCTGGGTTGGAGGGGCTTGGGGGTGGGGATGGTTGTAGCAGTGACTGCTACTCAAATCAACGCTTCACCTCGGAACAGATAATTTAGATTCAAAGTGAAGGTGCGCGATGTGGCTTACACTGCATGTTTGGGGTGCTCTCGGCTTGAAACTCTGAAGCTGCAGGCAGCCAAATTGTGAATGCAAGAGAGCTTATATTTCTTTTATTGGTCCAAAGTAATACTACTATGACCCGGTAATAAAAAGAGTATTAAGACAATTCAAATCTTTGCTTTGTTAGCCGGTAGATACGGTGATCAGGTATTTATGTGCTCGTTAGCTTTCCCAAGTACGCTCTTCTGTACGCTGCTTGATCGGGTTAGAGGTATCCACGTAAAGCTGCTGCCACTCATCTGCCACGGGCATTAACGAAGGGATTGTTTCTGTTGCCATCTTTCACAGGAGGAGATCGCCATCCCCATATTACAGCCGAGGGGGCTACAGATCTCGATCCAGATCTCGATCCTATTCACCTCGTAAGTAGCCGTAGAGCTCGTATATCAAAAGCAAATTTCCGCTTTGCCTGAACTTCTTCCTTTGTGGTTTTGCATCCATAAAGACTATTCGACTTCACTGTGGTTATTTTTATTATTTTTTTTTTTTAACCACAGTCCCTTTAATGTTTCAGTGAGCAACTGGTAACTTTGAGGACAGAGCAAATATTTAGTTTGCAAAAAAGTAAACTAGGTAATACCACTTGTTGGGAGAAGAAGAAAAAAAAAAAAAAAAGTCAGAGGTGCAGTTTCTTTCTCCAAAACGCTTTGAAAACAGGAGTTTGTAGTATGCCGACAGTTTGGGTACCTCTAGGACAGCGAGGCCAAATTCCCAAGCCTCACGCCTTCTAATGCTGAAACTAAATTTCCCAGTGTAATTTGCTAAAGAGGAAGCTAACTTCACCTGACGTCCAAATAGTGCTTTTTTTTTTAAATTTTTTCCATACTTATTTGCATGGAAGATAAAGCTGCATTTTGATGGCAGCCAGTTAGTAAACCACAATAGCATTCCTGGCGTATTGCCTTTGTAAGGGAGTGAATGAATAGGTTGTGTTCTCGTGTTTACCCTTTGTGTCCGAAGGAAAACAAGTGTAACCGCTTTTACTGAGAAGCAGGGAGCAGTCACACTGCGAATTCTCCTTGTGCGCCGAAACGGCGGTGCCGGGCATGTGACGGGAATTGGGGGGTTTCTACACTGGCAGTTGTACCGACTGCTGGACTTCATCAGAGATGAGGCACAAGGCTCTCAAATTCAATACAGAGTTGAGGGGTGGCAGTAAATTTAGACAGAACTCATCAAAATCTGAGTCTAATAAGAAGTCTAATAGTGTGTGTATTGTTTGGGTTTTTTTTTTCTTTCAGGTCGCTATTGAAGCATGACACGTAGAGGAATTCCTAGCTACAGCCTTTGAGTTGAAATTGCAAGTTCGTGGACAATATTTTTTATTGTCTCTTCTGTTTAAACAAGTGAACAGTGCCTAGTGAATAGGTGACTTTTACACCTTTTATGAAGACTACTTCTGTGATGTTAAATGCTGTTTCATTCTGCATATTTGTGTAGTTTGGTGCTTTGTTTCAAGTTGTGTTTGGAAAGGAGTATGTTTTGCATGTATTTTTTTAGTCTCCAATTTTGACTCCTGAAAGGTTTCTATTGTAAAGACAAACTGTTCAGTTAGTTTTTTCTACTGATTCCAAGGTATTCTGAAGATCAAAACCTGTGTAAAATGCTTTCAAAAAGTAAAAAAAAAAAAAAAATAAAATAAAAAGAAGTTTGGTTTTTCTCTTCCTACTTACTTTTGCTGAGTATAAGTTATGGGTTGAAAAGAGACCGCAACACTCGTGCGATGTGTTCTGGCGTAATGTTTAAAGCCCAGAAGTAAAATTAATCCTAATTCTGTGTTGCTGGGCAGTTGTTCTCTAAATGTAACACCTTCAGGTGTGTAAACCCGGTGCGTGGAGAAGTCCGTGTGCAAATTGTACAGCGGCAGGAGGAAGAAACCTCATTGAGCAGCACCGTACGCGTGGAGCGAGAGAGGCGGTAAACTCTCGATAATGCTGATGAGCTTTGAGGTGGGTGAGCTGTTGGCAGATTATCGCCTGTAACATGTTGACCTTTAAATAAGGAGAGGGCTTGTGTGGATGTAGGTAACCGTACACTTAGAGAAGGCAGTGAAATAACGTTTAGGCTGCTTTGATTCTTCTTATTTCTTTGCTGATGATTGTCCTTTCTTGTAAAGGGTACATCTTTAGCTGCATACGCGGCTAAAACACAGTGTAACTCTCAAACGCTGCTTTCCTACCGGTACAGTACCATTTTGCCTGCTCAGATTCCTGAACTTCATACACTTAGAGGAAAATTCTCTGCATGATTTGACAGTGCTTCTGTCAGTCTAGAACCTCCCTCGGCCTCATGCCCCAGCTCCAATGGTGACCGAGCATAGAGGACGTAGAAAACAAGAGCGGTGAGATGCTAGGCTACACCTGCTGCTGTTCTCTCGGCTTTTGAACACAACTTCCTGTGGTTTTTTTTCTCCTGTACAGCAATTTCCACATTTTTTTCATGGACTAAGAGCAGTTACAGGACCCTGTTGACCTTTATGTGATGATATTTTCCTGGATGGGAATGGGACAGACAACTGTTCTCCATGCATTTCTGTGCCCCTTCTCCTCCATCATCGGGTTTTACTGTGGGTTTCAGATCTAGTTACATCTTTGTATGGAGGTTCTCGGTAATTTTACTCTTAACTAGAATAATTTCCGATTCTGCTGTATGTTCTTTCAGAGGGGGGGTGGAAGGAAGGAGCAGGATGACATGCAGTGTTTCACAGGTTGGGGAGCCGTGGGTTTATGTGGTACCATAAGGCTGTTTTTCCTTTCTGAGCACCATCTCACGGTTGTCCTGCTTTGGTTCTCTTAAGTCCTACTGAGCTGAAGGTTTTCCTACAGACACTTCCAAGAGCTTGCAGCGGAGGATGAATGATCAGGAGCCGTCCCTTTCGTTAGAGACTTTATGAGCTGCTGCGCTGGCACTTGGCTGTAAAGAGATGTGCCACCAAAGCCACCGCAGCTTGGGATTTAAGTGGTAAGCCTGTTTTACCCCCAAATTTTTATTTAGTGGGAACTACAGAAATAGTCCTGTCAGCCTAACCAAAAAACCAGAGGTAATCTCAGGGCGAGTGCTGGCATACCCTTGAGCTACATCCCATTTCTTTCAGGAACAACTGGTCATTTGCTGTCCCGCGAAGGCTGAACTGTGCTTAAGCCTTTTCATTAAGTGCTTCTGAAGTCAGTTCCTCATTTTTAAAATCTGCACAGAATCATTCGGTTTGGTTTTCAGCTGTCGAGTTATTTATCCAATTTGAAAGTTCTGGGGTAAACACCACATGGTGTACTTGTCATACTTGCCTAGTAAATCTATGCAGTTGGATCTACAATCTAATTATTTTTTTAATATTAGGTTGGAGGAAAGATTCATTGAGCTTTTCCGTATCAGTTTACGGTGAGAATATTTATTTTTTATGTAGAAATACTGGTACACTCATTTCAGGGACTCAAAAAAATTGTGTTCTCTACTGATGTAGGGGAAAAAAAAAATGCATTTCCCCCTTTGCTCTCGGGAGCAAAGTTTGGCAAATTACATGTGATGGCACGAAGTGAGAGACTGAGGAAAGACTGAGCATCCCCAATCCCCGCGCCCAGTGTGAGCGTTCCGGGGCTGCTGTTCCCCTTTGTGGACGCGTGCGGGGCCGTTCCCAGGGATGGCAGAGCTGACCTTTCTCCTCCGCAGAGCGGGCGGTCTCATCGTTCTTTTGACCGCATTTTCTTAGTCACGGTCTTGGCCTTCCTTTTGAATCACTCGGTAGGGGTTGACAAACGCGGAGTCGAGAATGCGTGTTCCTTCCGTAAGCGTCTTTATGTTTTAGCAAAATCGGGATTTCGCAACTCCTGGTGCGGTTCCTGGCGGATGAGTTTGTCTGACAGCACTCTTGCTGCCAGAAGAGCATCCTCCCACCCCCTTCCCCACACGCTGGTACCCGCTACTTGTGGTCAGGCTGAGACCCGCGGGTGACAGCGTGCTTTTTATCCGCAAAGGGTACAAAAGGAGACGGGGGTGTTGTGTCGGCGGGAGGCGGCATGCCCAGCTGCACCCTAAAATCCACCTTAAAGCTGTCTCTAGAGTTTGGGAAAGCGTCGGCGCTACCTTACAGTGGGGGAGAGTCTTTTTTGTCTGGGTGTTTCCTGCCGCTGAATCACTCCCAAACGCTCAGCGGTCCAGAAAGAGCCCCTGGTCGGATGCTCCCACCCCCCACCCCGGCGTGTGTCATGTTGCCCCGTTACCGCGGGAGTGACGGATTGCTGTGGTATGCGATGATCTGAATCACTGCTGGACGCTCTGCCAGCGTGTTAACGCAGAAATCCATCGCAGGGGAGGGGTTCGGTACCCTGAAACCCCCCCCCTCCCCCCTCAATGCGGCAGGGGAGCATCCTCTGCCGCCGCGGCTGGCGAAGCAACATACGCTGGGGTGGGTGTGGGATTTTTTTCGCGCCCCCTTTCCCGAGGAGGAAAACAAAAAAAAAAAAAAAAAAAAAAAAAAAAACACTTTAAAAGCACGTGGTGGTGGTTGGGGAAAAAGGAAACCGGGCGATGTTTGTGCCGTTTGGCTGCTGGTCTCTTCCCCACCGCGTGCAGGTGGAGTCTCCTCCCGGTGGGTTTGTGCCTCTCCCAGCGTGAGAGATGCTCCGGTCCCTGCACGGCCCCTGAGGGGGTCCCCAAGAAGGGGTGACATAGCTGGAGGGAGGGTTGATATCATCAGGGGTAGTCGTGGTTTTGGTATATTCGGAAAAAGAACATTATTAAAGGTGGCTTTCAAATACAAATAAACTTGCAACTGGGATTTAAAAGCGTCTGGGGCCAGTGCGGCACTGAAGGGAACGGGGAACGAGGGGCTGTGACTGCCCTGGCATCCCCGGCACAAGCGACGCAGCTGCTTCCCACCTCCCTGCTGAGCCTCCCGAGTTCCTAAAAATCGGGTTTTCCCCCAGCAGCTCCTGAGCTCGGGTTTGAGCAATTTATTTCGTGGTTCCCGTTTGGGTGCCAGCAAATCAATCGCGTGAAAGGCAGGCGCTCCTGCTCCAACAGAGCCAAGAGGAGCTGATTTTATTTTTTTTTTTTCTTTTTCCTGATGGATATGGCTCCGTAGGGCTCACTTGGATGTCCGTCTCTGGCGCCTGGCCTGTGCTTGGTCACCTTGGTCCTCCAAGACGTCCCTACCTTCAGCGCATCCCTACCTGAGCAAGCAAAACGTTGAGGCTGTTGGGAAGGAGCTGATGGCGCATCACTACTGACGGTCTCTGTCCATCGTTAAAAACTTATGAGTTATTTTTTCAGTTGTGCTTAGCCCCTGTAGGGGTGTAATTAACGGAGAGCCAGTTATTAATTCAACTACCCGACCATGCTAGTTACCTTCCCAAGTTTTAAGGGTTGATGACCTGAAAGCTTCTGAAATTCTGTTTGTATTTAGAAGATTTCCACTCATCTCCAAGCAAGCGGTGAGCAAAACCTTTCCCCTGTGGCTTGCAAAGTACAGAAGAACCACCAAATCCTGAATTGGTGGGGTGATTTTTTGGGTTTTTTTTTTTCCCCACCAAATCCTGGCTTCTTTTTCTCGGCTGCACTGTTCATGATGGGCAGTCTCTCCCTCCTGAGGTGGGCTGCCTCAGCGCTGCTGACTGCAGCCGGTTCTGCGATGCTCTTCACTCCCCTCTGTCGCAGCTTCTAAAAGCCGAAAGCTGCTTTCCGGAAAGTTCATCAACATTTTATTAGACTTAAATTCCAGATCTCCGGAATTTACCTCCCCTCCTCTCCAGCCACCTCCAGCGCTCCCCTCATGCCTGGTGACAGTGGGAGATGGTTCCTGGAGGACGTCTCCCTTGGGATCATCCCGAGGTCCAGCTTGCTGCCTGCTCTTGCCAAAGTGTGCTGCAACCTCTGGAGCCCCTCTACTGATGGAAATGTGATGGCTTCACCAGCTCCTTCCCGCTGGCTGGAGGCAGGACCCACCTCCCCATTCCCAACACCCTCTGGGGATGGATGACCCGAGGAGGGATCTCAACAGGGATCCTTGTTAACAGGAGCCCAACCCTGAGTGCAGGGCCCAGTAAGACCAGTCCATCAGAAAAAGGTCTTGAAACCCGATGGATGTCGACCTGCCTGCTGGGGGCCATGCTTACCAAAGGCTGGGGAGAAAAGAGTTGTGGGCCAACCCAACCGTTCATCCCCAGCTTGGAAGGAACTCGGGAATGCCTCAGGGTTGGATGTGGTGGTCCCAGGTGTCTGTCCAACCTCTGGCCAAGGAATGGTACCACCTCCTCCTCTTCCCATGTCTGATCCACCAATCACTGAGGTGTGTTTTCACCTAATTTCTCCTGGTTTTTCCAAGCAGCCCTTCACACACACGCACAGAGGCCACTTATCTTCTCCTCCTTCAGACTAAACAAACCCTCCTTCAACTTTCCCTCGCTCTCATGTCTATTTGCTCTTTTTATCAGTCTCGCTGCCTCCCGGACTCGTTCTGTATCGGCATCTCTTTCCAGAGAGGAATGACCTCACTTGCACATCCCACCTGCAGGGCTGCCTGGAGAAAAGGACCTGACTTTCCTGCTGGATCCACCTTTGGGATCACTTTCCCCGGATGGTCGTGGCCTCGCCAGCTATTTTGTACCAGCGCTCTTAAATCTTCCTCCTCGAAGCACGTACTTCCCGTAACCATCTCATCCAGACCAAGACCGGTCCACCAAAACTCTGGGAAAGAGAATGTCAGTGCCATAGGGTTGGGAAAACATCTGAAGAAGGTGGTTGAGCTCCTTCTGCAGCGCCAAAAATCAGGAGCGGGAGGGATGAGATCAGGCAGGAGACTTCTATGGTACCTCCAACTCTTTTTTTTTACCTCCGCGTAAAGACCAAGCGACGACTCAGAAATGAATGTGGCAACCTGTGGGCGCTAATTACTCCAGAAACCTCGGGTTCCTCCTGCCGCATCCCAGTGGCAGTGACCTCACAGGATGGACCGGCACCTCCCTGCCCCGCTGTTTGCTGCGGAGGAATTAAGGCCTTGAAGGAGAGTAAGCTTTTTTTTCAGAAAAGGCCATTAGGGACACATTTCAGCCTAAAAAGCACCCAAAATGCTGGGGATGGAAGAGCACCCAGCCCCGCTGCCCGACGGCAGCCTGGGCAGGAGCTGCGCCCAAAGCGAAGGGCGAAGAAATCGGAGGAGAAAAGATTCTTCGCCCCTGCCAGAAACACGTTTTACCTTGCAGGATGAGTTAGGAGTTTCTGACTGTACTGCTTGATTTTATTTTCATGACTACTGTTTAGCAAATTGACCCCACGCCTCTCCTTCTTTTAGAGATGCAGTTTTACCTACAAGGCGGGACGGAGGGCGTTTCGTTGTCGTCCGTCTCCCCCCCCGCAGCTTAAATTTGGGGGAATTCGATCACTCCATCCTCCCCCCCTCTTCTCCAGGAGAGGACGACTGGCCCTAGGGCACAACACTCTGCTCCAAGGACACTTGTCCCCTCCCGTCAGCCTGTATTACTTCTGCACCTTATTTTAGTCACCGGTGACGGCCCCGACGTGCTTCCCTAAAGATTGGGGTTTGTATTCTCAAGA
>NW_009648948.1:24492-27176 GCF_000708025.1 Charadrius vociferus | reverse complement strand
AGGGGGTGTGTTGGAATCCTCATTTCACCTGCAGCATCCAGCCCTGGGGGTGGTGGTGATGCTAAACTCTTGGTGGTTTGAGGACATCCTTCAGCAGAGCCACCCCCTCCCCAAGAGCCGTGTGCCCCAAAAGCCACCGCCGCCGTCTACCGCCGGGCTGAGAACGTGCAAAACTCAGGGCCGGGATGTCACAGCACCCGCTCGCCATTTCTCAAAGCCTTTCAGATGATGTGCTCGCGTGTGATGATGGCAAAATTGGCCCTCGGGTGGGGCGGGTTTGCGCGCCTGCTCTTTCCCCCCCAAAAACGCATTTAACACAGTTTTTTATTTATTTAGGGATTATTAATTTTTTAATGTTTCAAATATTTTGAGTAAATAAGGCTTTAAGGGAAAGTATAATGTGGTTGTTTAAAAGCACTCTTAAGGATTTTTCCCCAGGAGATCCTAAGAGAGTTGTGTTCTTGATCAGTGAGCTTCCCTTTACAAGGAGACTAATAAATAACTGTTGGACTATCACTGTTTGCTGACAAACTCCCCTAATATACAAGAGCTGTCCAGATACTCACCACTTGTGAGGGACAGTTTGTATACAATCTGTCATTTTTCTGTCTGTGTAGATACGGAGGTTTTGGGGAAAGGTACAACACAGAACAGGCACCAGTATTCGCTGCCCTCAATCTAGTCTTCCTTTCACAAATTAAAAGTGAAAATTTGATGCTTATATTGCCCTTAGTCAATGGCATGATTTGATTTAATAACTTTCAGGTGTTTTAAGATAAGTCCTTATTATTACAACTCAAAAGTGAGAAAATGCAGCTTTTTTTCTCAATAGCATTGTCCTCAATGTTAGTATGAATATTTTCTTTTTCCTCTTGGGCATGTAAATTAATCATACTTAACACATTTGGCACAGAGAAAAAAAAAAAGAGAAAAGCTAGTGAAAGATCTGTCTTACCTGTAGTTTGCTGGCATTTGAGAAGAATAACTTGGTAATTAGTTTATTAGTTTAGATTTTAAGATTACATAATCTCATTTCTTGTATAAATATAAACAAGTTATGTTATTCTTCAATGTAACGTATTAGCAGCTTATTTTAAAATCGCAATTAGAACAACTTACCCAATTAACAAAAGCAGCTAGCTTCAGGTGGAATGCCTTGGTATTTGTGCTAAGTTTTTTGAAGAGAACTGATGCGAGCAGCAGTTCCTTTAGGAATTTGATGCAGCTTTGAAAGTTTGCTGGTTCCTTTTGATATTTTAATGACAAACCTCTAGAGTTTGAAAACTGGTGGTGACCAAAATTGTAAAACGAAGTAGATTTTTACTTATGTATTTATTTTGCCTTCTTTATATTCTTTATTTTTCAGTGCTGGTGCCTGCCATCTGATAAACTTCTGCTCACATATCAGCTCACAGGCCATTCTTTTCCATTTTATCTTGTTTGGGAGAATTATTGCCAGATACAGAAAATGATTCTTGAAACTTCCTTGGAGTTTAAGTGTAAGCATTAATTACCAAATTCTTTCAAATTACCTGTAAGCAAACTTTCATAACTGACTTTGTAAGGTCTAAATTGTAGCTAGATTTACAAGGCAGTTAACTGTCAGGACACTAACTCCTGTTAAAATACTTGCTTTTGTGATTTTTGTTTGAGGTTTTAAAATAGTGAACTGATTTCAATCTCTGGAGTTGTTTTGAAAGGACAAACCAACCTTTCTCAGTTTCATTTTACAGCTTATACTTTTGTTAATTTTTCCTTGCAAAACTGTTCTGAAAATCTTTGTTCGTGAATTAAATCTACAGAAGGCGGATATGTGCTTTTTAATTTGGTTATATCTCTGCAGTACTTATGTACTCACATTTTTTTCCTTTCTTGCCTTACTGCTTGTATGCAGCATCATATATGCTGTACAACATATATATTGCAGTTCTTTTCCATTCAGTTATTTCACCTCTCGTCTCAGTATTTCTTCCTCTGGCATAGTCAGACTTTCTTGGTCACTATCTCCTTCAAGATTTTCTCTTTTCAAGGTGTAAGAATTATTAAGAGAGAATATTAATCCTCAGGGGATAAAAGAAATAGGTTAAAAAGAAGAAGAGAGGAAGTATTACAAGAAAGCACAATTGAACCATCTGGCCTTGATTAACAAATGTAGTTCTGTCTCAGAGAAACGGGAAGTAAGTAAATTTCACACTGGTAGGTTGGGGAGCTTCCCTCAGAGAAACTCAGTGTACGTTAAATTGTTCAATTTCATTTCAAAGATTTGGATGGGAAGCGCATACTTTAACTAGAAGGAATAGGATACCTGTTGTAAATCACCAATGTATACAGAGGGAAATTTTTCATTCTTTTTCAAAATACTTTGTTGAAGTATGAAGCTGAAGTTAATATAAACAGTATAGCAAAGAAGGACAGGTATTGGATAGTAAGTACAGAAGAGATTTTGTAAGAAAAGAAGGAATCTTATGAAGTCATAAAAAATAGCACGTGTTATGAGAAAGAATAACTTATGTAAAAAACCCATCACGAACACCACCACCCCACCACCCCCCCCCAAAAAAAAAACCCCAACCCCATGTGTGGGGATAAACGGTCAACGCACCGGCAAAAAAACCCAACAACTTAACTCCAAAACCCAAAAGAAATTATGCTGCCGGATAATTTAGCGGTGGGTCTGTGGGGAG
>NW_009648948.1:21143-24478 GCF_000708025.1 Charadrius vociferus | reverse complement strand
CGAGCCCGGCATCACGTGTGCCGGAGCGGGATTTCTTCTTCGTCAGGGATCACACGCTCTTTTACCTTAAAAACTCTCCCCCCGCCAAAAAAAAAGAAAGCCAAGCGACAAAATTATAATATTTCTAAGGTAAATCTCTTAGGTGGGTCCGACGGTGATTTTTTTTGAGAGCAATGGAGCCAGAAATTAGGAGTTTGGGAAGATAGTATGGACGCGGGACTTGACCTTTACCATGTACGAAGGGGATGTAAACAAGGAATTAATCTTTACCTAAATTCTCCGTCGAGCTGAAGGTGCTGCTGCTGCTTTTCCTTCCCAGTTTGAAAAAGAAAAGAAAAGGGGAGGAAAAAAAAAAAAGGCATTTAAACAGCCCAGAAAGAAACGCTGATTTATTTTACGTCGGGCTGTTTTCAGCTAGCTCCCAAGTTTTCTATTCCGGCTCGGCTCCCGAGTTTCCTCACATTAATGAGGTCTAATTTAAGCTGATAGCTGGCTTTTGCGGTTAAAAAAATAAAATATATTCTGCTCTTCTGCTTTATATTAATATATCCAGTTAAGGGAGGGCTGTGCCTTTGCTTCGGTAGATTATAGATTTTATTTTTACAACGTGATTTTTGGCACACAGCAGAGCCTCACGTGGTCATGTTTTTATCCCCCCCCCCCCCCCCCCTTCCACCATTAAATTTCTAAAAAAAAAAATATAAGGTTTTTGTAGTTGTGGGCGATTCCCAGAGAGGCGCTGAGATTTCAGGGGGTGAAATCCACCCCGGCACGGTTAATTGCAATAAATCTGTGTTTTAATTGGGTTGGGGGGAACCCGAGCCCCACTTGGCTCTCGTGTGTGTGTCATGTCCCCCCCCCGGCGTTTCTGCGTCACGGGGATGGGGAACCGGGAGGTGCCGATGCCCGCGCCCGCCTTCACCTGTGGCGCGGTCTTTTTGTAACCAAATATAATGGATTTATACACCTAAAAATCCAGTTTGATAAGAAACGGGCTGGAAAACACCTCCCGGAAGGGATTTCCTCGAGGTGCCGCCGGGAGTTGTTGGGTTTTTTTTCCCGAAGGCAGGAATTAAAACGCACGCGGGCGGTGGGAAGGAGCGGGAATCCTGCCCGCTCCCCCGCCCGGTTTAAACTGCCTCTCACCAGTTAAAAATCAGCCATTCTGCTGCCAGGCAAATGGTTTGGGCTCCTATAGGAAGGATCCAACAGTGTTTTGATTGGGGTTTTTTTGTCGTTTCCCCCCTCCCCTCCTTTGTATATGCTCTATTGTGCCTTGGAGTATTAAAGAAAAAAACCTAAATATTGCCCTTTTTGAGTTTGTTTTTTTTAATCCCCCAACATTGCAAAAAATTTAAAATTAATTTTTTAAGTGGATTTTTAAATTTGGCAGGAGAGGAGTATACTTTTCCTTTGCTTAAAGTGACGCAATCCCTCCTGCGAGAGTATTTGATATGCGGAGCGTGGCGGCGTGGGAAGCGTCACCATCTCATGCCCCTTAAAAAATACGCCGCTGAAATCTTTGAAAACCCCATTAATGGGAAAGAAAGACGCTCAGAAAAAAATAAAAATAATTAGGATGGGTTGTGAAATACGGCGAGTAAAGCCCAACCGCCCCAATACTGACTTTCACACGAGGGTTGGATAAAAATGATGAGTTAATAAGGAGCGAAGCCCCATTTAACGTCTTCACACCAGTGAAACGTCGAAATGTTCGGGTTCCCCATCGCAAAGGCGCCTTTTAATTTCTGCTTCTGCCATGATTTTCGGCGATGAGAAATAAGAACGCGAGGGACGTGCGAAGAGCGGGGAGGGGGAAGAGAGCGTGGGCTGGAAATCTCTGCGATATTAGAAATAATCGTAGTAATTACTATTTTAGTAAGTGGCGAAACTAGGGTGGTTTTGCCCCGGAGAGCGGGCGCTGGAGGGGTAGCGATGAAAATGCCCGAGCAGCTTCGCTGGAGCTGGTTTTAGGGCATCTGTGGGATTTTTTCCTATTTCAATAGGAATTATCCATAAATAAGTTTCCTCTCTTGAGCATCGGTTCTCGTTTCTGTGTGTTTTGGCTTTATTTCTTTATTTTCCCCCACCCTTTTGTTTTCTAACCCCCAAAAGTTGGGGACGTTGAGGCTTGGGATAAACTTAGGAGCCCTTTTTTCTCCCCACGGGGCAGCCCATGTTTTTCTTCCCTTAATCGCTTGTCATCGATGAGATGCTTAATTAGGGGAGACGAAATCCTCGTGCAAACCAGTTGCGTCGCCAGGAGAAGCCACCGGCCCCTCTTCGCCTCTATAAATATGCGCGAGGGGCGGAAAAAAATTACTCCCGTGGCATTCCCTGGTCTGATATCTCTATTCAAAAATAGCTCTTAATTTAAAAAAAAAAAAAATAAAATAAATTAAGGAAACCTAAAGAGCAAGAAGAGATTTTTCTCCGGCCGTAGCGTGGGGAGGGTTTGCATCGCTTCGTCGAGAGAATTAAAGGCGCTGGAGATTTGCTCGAAGGGGGGGAAGGGGGTTGTACGTTGGGTTACGCTGGATTTTAAATTGAATTCAGGGTGGTAGAAGTGGGGCTGCCCTCAGGCTGGATCCGGGTTTTAAATATGGATATTGAATATCTTTTAGTATCTTTTGTGTTTATCTCGGGTTAATAACGTGTCTTTTGGTATTTGGAGTATTTAGTGTCTTTTATGCGCATATATAAATAAAAGATACTATGTATAAATATACTATATATATGATACTTTGTACTTTTATGATATATATAAAAGATACTTTGAAAAATATATATTAAAAAGATACTTTTTAATATTTTTATATATATATATGTGTATATATACACACATAAATATGACATTGCCAGGGTGATGCTGGTGGCATCGGGCATGGGGGATACCCCCTCCTGCTGCCCGCTGGTCTCGGATGCTGTTCCCTATGGAACTGGCCTGGAGAAACCCCTTGGGGGGTTCATCCTTTCCCAGATGGAGCCCGGACCCCGTCGCTCCTTTTATTTTACGTGGTTCCAGGTGTGGGCCAACCGGGGAGCTGGTGGCGTTTGGGTTGGTTTAGGTTTCTTTAGCCGCCTTTCGCTTGGTTCCTCGCTGCCCGCCGGGATGCGGGGATGGGAGCGGGGTGACATCAGGGATGTGGGATGGAGCACAGAGGATGCCGGGAGGTGACCAAGGCCATTAACGACCTCTTCTTTTTGTCGATTTATAGTTCCTCCCGCGGTGTGAACTTGCCCTTCTGCCCCCCCCCGGGCATGACGGTGATGCCCTGGCCCCTGTCCGACAGCGCTCCCCGGGGAGAGGCGGCTGCCGGGGCTGGCGGGGGAGG
>NW_009648948.1:1987-20604 GCF_000708025.1 Charadrius vociferus | reverse complement strand
CTCCCCATCCCTCTTAATCTTGGGAAGCTGTGACAGATGGGACATTATTTCCCGTTCAGCCCTACGGGTAATACATCCCCGACTCACGGGGACGTATCCATCACGTGCCGTCCCCGGACAGGTTGTTGGTCCTGCGGACGAGGACATGGCTTTAACGTTCAACGGATTTTAATTCCTTAAGAGCGTCAAGGCAAAGCCCCCGGCCTGGGAGGGGAAACTGGAGCAGCCGCAGCCGCGATGCTCTTGGCAACTGGTTGAAACTGGGGCAGCTCTTTAATGCTTAGCCAGCCCCGGTGCTGACGGAGCCGTTGTTCGTTAAGATGCGCTGCTGGATTGGGTTGGGCGAGGGCAAAACTTGTTGAGGATGACCCCAATAGACCAAAATATGTGTATAATATTCAAGAGAAGCAAACCCAACAGATGGTTTCTTCCCTGCCTGGTTAGGGGAGAGTGCTCGGCTCCGGCTGCAAGCTGCTGGGTCGGAAAAATTCAGTGGAATGAAGTTTGGTCCCCACCTGATGATGAGCATCATTTCTTGTAGGTATTTTCTCGCCTGGGACAAATATTTCATAAATCAGGCAGGACCGCCAGGGAGATGGTTGGTTCCCAGCACGTTTCCCCTCTGTTTTTTTTTCCCCCCAGTTCTCTCTAAAACTGATTTTTATTTAGAGCCAGAGCTGCTGGACAGTGTTTTCTCTGCCGTCGGTACCGATCTGAGGTGGAAGGTGATAAAATCCCTTTATGGCTTTATTACAGAAAGACAATACAAAACTAGTAGGAAAAAATCTTCATATTTTTAGGTGAAACCGTCCCTTCCATCCCGTTTTAAGCATTATATTTAAGGCAGTTGGGTGAAATGGAGTTTCTGGTCCCCTCGTGGGAGGTGGAGGTGAAGCCCCTCTGGATGAGGAGACCAGGAGGTGGTGGGGATGATGGGTGGTCCATGGTGCCGCAGCCCCAGGGGCAGGGGAAGGGTGGGCGGCCGCGGGGAGGGCTGCTGGAGGTCGGTGCCTTGTTGTCATTTCACAGCTGCCTCTCATCTTTATTCTTCTGCCTCTGTGTCTCTGGATTTCGGGGGTGGCTTTCAGCCGTCACGTCCCCAGGAGCTACAGGGAGGGGTAGCCATGAAGCTGCTGCTCACCCGGGCTGCTGGGGGGGGGTGACATGTGCCAAAAACACCTCAATCCACCCCATTCTGGGGAATTAACTGCAAGTTTTAAGGCATCTTCTGTTTTATTGCTTGGTGTCGGCAAGTACAGCTGTCCGGCACGCGGCACGTGAAGCCCTCGTGTGTGGTCATCGGCCGGTGATGCTGGCGGGGCACGGGTGGCCGTGGGTTTTCCGTCGCCCTTTTCCCTGCACGGTCGCGACGTCGACCTCGCGCTTTCGGTCTAACAGATGCATGAAATATACGGCAGCTCCGTTGTGAATTATTTCATGGACCCAGCTTACAGCCTCTCTTCGAGCCGGCGCCTCCATCCTGCGGGTGACTCCGGGCGGCACGTGGTACCCAAAACCCAGCCCTGGGATGGAGAAGATGTGTCCTCCTCAAGCTGTGTTACCGTTTGGGGGTGAATTTAGGAGGGCAAAAAAAGCAGGTGGACCTGTATAAATCTGGTTTCTTGAGCGGTTGAGGCTGATGCTCGGTTGCCGCCGGCTGTTCCATCCTGGGTCGAGGTGGCTGGTGGGCACGTGCAGGTAGGGAGGAGCAGGAGGGTGATGCAGGATGCAGCTCTCATGGTCACCTGAGGGCAGCTTGTTACGGCAGGGCTAGTTGCACCACATAATTAAGTATTTTTCCACCAACTCCTTGCCCGTCATTGTGGCTTATTATGATTTTTTAAAATTTTTTTTTAAATTCCTACCGGCCTGTCGCAAACCTGGTTGGGTGGAACGTGGCCACTGCCTTTGTCACGAGGTCCTGCGCCGGTCCTGTGTGCGTGCGCTGAAATCGCTCCCCCATCTCCCAGGTTTTGGGAGGAGCGTGGAAAATGAGAATAAAGGGGTTTTCTGCCCCAAAGTCCTCCCGGGAGTGGTGTTGGAGGAGGCTGGCCTTGAGATGTGCTGCCCTGTCCCATGAGGACCACGTGTGGTTCCTGCCCCGGTCCTGGGAATAACACGTCCATCCATCGTGGTCCTGGATGTACATCCATCGCTCCATCAGTGATGACTGCGCGTGGTCCAGCACCGCTTCTACCATGTGGGGAATTACGAGAGCTATTAAACATACACCCAGTAGGAATAATAACCTTATTTTTAAATGCTGAGAGGTGATAACGAGCTGCTGGGTGACCTGCCAGGTGGTGGGGGTGAAGCCTTGAGCCCCGTTTGGGTATCGTTGGATGCTCTGCATCAGCTCGGATGGACCTTAGAAATGGGACGATGCTGTAGTGTCCTGTTGAGAAGTGGGGTTATGCGGCACCTTGCTGTGGTCCTTCTCTTTGGGCGTTTTGGAAGGCGGGTGAGCGGTGCGGCAGCAACCTGGGGAGACCGGGGCTGCCCTGGCATCTCCTTTGGCCGAGGTGTGGGGAGATGATGCCCCAGGGCGAGTCAGTTCAAGGCAGAGGCTTTTCTAGAGTCGCTCCCAACACTGTGGTAAGGAGACCATGTCCAGCCAGCCTGCACTTGGATGACCTGCTTCAAAACGCCCCGTGTCCCGTGGGCTTTGGTGAGAGGGTGAACTGAGCCAAATGAACCCCAAAAGGAGGGTGGCTTCTCGGTGGTTCATCCTGTAGCATCCATGGGCACAGATGGTTCCCAGGCTGGGGCAGGAGGATGGTTGTAGCAATGCGTTGGCTTGCAGCTGAGTGGTGGCATCGTGGGATGAGGCAAGTGAGGCCACCCGTTCTGTTTAGGTGGTAGAAGTAACTGGGCGGCCCGTCCACTGCTCTGCACCAGCGTGGAGAGGCCAGTCCTGGGCTTTCAGAGTTGAGAAGAGCGTTGCCTTGGAAAGCTTTCAGGTGCCAATGGTTTGAGACTCGCTGGCACTTGGGCTGGGGTTTGCCAGGTCCTCCTCACTGCCTCCCTTCTGGTGTGGGGTGGGAATGGCTTGGGGATAGGATGGGGTGGGGTAGGATGGGATAGGGTGGGATGGGATGGGGCTGGATGAGATGGGGTAGGGTGTAGGGTGGGATGGAGTAGGAGGGCTGGAGCCCCTCTGCCGGGAGGAGAGGCTGAGAGAGTTGGGGTTGTTCAGCCTGGAGAAGAGAAGGCTCCGGGGAGACCTTATTTTGGCCTTTCAGTACTTTTAAGGGGGGGGCTTACGAGAAAGATGGGGACAGACGTTTTAGCAGGGCCTGTTGTGATAGGACAAGGGGTAATGGCTTTAAACTAAAAGAGGGAAAATTTAGATTAAATATAAGGAAGAATTTTTTCACAATGAGGGTAGTGAAACCCAGAGAAATGGTAGATGCCCCATCCCTGGAAACAGTCAAGGCCAGGTTGGACAGGGCTCTGAGCAACCTGATCTAGTTGAAGATGTCCCTGCTCATTGTAGGAGGGTTGGACTAGATGGTCTTTAAATGTCTCTTCCAACCCAAACTATTCTATGATTCTAGGATGGAATGGGTGGGATGGGATGGGATTGGATGAGATGAGAGACGTGGGTGGGATGGGGTAGGGTAGGATGGAGTGGGATGGTGAAGGGTGGGATGGAGTTGGATGAGATGGGATAGGATAGGATGCAATGAATCTTGTTCTTTGCCTCACAAGGATCGTATAGCTTCATGCCCAACCCTCAGATCCCTGGTGGCAGCTGGGGAAAGGAGGACTCCATGGCTGCTGGAGGAGAGGGGTTTGATAATGCTGGAGGACAGTTCCATTTTCTCTAGCTCTGGCTTCCCCGCTTTGATGCAGTGACCAGTTTCTTTTGACGGGCAGAGCCATCCCTGCAGAGCTAAGCAGCACAGGGGGCAAGTCATGAACTGGGCAGGGTTCTTGGCCGTTCAGCAAGGATGGCTGTACGCAGGGTCCCTGGGGAAGCTGGCCGTCAAACCCATGCAGGGCTTTATTGAGCACACCTCCTCGGTTGGATGCGAGCTTAGAGTTCATTGTCCATTGCTGATCACACCGCTGACCATACCCATTTGAGCAGCACCATGAGATACGAGGTTCCTTGGTGGTTTCAGCTGCTTTGCTTGACCATGGTCCTCCTCATGGGATGAGCTGTGGGTTTTATTTTTCCCTCACAGCTCACATCTCAAGAAACGTTCTTTCCCTGCCGTCCCTTTCTCGCTTGGAGCCCGTGTTTTATCTGCTGCGTGTGGGGTGGACGCCCCAGATTGCTGCACGTATTCACCGGCACCCCGGTGAGTTGTGAGTTGTGTTGCTCATGCTGCACCCCGATTTCGTGTTTCACAAGGCAGATAGTTGTCCATCACAAGGCGCTGGTTGTCCTGTGCTATTAAATCAGGAGCGAGCAGAGCGTGCCTCTGCTGTAGGGGCAGAAGGATCGTGTCTGGAGCACACCAACCTCCCACACTGCTGTGCGTGGCAGTGGGTCTGCATGGACCGGCCTCTCCTCTGGTTCTCACTGTGTCCCACGTTCCCTCCCTGTCCCCGGCATCTGGCCCCAAACTACCTTAGAAGCTCTTTATCGGCCAAAATTATTTGCGGCGTGCAGAGGTTCGGGGTGCTCAGGTGCAACGAGCAGCTTGGGCCAAAGTTTGAAGGTCTCGTTTTCCAGCTGTTGAAGACCACTGGTGGAATCAGGGTGTTGGGTGTTGATGGTTTGCAGGTGAACAGAGCTCCTCCCACCTCCTCTTGCAGGGCTCCTCCTGCAGGATTTGGCCCAAAGCCCCTACGTGTTGCTGTCCGTCTGCTGGGGCTGCTGGTGCCTGCTTGCATGTCCCCACCACTGGTACCACCACGTTCAGGTACTTCCAAGCGTCCTCCTTGAACTCATCCCAAGGAAGGGCAAAGCTTCACGGAACCAGCTTCCAGCTGCTGATTGGCTCTCAAAACCTGTGGGGGGTGGCTCAATTGGAAAAGTCATTTCTGGTGTTGGAAGAGGTGGTCCTGCTCTGCTCTGATCAGAGTGTTAGAGCTGGACCAGGTGAGAACACAGGACACTGCGTTGGTTGGAGCTGATTGACTACAAGTAGGATGCTGAATGCTCGTCTGGGTGAACAGTGGAAGAGTTCATGGCTTGGCTGCTTCCTCCATGGACTCAAGTGTCTCAAAGCTCCTTGCTGCCCAAGCATGTCTTCTTGCAGCCAGGCTGGGGAGGTGTTGGGTGGTCATCACCTCTGGGTAAACCTTTGCAATGCTTCCTCTGCGTCCATGCCCGGAGCCTGCACCGCAGTGAGGTTGGGAATGCCACCGTGTGAGGTTGGGAGTGCAACCACAGCCAGGTTGGGAGTACTATCACGTGAGGTTGGGAGTGCAACCAGGCCAGATTGGGTGTGTTGGCTATCTCCAAGGGCGGGCGTCTGAGGATATGGTTTCCCCACGGAAATCAGCCCCGCATTGCTGGGTAGTGGTGGATATCAGGATACACCTTTGGACAGCCCCCCTTAAGGGCTGGCCGTGGTGGGTCTCGGGGTCCTGTCCCCCCAAAAGCCCAGGGCAGTGTGGTCAGGGAGGTGTGTGTGTTCATCTCGGCCGTGCCTGTGCAGCCATGACTCTGCAGAAGCTCATTTCAGGAGGTTTCCTTGGAAACCCGGCAGCCAGCATGAGGAGGGAGCGAGCGTTCCCGAGACAGCTTCGACCCCTGCGGGAGGTGACCAGGACAAGGCTGGGAGGAACGGCTTTCTCCACGGCTGAGCTGCTCCAGCTTGGCGTGGGGAAGCGGGATGCTTCGGCAAGCTCTCGCCGGCTGCCATCTGATTCCCAGAAAACCTTTTCTCGCCTGCTTTGGTGTTCCTGCAGACTCTAACCCGGGGCTTTATCTTTGCAGGAGCAGGAAGATCCAGATCCGAAATATCCCCCCCCACCTGCAGTGGGAGGTAAGAAGCGGACGATCCTTAAAAGCATCCTAAAATTAATCTCCTCCTCCATCAGTCACACCAAGCAGCATGAGCTGTGCTGCTGGAGCGTGTGGTCGGCACACGGGCCACCCTTTACCTTCCCAGTAACCCCAGGAGGGAGGTGGAGTGTGAACTGGGCTCCATCTCCTGGCTGCTTGTGGGTCTTGGAGCCGTGAGTGGCTTTGAGCAAGTGGGGCGTCATTGGGATAATGGGGTGGGTGAAGGCATCTAAGCAGTTGGGTGACGCTGGCTCCTTGGAGGGTGTCTGTGGGTGAAGCAGGCTCTTCCCCTGCCCGTTCCCTGCCTGTCCGACAGCCTCTCCTGCCCGCCTCACCTGCCCTGTTTCTGCTCCATCCCCAGGTGCTGGATGGCCTGTTAGCTCAGTATGGGACGGTGGAGAACGTAGAGCAAGGTAAGATGGTCCAGCATGGTGGTCCCCATCTGTGCAACAGTCCCAGCGCCTCTCCCCAGCTCCGTCCATGCCAGAGAAAAAACAGACTGTTTTTTCCAGTCGTTGGTACTGGGATAAAATGGTTTTCCCCCTGGACACAAGCCCTGCTGGCAGAGGTGGGACCACCCGTCCAGTGGGGGGATGGCATGGGCCATTGGTCCTCCATCCCCAGGGCTTCTCCTGGTCACTGGCAAATTAAAAAAAAAAAATAAATAAATTGTCCCTGCAAGCGAAAATGAGCCAAGTGTTGTTTGGGGTCTGCTGGTGGATCGGTGACGTCCAGCCATGCATCCTCCCTGGTCGGGGGGACAGGATCCATCCTTGGCACCTTCTGCTTCTTTGCCAGCCCGGCCCCATCCCTGTGCTGGGAGAAAATCCAGTGGTGCACAAGCACTCACCCGGCGTGGTGGCCACGGCCATCCCCCACGGGACAGGCGTTACCCTCCCACCGTCCCCACCTGCATCTCCCCTCCGGGGCATACTGGGTGGGCCGGGAGCAGTGGTGACATCTCCTTCCCTGCCCTAACGCGCCTTCTCTTGCTTTTCCCCCAGTCAACACAGACACAGAAACAGCCGTTGTCAACGTAACGTATGCAACTAAAGAAGAAGCAAAAGTGTAAGTGGGTTTTATTTCATTTTATCCATGTTTTCACGCCACCTGAACTTTTTCCGAGGAATCCCAGGTATTTTCCGCTGGCTGTTTTTCCAGGCTGCTTCTTGTCTTTTCCCTAAGCCTCCTTGGGTTGTTCCTAAGCTCTTAGAGTGTAAGCTTCAAGTACCTTTGAGGGCTGTCTGTGTATCTTCTTGAGATACAGCAGGCAGATGTTGGTTTTGTCTTGAGCTGTGTCACCTCCTGTTTCTCCTGCCAGCAGTCAGCTCCACCTTCTCCTCTTGACCCCACCGCTGGGGAGTCTCCTGCCTTCTCCTCTCACGTGGGAGATAGGGTTTCCATGGTGTCCCATCATACATGCACAGGCACTGCTGGACCAGCTTGGGGCCCTCAACTGTGTGGTTGCCCCCTCTTCCTCTGTGCCTTCTCCTCTTGTCTCCAAAGGGGTCTCAGATGTGGCATCTTGCAATTCCTTTTGGACACTGTCCTTCCTACAAGGTCCCCCGCAGAGTCGCAGTGGCCTTGTCTTCAGGGAGCAAAGTGCTCTAGAAAGTTGAGGGTCAGGTCAGATAAGCAGTTCGTCAAGGAGTCGTCTTCCCACGTTGGAAGTCCAGACCTAAACTAGGAGCGCACCGGATTAATCACCAGTCCGACCACCCAACCAGAGCTGCTGAAAGAGGTGGAATATGGTAGAAGGAGGTGGGAGAGATGGTGAAGAAATGCTGTGATGGTGGGAGGATGTAAATACTGCCCGCCATTTGGGGAAAAGTCAAGTTGGAGACACTCACCTCCTGCTTCCTGGAGCCCAGAGAAACCATCTGACTGACTTCTAGAAGGCTTTTGGAAAGTTCTTCTGCCGTGGACATGAGAGAGAGGACCTTTGAGTAACTGGTTAGAGGAGGTGAGAGGGAGGCGAGGGGTCCATGACCAGTTTTTGCAGGGGAGGGAGAGCAGCAGAGGGTCAATCACCCGCACACTGTGCAGACGTGTCATAATAAAATGTCACCCATCAAGAAAAAAATTTATAACTGTGGAAGAACCTGTTGAGGCTGTGCGTCAGTGCAGTAGGGCTACGTGAAGACGTGTTCAAAGATTTATCATAGCCAGCAGAGATGAAAAAAAAAAAATTAGAGGTTAGTTAAGGAATGCAGGGACTATTTCATAGAATCATAGAATGGTTTAGGTTGGAAGGGATCTTAAAGACCACCCAGTTCCACCCCCCCTGCCCTGGGCAGGAACACTCCCCCCAGCCCAGGTTGCTCCAAGCCCCGTCCAACCTGGCCTTGAACACCTCCAGGGATGGGGCAGCCACAGCTTCTCGGGGCAACCACAGCCAAGGGCTCACCACCCGCACAGGGAAACATTTCTTCCTGGTATCTCATCTAAATCTCCCCTCTTCCAGTTTGAAGCCTCGTCCTATCACCACATGCCCTTGTAAAAAGTCCCTCTTCAGCTTTCTTGTAGCCCCTTCAGATACCAGAAAGCTGCTCTAAAGGTCTCCCTGGAGTCTTATCCTCTCCAGGCTGAACAACCAAAGCAAATTTAAGCAAAATCCTTTGCTACAGGCTTGTAGACACTTCAACCCTGTGCTGGAGACCAGCCTTAAGTTGTCTGAGTAAGTAGTGAGCACATCTCCTACTTAGTGGCAGGGGTATTTTTGATGTCACCAAGAGTCAGGCAGACCCTGTGCAAGGAAGAGCCGTTGCCAGAGTCCATTTGCTGATGGGCGTTGCAGCAACTTCCCATCTGAGTTGACCATCACGAGGTTGGACGCGTGAGGATGGAGACGGGGAGAATGATCTGCTAATCCAGGAGGCCAGAGGCCAGACCACCTTGCTCCAGTTCAGGTGGCCATGCTGGGGCGTGTGGTCCCGCCATGACTGGCCACAAGGAGGTGGTTGCCAGCAGGTGCAAGGAAGGTGCCGTGGACCACAGATAAACGAGGTGTGAGCTGGCATGTCTCGGGATGTCTGGCAAGAAAGGAAGACGAAGAGTCTTACCAAAGCGGTGCTTGATGGGGCTTTGGGGTAAGAGTCTTCAGGATCGGTCGCATCCAGCTGGACTGACGCCTCTCTTGGGTGGTGCTCAGCAGCTCGACGCAGAAGCGAGTGATGGGAGGAAAGGCCAGGGTGGTTTGTGGGTACGTGTGTTTGGTTTAGAGCCCGTTGTGATAGCAAGAGGTGGAAGGAAGACCTCGGCGGAGAAATCGGGCCGTGGGGCACTGTGCTGATTTTGGAAAGGGACGGCGAAGCTGCAGAAGTCATTGTTGGATGTGACGTTGGGGTCTGGCAGGGAGCTGCTTGCAGTGGTGCGTTCACATGCCTGCCTATAAATAGCCAAAGCGAGAGACGGTAGGAAGAGGAAAGAAGTATGGCTGAAGCCATCACCGCTTGCAGAAGTCATCTCAGACTCCGGCATGGCTGAGGATCACCCCACCGAGGAGGGGCCTGGGGGGATGAAGAGTCCAGGTGCAGCACCTCCAGCCTTACCGAGCTGGAAGGGGAGTTGGGGTTCCCGATAGAGGGGCACCGTGTGTCACTTCCTTCTCCTTGGAGCAGCAGCTCTTGCTCGGAGCCCCTCTGTCACCTTTTCCATGTCCGCAAAGCCCATGAGAGCATTTCCACGCTGTGTGATAGCTTCTGGCCAGTGCTTTCCCCAGGTGAAGTATCAGATCACCAGGCTGGCATCACACCTCTCCTGGGGGGACAAGCTGTGTGCCAGCCCCGGCATCACCCACATGGGAGGGGACATCGTCACGCCACATTACGGGGCTTGCTCAGCACAGGGAAAGTGGGAGGCTCTGGCTTCCCATGGCCACCTTCCTCCAGAGGGAGGAAGATGCAGGGCTGGGGAGGGACCACGGTCTACAGGGGCAAGTTCTGGAGGTGTACCCATCCCTGGAGAGCCCCTCACCGCGTCCCCCACCTCTCCCTACCTTGCAGAGCAATTGAGAAGCTGAGTGGCCACCAGTTTGAGAACTATTCCTTCAAGATTTCCTACATCCCGGATGAAGAGGTGAGCTCCCCTCCGCCCCCCCAGCGATCCCGCCGTGGGGGCCACTCTTCCAGGGAGCGGGGCTCCTCCCCGGGGGGCTCCTCGCAGCCCAAACAGCTCGATTTCCCACTGCGGATGCTGGTGCCCACGCAGTTTGTTGGTGCGATCATAGGAAAGGAGGGCTTGACCATAAAGAACCTTACTAAGCAAACCCAGTCCAAGTAAGTACCTCAAATGGTTTTGTTTCCTTCTGTAGGGCGCTGTAGGTCCCCCACATGGGTCTTCCATGTGCTCGGGGCTTTTGAGTGCTGGTCAGTGCTGTATTCTTAGGGTGCAGCCTTCATGGGATGGTGGCGGGAACCCATGTCCTAAACCATTCATGCTGGCCAGGGTGGTCCGGGTGTGGCAAAGAGGGGGATGCGCGTTCAAAAAGGCCAGGGATGGGTCTAATGGTGAGAACGGCTGGGGTTGAGGCTTTAGGGAAGAAAAAAAAAAAAAAAAAGGGCAAGTTTGGGGTTAAAACTCTGAAGGGGGATCCTAGGTACGGCCGTGGGTGCCCACACAGTCTTTGCCTTCGGGATTTGCTCATCCCGCCGTGCCCCGTATGGGCTAGAGCTGTCGTAGGGCAGAAGGGGGCACCATGGGAGCGCTGCCTGGAGAAGGATGGGCTTCTCATAACTGTTTGAAGCCCCCTTTTTTTTTTTTTTTTCAATCTAAGGTTTTTATTTTTTAAGAAAAAAATAGAAGGGGCGGGAGCGGGGCGGAGGGGACTGTCTTGCCAAAGTTTTCCATGTTTCTCTTGTCGATGTTCACATTGATTTCACCTCTGATTTTCTGCATGGTTTTCCTGCATGGTTTGTTCCTGCCCGGATTTGTTTGTGTTTAACCCAAAGCTGTCTTCTCCCATGCTCATCATCCTGAACCTGGTGGTCCCACAGGACATAGGACTCCCGTACCAGAACATCCTCCAGGGCGTCCTAGTTCTCAGAGAAGCTTTTAGAGGCAAATTATTTGGTAATAGCGCATCCGCTTGAGCAGGAGGTAGGAAGACGTGCTGCTCTGCAGCCGAGCGAGCTGAACCCCAGCGTTGGGTTTGCAGGAAGAGGTTTGTACGCAAAGGGGGCAATAGGGAGAGGAGCTCTTTGAACCCGGCTAGCCCTAGAGCGTGGCCACCTAGTAGCCATGAGCTGGTCCCAGTTGGCTGCGAGCCCTTCTTCTCCAGGTGAGTTTCCTGGTGTGATGAGCAGCAGGGTGTAGCTATGTCCTTGCCACTCAGGACTGGAAGGTTGCCCTTTGCAAGCCCTGTGCCTGGAGAGGAAGGTAGGAGGTGTTGGCTGATGGTTTCTCCTGACTGCGAGGCCAAACGCTGCTGCCTGGGGCAGTTTCTGCCACCAGGCTGTCTCTCCTTGTGGGTTGGCTCCCTACGCCTGCCCTGAAAACCTGGTGCTGTGGAGGAAGGCCCTGCTCCATGCTCTCACCTCTCCTGACCTGCCTGAGGAGGCCATGTGCCATGGCATGCCACCACCACCACTCCAGGCTTGTGCAAGGGAGAGCACGTGCACCCATCTCGGGCAGTCGCAGAAGACCGTTGCCTTCAGTTTGAGGTGTCAGCCCACAGTTCTGTGCCTGCTCAGGTCACCCTCACCCACTGGTGTGCTGATGCTTGGGACGAGGGTGCTGGTGACATCCTGTTGACTGGCCCCTCCTCCTACCCAGAACAACGTTGGGTCCTGGATTCCTCTGGTCACGTAGGACTTCACCCCTGTCTCCACTTATGGCGATGGCTGGAGATGCTCTTGAGCTCCAGGGGACAAAACCTGTCTCCAGGTTGAGCCATCTTCTTCCTTGGCTGAGAAGGAGCCCAGACCAAGAGCCCACCCCACCAGAGGACCTTCCACGGTGATTACAACCCTTGTAGTTTGATGAGGAGAGAGGACCATCACTACCGAGCACGCATGGGGCCAGGATAACCTTGCATGCACGTTGTGTCGTCCACCTGGAGAGGGCTGTCCCTCATGGCCACCGCTCTCTGAAGCCTTCCCAGCCCCTATAAGGTCCCTGCAGTCCCAGGCAGCTGCAGGTGGCCTGAGGGGCTTGCAGGTCCCCTTCCGCATCCTCCTGTTGGACTGGAGCTCTGCAGCCGCAGCACTGGGATGTGGTGGGAAGTCCAGAGCACTCCTTCACCCTCCAACTCTTTATGGCAGGACGTGCCTCAATGCAGCCGCCCCTTCCTGGTGCCCCATCTTCTCTCTGCCAGTTGAGCTCCTTCCTGCACATCCAGGGTTGGGATGGGTTGGAGGTCAGCCAGAAATCTGTCCCATGTCCCTCTCCTGGGCTTGTCCAGAGTACTCCTTCACTTGGGTGCGTCCATCCAGCCCGTCTGTGTCTCTTGGCCCCTCTTTGGTACAAAGGCACAGCTGTGTGCCCCGTCTCTACCTTGACGGTTGATGGGTTCAAGAAGCTGGTGAATCCACCCCATCCACGGGGTTTGTTGGGGCAGCCATGGATTCAACATCAGTTCCCCCCAACTGGGAACATCAACCTGGTGTGACATTGCAGCACTGCTCTGGAGCATGGGCCTGTCATCGCCTCTTGTGGCACGTCATGATGCGTTTGCCATCTCCTTGGTGGAAGGGGTGGCAGTGGGTGTCCCTGTGGCTGCTGGGTGTTGCTTCTGAAGGAACACATCCTCCACATCAACCTGCTGGAGCTCCACAGCTGGGAGCATCTTAGAGGGTGTCACATGCGAGTGACGGCACGCAGCTGGGTCACTGTGTGCTGTAGACATAACCAAAAGGCAGGGAGAGCCTGGTGGTGCTCGTGTCTTCAGCACCTCTTTGCCCAGTCCAGGGAGGACCAGTCTCCTGCCTGGGCAGCTCTGGCTGAAGCCGTAGGAGATCTGGAGAGATGTAGCCTGCAAAGGGGATCATACTTAGTCTTCATTCTCGCTTCTGTCTGTGGATGAAACCACTCTGGGTTCCCTTTCGAAGCTGGTGGTGTCAGGCTCTTCCTTTATCTCAGGGCAGGTTCACCCAGCTGCTCCCGCTCTACCTGTAGATGAAGCGTCCTTGTTCCTACGCCCCGGTTTATGAGCTCCTGGAAGAGTTGACCTGTGCAAACCCACCATGACCCTGCAGCATTCACATGTGGTGCTGGTTAGAGGTGACTCTGCACCACAACCCTTGGCCGTGCATGCACAGCACCACCCATGAATGATCCTGGTCAGGATGAGGACCTCTTTCAAAAACATAGACATGGCCGGAGGGCACCGTGTTGGAGTAGAGCGCTGGTGGCATCACTGGGTGGCTGAGTGGTCACTGCTGCACCTTTCTCAGAAGAACTGGGCTGGCCCAGCTCTGGCTGCGGCAGTGATAGGGACCCCGAGGTGGTGGCCGATGGCAGGATGGATGCACGGCGTCATCCTCTGGTGGGAAGAGTGCACAGACTCACATGGAGAAGATGGAAAGGTTGCTTACCTCTGTTCTTCAAGATGCGTGGTTGACGTGCGGGATTCTCCTACCCTGCTTTCCTCTCTCCCTCTCTCTCAGGGTCTTTGCCAGGTACGGTTGAGCGGTGAGGAGCGAGCTGGAGGCATGTGCCTCCTCCCCGCCATGAGCTGAGGGGAGGACCAGAGGAGGTAGAGCACGGTCCCTGCCGGTGCACAAGGGAGAGCTTTCTGGTCTCCCGTGGAAGGGCGTGAGTACAAGCGCTGTTGTTGACGCGTGCCTCCGTGTCGTGACAAAATGCTGCCTACGGGTAAGTTGTCCCTCTGTCCCAAAGGACACACAACAGTCGTGGCAGCTGCTGGTCGCTGGACAGCCTCGGGTGTTGTGAGAGGTTGAGGTTGGAAGGGACCTCTGGAGACCTCCAATCCGGTCTCCTGCTCCAAGCGGGACTGGCGTCAAAGACAATAGACCAGGTTGCTCAGGGCTTTGTCCAGTTGAGGAGTTGTTCTGCCCCCTCTTGATGCAGTATTATTGATTGACGTCCCTCAGCTCCTAGGTAGACCTCAGGTCATAAAGGTGAAGTAGTTCAGGTCTGATCTAAACCAACCGGAGCGAACTATGACCTGGGCTTGCATGACACCAGGTGACGGTAGATGTACGTCAGTGAGACCCAGGTTCACCCCAAAACTTGAGCAGGTGTTGAAAAAAGCTTTTCTGTGAATAGCAAGCTCAGCTCCTGAGCTCTTGAAAGCCTTTGTGTGACACCAAACGCATCTCAGGGGGCTCCTCTCTGCTGGTTGTTTCACTGTAGGGTTGACATCCATCGGAAGGAGAACGCTGGCGCCGCCGAAAAGCCCATCACCATCCATGCCACACCAGAGGGGTGCTCTGAAGCGTGTCGCATGATCCTTGATATCATGCAGAAGGAGGCTGATGAAACTAAATCGTAAGTGCCCCCTGGCTCAGCAGAACGGGCAGGTTTGGTGGAAGGGAGGTAAATCAGTGGAGAAGAAGCCATCTTCTGTCACCCCCCACCCCTTGAGGGAACTGCTGGCATTCGAAGTTTCAGGACAGAGTCGTGGGTGAGTTAATAACTTACAACTTAACGACTTCTTAATGATGTGGTTGACAGTGTTGTAGAGACCAGAAGCGCAGGTGGGTACCAAGAGCATGTAGGCAAACTTGGAGAACAAAACCTCATGAAATAGAGATGTGCCATTGGGCTTGGGAAGTTCCTGAGTTCCCGTTCCCCAGAAACTGAGGAGATTACAGTGGTGGGAAACACTGGTGCTGCTTCTGCTCCTTCCACCGCGTTGTTAGTGCCTGTTGCTGAAAATTGGTTTCCTGGCCAGCTGGACCATTAGGTTTTATTTTCTTTAATCGATTTCAGAGCAGAAGAGATTCCCTTGAAAATCCTAGCACACAACAGTCTGGTGGGGAGGTTGATTGGCAAGGAGGGCCGCAATCTCAAGAAGATCGAGCAGGACACGGGCACGAAGATCACCATCTCCCCGTAAGTCCTGGTGAACACCAAGCCACCCCCCTCCATCCAACACAGTACGGGCAGCGCCGCAGCCAGAAACCAGAGCAGTTGTGTCCTCCCGTACACGTTCCCCATCCCGGGTGTATCTTCTCCATCCCAGGTGGATGGTGGCATTGGGCAGGGAGAGGGCATGTGGTTCCACACGGTCTCCGGGGGGAATGCTCATCTTTGATCTGAGCTCGCCTTTTTTTTTTTTTTTTTAACTTGGAAAAAAGTGTAACTGTGTCTCTGGTTTTATCCATGGGTTAGTTTGCAGGATTTAACCATTTATAACCCTGAACGGACCATCACAGTGAAAGGCAGCACGGAGGCGTGCTCCAATGCCGAAGTGGAGATCATGAAGAAGCTGCGAGAGGCCTATGAGAACGACGTGGTGGCCGTCAATGTAAGCTCCCAACCCTCCTGCCTATGATGCCCCTGCTTCGAAGCCACTGCTGAAGGTGGCCAGAAGAAAACTGTTGGGTGGGGAATGTTGATTTGGGGTTGGCCCTCACCCATCGTGACGACACTATGTGGTGAGAACTCCAAAAATCCCACTCTGCCTTTTACATGTTTCTCCATGTGGTTGCTCTCCCAGCAGCAAGCCAACCTAATCCCTGGATTGAACCTCAGTTCTTTGGGAATCTTCTCGACGGGACTGTCCATGCTCCCATCCACCCCGGGGGCCCGAGGAGCTGCGGCAGCCGCCCCGTACCACCCGTTTGCAGTAAGTTCATGAGGTTTTGGGGTGCAGGGGGGCACGTTCTTGAGGGCAGAGTGGTCTCTGGACTCTCCTGCTGTAGCTCTTGGGTTTGGGTGGACAGTGTAGCTATAGGATCCATCTCTTGGGAAGACTTGAACAAGAGCTCTGATTCTTGGCCATTTGGGGAAGGTGTTCATCACAGCAGCGAAGTGGAGAAGACAGTGAATGAATGTGGCTTGTCCCTCCTTGGATGTAGCTCCCCGGCAAGATCAGCTGCATCCCCATGTTGTGCTGAGTTTGGTTTCACCGGTGTTCAAGGACTGGCCGTGTCCCAGGGGTGCTGCTCTCTGCTGGGGGCAGCCGGTGCCGATGCCGGCATGGAAAAACCATGTAAATTATCTTCAGTCCTGACCCCAAACCCACCACTGGGTTGTGATGGTGTGGACTCGGTTGTGCCCTGCGGGTCTGGTCCCGGTGGCCACGTGAACCCACCGGCATTGCCACAGAGCGTGCGGAGCATGGCATGAAAGGGGATGAGCAGCGTGCCCCGTGCAGCCATCAGCCTTGGTCCCCCCCGGCACCCGAAGGGTCGTGTCTGGTGGGAGCTGATCTTCTCCCGATTTTGTAGGCAAAGGTTTCCCTCTTCCTTGGGGTGCCGTGGCTGGTGGGACCTGGGGCAAAGCACGCCTGGGAAGCAGCTTAAAAACCCTTGAGGTTGTACGCAGGCAGGGACAGTCCGGTGTTGGGAAGACATGCCGGCCAAAGTGCTGGTGGAGAAGGTCCATCCCCAGCCCACCAGCACCTGCAGAGCACCCTTGGGATGACCAGGTTGAGATGCTTTTGGCCACACACGGCGACCGGGGCGCGGGTTCATTTACTTGTGCTGTTTTCTTTTTCCTGGCGACGCCAGCAGCAGAGCGGTCGGAGGAGAACGGTGAGTGCCAGGCTGGCGGTGCGGAGGGGCATGTGAGGGTGATGTGTGTGGTGGCCCCAGAGGGCACTGAGAAGGGTCGGTTGGTCTGGCTGCGTGGGACGATGCTCTGCCCGCTGCAACCACCAGAGCAAGTGCGGCCTTGGGGAAATGTCTGGTTGAGCGTTTGTTGGCGTGATGGAGAGGAGCTGGGCAGGTTCTCCTGAAGGGCGGCGTTTGGTGGGACCTCCTTCACCCTAAAGCTTTGTGGGACCTTTTTGAAGCCACCCTGGTGAGGCCAAGAGGAGCGATCGTCTCTGCTCCTTCCACCCAAGTACTTTGTGTTTCACACTTCGGAGTGGTCATTTCTGACCATGTCCTCAGCAGGACCTGGGGCTGGTGGCTGTAGCTTCAATTGTGGAGCTCTAGAGACCCGGCAAGGGTGGAGGACAAGGAACGAGCCTCACGGTGAATGGAGGGAACTGAGGAGGTGCACTGTCCACCCTAGCCTTGACGACTGGCTGGGCAGGAGAGGACATGTTGGTGTAGGAGACATGGAGCAGCCCATGGCCAGAAGCAGAGGGTGGACACGGAGAGCACGGGCTCAATGCAAGGAGGAGCACGAAACCTCGGTGCGGCAGGTTTAAATAGAGGGCTGGGAGCGAGAGCGACGTCCACCATGGGCAGGGCAGCTGGGTCTGCTCCTCCTCCACCTGAGAAATGGTGGTCTGCAGGTAGCATCTGATTGCACTTGCTGGAACACAAGAGCAGGAGGGAGTTGTGTCTGCTGCCAGGAGAAGTGTCTGATGTATTTGAAACATGGAAGAGTTGACGAGGCGTTGGGTTGGGTTGAGTTGAGTTGGGTTGGGGTGCTGTCACGCACCCCTTGCTTTTGGCTGCTTTCCCCCCCCGGTCTCCAGCCCAGGTCTTGGGGGATCATCTCCTTCAGCCTTTGCTTTCTCTTCTCTTGGACCCGGAGAAGTGAAATGGTGGGGGAAATCGGAGCAAAACCAGACATTTTGCTCCGTTCTTGCCAAACCCCCGTCTTCTCCGCAGGGGACCAATGGTGGTCACACCACGGTTTCGGCTTCCCAGGGTTGCGGCTGCTCTGAAAGGCCATCGGGGCCAGTTTTCCCCTACAAATGCAGGGCACATGTGGAAACATGGCAGTGGGGAGGCACTGGGGGTAACTGGGAGCCCCCGTCCGCCTCCCAGCCCCGTCGTGCTGTGCCACAGGCACAGGATCGGGGCTGCAGCTCACCCCGATGCACGGGTGCACCCGTGCTCTCTGAGGGGGCGTTCGGGGCCTGAAGGGTTGTCCCCGTGTCCCTGCCGGGCTCACGGTGGTGGCACGCTGCTCTGCGTCGTGCTGGGGGTGGCCAGGAAGGGGCTGGGATGCTGGGGCCACCACTGACCTTCGTTTTCTCTCCCACCATAGAGCTCCTCGGCGTACCTCTCGGGTCTGTACGGAGCCCCCCCGGCCAGCGCCTTCCCCCATCAGCACCCCGTAAGTGCCTGGCGCCCCTCTCCAGGAGATCTTCGCTAGGGCACCTCGGGAGGGTGGGCAACCACTACCATGGGATGGTGGCATGGGGACAGCCACCTGCCTTGTCCCTTGTCCGGCTGGTCCCCTGACCCTCTCGCTCTGCCGTGCCCCCGCAGCTGCCGGAGCAAGAGGTTGTGAAGTTCATCCCGGCGCAGTCGGTGGGGGCCATCATCGGGAAGAAGGGGCAGCACATCAAGCAGCTGGCGCGGTTTGCGGGTGCCTCCATCAAGGTGAGGAAGGCGCCGCGGGGCTGGTCCTGCGCTTCATGCCTCAGTTTCCCCTCCCTACTCCTGAGGGCAGTGAATGGGAGTCTGTGGGGAGTGGTTTTGCTCCCCAAATTACCATAGAACGGTTTGGGTTGGAAGGGACCTTGAAGACCATCCAGTTCCACCCCCCTGCCCTTGGGCAGGGACACCTCCCACCAGCCCAGGTTGCTCCAAGCCCCGTCCAACCTGGCCTTGAACACCTC
>NW_009648948.1:0-1247 GCF_000708025.1 Charadrius vociferus | reverse complement strand
AGGGAAGGTCTTGCGCAAGTGGGGACTACGTTCACGCTCCTTTTCCCCCATCCCGCCCCAGATCGCCCCGGCAGAAGGTCCCGAGGCCAGCGAGCGGATGGTCATCATCACGGGGCCGCCTGAGGCTCAGTTCAAGGTGCGCTGGGTGGGGGCTGTGGGTGGGGGGACACACTAAGGGACAAGTCAAGAGCGTCCCTGTGGTCACCACTGTGCTGCCAGCCTGGCTTGGCCTCCCTCAGCTCCAGGGCAGCTCTTTGCTGGGTACCATGGTTTTGATGCTGCTGGACATGGGGACATCATCACCTTTGGGGATGGAGAGGCACAGCGGGCGCTGCCTGATGGTTTTCCTTCCCGTCTGTCTCCTCCCCAGGCCCAGGGGCGAATATTTGGGAAGCTGAAAGAGGAAAACTTCTTTAACCCAAAAGAAGAAGTGAAGCTTGAAGCCCACATCAAGGTGCCTTCCTTCGCCGCCGGCCGCGTGATAGGCAAAGGTGGCAAGACGGTAGGTGGTGGTACCCCGGGGACACAGAGTTGGACATCACCCATCACCCCTGCCCAGCCCAGGGGGACAAATGCTCAGTGGTTTCAGTGATGTCTTGACCCTCAGCCCCCATGTCCTGGTGGTGGTTCTCATTGGTCCCAAGGGAGGAGGGGGGCACAGAGGGTGCCTGGTGCCGTGGTGACACCGACAGCGGAAGATTTTTGGCTCTTCCACAACAAAACCCTCTTGTGGTTCCCTCCAGGTGAACGAACTGCAAAACTTAACCAGCGCAGAAGTCATTGTGCCACGAGACCAAACCCCGGACGAGAACGAGGAGGTCATCGTTAAAATCATTGGGCATTTCTTTGCCAGCCAGGTACGGTTTGGCCGTGGCTTTACCCGATATTCCCCGGCCGCTTTCGTCCACCGAGGAAAGGCGCGGGGCTGGCTGAGCCCGGCACCACCCGAGCATCCCGCCGCTCTTCTTTTGGGTGGTCCCTGTGCCCCCAGGACTCACTGAGGGTGTTTCGGCAGCTCCCCCCGGCTGTGCGAGCACTGAAATTAAAAATTGGCTCCATTTAGCTAAAAATACGTGTTTTGGATGCCGTGCAGAGCGGCACCCGGGGTGCGAATGGACTCCTCGGTGGCGGCAAAGCCACCCACATCCCACCTGGGTGCATCTACTATAACCTTGGCTCGAGCAGGATGGTGGCCCCCAGAAAAATTCATGCTCTCGCGAGGAGCGATGGAGGAAGCACAAGTTAAA
>NW_009648947.1:169262-171284 GCF_000708025.1 Charadrius vociferus | reverse complement strand
CCCCCCCCCCCCCCCCCCCCCCCCCCCCCCCCCCCCCCCCCCCCCCCCCCCCCCCCCCCCCCCCCCCCCCCCCCCCCCCCACCCCCCCCCGCCCCCCCCCCCGCCAGCGCAGCCCCCCCCCGGAGCCAGTCCCGGCCATGGGTGTGATGAGAGCGCCAGTACTCAGCCACCGCCGCGGGGAGATGGCGACTGCGCTCCCACTGCCACCACCACGGCCACCGCCACAGGCTCCCACCCGGCCGGCATGTCCCGGCCAGCCTGCCAACGCGCCGAGCAGGATTGCTGGAAGACAACCTCTTGTCGGTCAGGGTCTGCGCTGCGTCCTGCCTGGGCCCGTTCCTAATTAATCCCCCTCTTTTTTCCCCCCCTCCGCCGCGTAGGTGCCTCGGCGTGACCGGCTGCTGCTAAACTCCCCGGGGACGCCCTTCTTGGGTGGAAACGTGGCTTTGCTGAGGGCACGGGCGGCGATGAGGACGGCGGAGGACTCGAACGGCACGGTGCTGCACCGCCTCATCCAGGAGCAGCTGCGCTATGGGAACCTCACCGAAAACCGCACGCTGTTGGCCATCCAGCAGCAGGCCCTGTGCGCCGGCGGTGCCGGCAGTGCCAGTGGTGCCGGCAGCCCCCGCTCCTCCCTGGAGAGCCTCAGCCCAGAGGAAAGCCAAATGGTGCAGCAATCCACGCGGCAGGAGCCGCAGGGCCAGGAGCATCACTCCCACCACGTCTACTTGGAGAACAGCGCCTGTCGGCTCTGCCAACCCCGGCACAAGGGCGAGGAGCTCCCCACCTACGAGGAGGCCAAGGCGCATTCCCAATATTACGCCTTGCAGCGGGGCGGGCAGTGAGCCAGCCTGGGAATTCGGGGGGAAAACGGTCCGCAGGGGGCGCAGAGCGGCCGCCGCCGCCCCGACGAGGGGCTGAAGGAGCTGAAGCACGGCCATGTGCAGTCGCTGAGCGAGCGGCTGATGCGGATGTCGCTGGAGAGGAAGAGGGCCAAAGCGCAGAGCCCCATCAGCACCTCCCACAGTTACCCCCAGCTCTCCCGCCACCACCAGCTGTCCGCCCTCCGAGGGCAGCACCCCGAGGGGCCGGAGCCGTGGGGACCCCCCCCGGAGTATCCCTACATCATCCCATCCCAGGACGCTTACCTGGCCGAACCCCAACCCTGCTCCCGGGAAGGTCCTGGATTTCAGCATCCCGAAATCAGGTAACCCCCCCTCCCACCCCGACCTGGGCTCTGCTTTTGGGGCGCCCACGGGGGCAGCCGGAATGGATGCTCAGAAGGTGCGGGACGCGGGGGGTAGTGGTGGGACCGGGGCAGCCATCACCGAACCGCTTGTCCTTGCAGGGCCGGATCCGGCTGAGCCTGTGGGGATCTGCAGGGACCCCTCCGGTCCTCTCCTCTCCCCAGTTTCCCCCAGCACAGTTGAGTTTTTCCAACTGGTGGTGAAAATCCTGCTGCCTCTGCAGATCCTGCGCATTTCCCCACGCACTGGGAGGAATTTGGGGTTAATTTAGGAGCTGGAACCAGCTCAGGAAATGGCTAAATTTAGAACCAGCGGTGTGGCAGGGTGGAAGGCAAACGTGCTCCCCGCTCTGTGGAAACCCACCCCGGTGCCGTGGGGTTCTGCCGAGCCGGGGCCAGGCTGGCGCGGGGGCAATTAGCGGAGATGATGAGCAACGCCGGGCGGCTCTCCCCTTCGCTTCGGCGGCTTCACACCTCTGGCCAAACCCCAGGTTGCCTCCAAGAGGGCCACGGAGTGAAGACCAGAGGACCAGGCACTGCCTGGCATTCGGGGAAGGCTGGGAACAACTTTTTCCAGTGTGGAAAACAATGGGAAAGAAGGGAATTGCAGCCTGGATGGGAGGACGCCTGCCTGTGCTGACCTATCCAGGCGGAGAGCGATAGCATCTCCGGCAGGAAAACCTTCTCCTTCCAGGGAACAAAGAGGGGAAGGGGAGCCGTGAGGAAGATGTATTTATTCTTCCTCACTCCTATATCATCCCGCAGGCATGCAGGCC
>NW_009648947.1:168666-169149 GCF_000708025.1 Charadrius vociferus | reverse complement strand
CCTCCGCGTACGGCGAGGATGTATTAATAGTTTGGTGGCGCAGAGCCGTGCCAGGAGCCCTCGCTTGGCCCAGGAAACAAGGAAAAGGGGCAGCACCGCTGGCTTCCAAGGTGTACCCTTTGCCGAGCTGTCATCCATCTGGGAGCCCATCCTGACCCACCAGCCAGGTCCTGGGGTTGTTGGGCCAAGGCATCCCTGCGAGATGCGGTTTATATCATGTTTGAGGGCGCTTGGATGAGCACCTTTTAGAAAGCAAACACTTCTCAGCTCTGAAAGCAGGATAGGGGCTTCCCGGAGCCTCCCATCTCCTTTGGGGTGACCCAGTGGCACCAGCACGTGCGTGGCCCGTGTGTTCGGAGCGGTCGGTGCGGTGGTGGCGATGTGGTCGGCTCTCCTGCGCTGCCAAACCCCTTGAGCATCCTTCTCCTCCCTCCATACAGGGTGCTGCCCACCCACGTCCCCGCCGCCTTCCTGCCACCGCCG
>NW_009648947.1:167327-168511 GCF_000708025.1 Charadrius vociferus | reverse complement strand
GAGTCCGGCGCGAGGGGGGGGGGCCGCATCCAGAAGGTGAGCGAACGGGTGGCAGCCCGGTGGCATCATGTCGTGTCCCCCTCTCTGACTCCGATGGTGGGAGATGCTCAACCAGCTGCTGTGAAAATTCACCCCCTTTAGTGTTTTAATCCCTTCTCCCCCTCCCTCCGGCAGCGTGCCCCCCTCCGAGCAGCTGCGTTTCAGCGGCGCGGCAGCCGGGGTGGGGGGGGAGGAGCCCATTCTCTGGTGACCCCCTCTCCCTCCTCCTGTCCCCCCCTCCCCGCCATCCCCGGCCACCACAGAAAGCCCTTTGTGTGGCCGCGTACAAGGGGCGGCTGTTCCCCGCCGGCCGGGCTACAGCAGAGCCAAAACCTGCTGAGGGACACTCTCCTGCGAGAAGAAAGGCAGAAAAGACGAGTTTTTCCCCAAAAAGATGTGCGCTGGGAGTCAGGCTGAGGCTGAGCTCCTCTGGCAGCTTGGGTTGGGCTGAGCGACCTGGGTGAGCTCCGGCCACCATCTCCCTCTCCTTTCCTCATTCCACAAATATCTAACCCCAGCCTGTCCCTTCCTCCACTCCAGCTGGAGAGTGAGATCCAGCGCATCTCGGAGGATTACGAAAACCTCGTCAAGGCCTCTTCCAAGCGGGAAGCCTTGGAGAAAGCCATGAGGAACAAGAGGGACGGCGAGATGCGACGGCTCCAGGACTTCAACCGGGACCTGAAAGGTGAAGGACCCTCCATGTCCCCATCCCCATGGGTGCTCTCCATCCCCCGGCTCTTCCCCCCGCCGTGTGTTTTTCCGCTGGGATCCAGGCCTTCCTCTGGCTGAAATCTTGTATTTAAATCTTAACTGGGTTTTTAATTGCCTTTGGACCAGAGCGGTTGGAATCGGCGAACAAGCAGCTGGCCAGCAAGACCCAGGAGAGCCAGGAGAGCAACCAGGGCAGCGTGGCCAAACTCCTGGCACAGAGTAAGTCCCCAGAGGGCTCCCGGCTGTCCTTGCCCGGCTCACCCGTGAGCGGGACAGTGGGGCTCAGCATGCTCCCCTTCGGCCGGAGGAGGAGGAGGAGGCGGTGGCGGGTGGCGGGCGTCAGCTCTCGCCCTTCCCCGGGGAGGATGGAGCCGCTCTTGGTGCTGGACTCCCGCCATTAATCCCGGCCGGCCGGCGGCGGGACCCGCAGTCTC
>NW_009648947.1:165168-166152 GCF_000708025.1 Charadrius vociferus | reverse complement strand
CCGCGGCCGCCCAGCGGGACACCACCCTCATCAGCCATTCCCCCCAGCACTGCCCCAACAGCAGCTTCAACGAGGACCTCCTCCTGGCCAGCCACAAGCACCAGGAGATGGAGAACAGGTAGGACAACCTCACCAACAAATGACAAACTCGTGCCGTGGTCTGGCCGGGCAGCACCTGCATCCTCCTCGCACAACCTCTGGCTCCTCTCCCAGCTTCTGCCTCTTTCTCCTCTCCAGGTTAAAAGCCCTTCACGCCCAAATCCTGGAGAAGGATGCCGTCATCAAGGTCCTGCAGCAGCGCTCACGGAGGGACCCCAGCAAAACCCTCCAAGGCTCCCTGCGGCCAGCCAAATCCGTGCCCTCCGTCTTCACCGCCTCCGCTGCCCCGAGCTGGCCGGGGGCTGGCCAGGGCGACCGGCTGGCCGAGGGCACCTCCCGGGGCAGCACAGGTAAATAACGGCGCCCGCCTGCTCCCTGCCTTTGCTCAGGTTTGGTAGTAGAGAGCTTGGGGAGGGGGGGATTTCTCCGGTGAGCCCTCAATCCCTAACGGCGTCTCCTCCAGCAGGCAAAGCCACCACCGAAGGGGCAGCAGCGCCCGCTGGCCTCCCCCTGCCCTCCCACGCCAAGCACGGCAGCAAGGACGGCAGCACGCAGACGGACGGGGCGGCCGAGAGCAGCGGCGAGGGCACCGAGCACCGGGCTGGGTTGCCAGGTGAGTCCCCCGGGGATGGAGATGCTCCGACGCGTGGGCTCGGCATCTGGGAGCACGAGCATCGGTGATGCTATAAGGCATTTTAAAGACCTGAGCGGAGCCCGGTGGGATTAAATCCCTGCGGTCCCTGGCTGGTTTTATTTTTGAAGTGCAGAGCTGCTTTTTTTCTCAAGCGTCTTGGGGGGAGGCTGGAGCAGCAGTACCCTCGCTGCCGGCCCTTCGGTAGGGCGGGCGCCGTGCCGATGCTCTTCGCCTCTCCTCCAGCTCTCACC
>NW_009648947.1:159665-164129 GCF_000708025.1 Charadrius vociferus | reverse complement strand
GGCTTGGCACCCACGCGGGTCCCCCAGCTGCGCGGGGCGCGCTGGAGCCCGGGGACCCCACAGTGGTGGCGGGGCCTGGTGACCCCCCTTGTAAATACACCCGGGTTTTGTACGACAGGAGCAAACTTATTTATCGTTTCAGCCTCTTCTCCTTCTCGAGGCAGGGGGCTTCTTCCCATCCCCTCCCTCGTCGGCTCCATCCCCATCCCGGCTCCATCCCCATCCCACCTCTGGGGCTCGGCCACCCGCACCCACCCCAGTGCTCGGCCACTGACTGGAAAATCCCTCTCTGTTCATCCAAACTGGACCCACAAGCCGATGTCTTCGTGAGAGGGCAGAGCCAGGAGGGATCCTCTGTGGTCCTATCGACCGCCCGTAGCCACGTGGCCAAGCCAAGAGCCGGGAGCCACAAACCTCCATCACCTGCATCCTGCCTCTGGGTTTTCATCATGGGCGGGCGAGGGGTTCGGGATGGGGTGGCGGTGAAGCAGAAGAGACAATGCTAATGGAGGGAATGAAAGATAGAGGAGAAATCCCCTCGAAACCAGAGGCGAAACGCTCGGAGTAAACCGAGGACGGCTGATGGATCCTACCACCACAACTCCTGGCGACGGGCAGCTGGCTTCTGCCCATAGCCAGCGCCGACGTCTTGCTCCTCCGAGCTCAGACGCTTCCCGTCCTTGCCCTTCGTGTAAAAATATATATATATTTTCTTTCTTTCTTTCTTCTTTAAACATGTGCATTTGCTGGACAACTGCATTTTTTATTTTTTTTTCTCTCCCAGACACGTAAAAAATGCGTTCGGTTCTCGTGCATTGTTTACAAAGCGGAAAACAAACAAACAAACAATTATGAAAGAGGAAAAAAAAAAACCACCCCACAACTTAATATATTTTATATTAATATTGGTATTTCTTTTTAAGTATTTTTTTTCGTGCTGTGAACTTTGTTTTTTTTTTTTTCCCTGCCAAAGACGATGAGTTCTTGTTTGTGCATTTTAAGTTATCTTAAGTATTTAAACGTAAACCTGGCTGTTTCGTTATGCCGCCCTATACCGAGATTGCTGTAGCATTCCACTTGGTATAACAATATTTTAATAAAAAAACCCCAAATATTGACCCATGGGTACTTATTTTTTCTCCCCGTGCGATGGGGCGAGACGGAAGCACCGCGGGGGGGCAAGGGGTCTAGGGGTGGTGACCCCCTCTCTGCCCTCCGGGGACAGCTATTTGGGGTGAAGCTGCCTGGGAGAGGTGGGGGGGAAATGCTGTAGAGCATCTCTGTGTTCCCCAAAATCCCAACGGGATCCCATTTACCCCACCTTGATGGGGGAAAAGGATGGAGTTGCCTAGAAATGTTGATGTACTTTTCTTCCTGCATGTAGAACTCCGGTGACTCCGTCCTGATGGGATCCTTCTCTTCCTCGCAAGACCCATTCCTGCCCTCCTATGCCTCCACCTTGGGGGACTCCTTGATGGTCGTTGCCTTCACGCACAGCTGGTCCTGGTCCCCAAGCTCTCCCCTGGCTTTGTCACCCACCTCCAAGCCCTTCCCATCCTGCTTGGCACCTTGGTCTCCTGGGAGGCCAAAAGTTCTCCTGGTGTTCAAGCTGGGGCTACCTTAAGTCTTCCACAACCATGCCATGCTGCTCCCCAGCCCTTCCCCCGTGAGCTTTTTGTTTGCTGCTGTCATTTGCTTTTAATTTTTAATAGCTGTCACATTAATGCTTCCCAGGGAGCATCCCCGAGGACTCTGCTCTGGCCAGTTGGGTGCTGGCAGCCCAGCTGGAGCCGTCACCAGTTGGCCTGGGGCTTTCCCTTTTGTGCATCTCTTGCCATTCATAGGCAGATGGTGTTTTGGGTTTTTTTCCCATCCTGCCATCCCTGGGGACCAGGAGACCTTGTGCAAGTCTCTGCCATGGGCTTTAGTTGGGATTATGCAGAACAATGGCATAAGAAACCAGCACTGCTGCCAACTCCTCCTTGGAAGGTGGCTGAGGACTCCGTTGAGGATCACCAGTTTTGATGGGACCACCATGCTGAACGCCAGCTCAGCTCTACCCTTCTCACCCAGCAACCTGAAGGAGCGTGGCTGAAAATTCAGGGCTTCCAGTGGCCGTGGGACCAGTCGCCATCACTGCAAGAGCAGGTTAGAAAGACTTGGAGCGACGGGAAGCTCGGAGCTGAGCTCCTCCTTCCACCCATGGCTTCTCCTGGCTTTTACAAGCAGGGAAACAAGCTCCCCCCTCCTCCATGCAATGCACAGGGAGGGCATGGCTGAAGGGGACCCTTCTGCCCTCCCCAAAAGGGGGGCCAGCGATGGGGAGGACTGGGAGGGAAGCTCACAGGGAGCTGCTGCTGCTGGGAAGATGTTCAGGGGGTGCTGGTGACCGCCCCCCCAGCCAGGGACCGTACCTGCCCTGCCCTCCCCCAGCTCCTGCTGCCCCAGAGCTGCAGGCAGCCGCCCTGGGAAGGCTTGCAGCATTCCTGGCATACCGCAGCTCTCACGCCCCGTGCTTTATTTACCCGAATCCGGATGCAGAACAGCCTCGCGGAAGGTCTGGCTGTTTGCAGGCAGCTTTCCGGGTCCAGGGATTTAGGAACGGGCTCCTGTGGAGAGCTTTGCCCACTGCTTGGCCATCCTCCGTCCAGCCCATTGCTCTGTGGACCCCTGGCCCCGGGGCTCTCACTATCTCTGGGAGCCAGAAAATTGGGGAATACGGCCCTGTACGGCAGAGAAGAGCTGCACAAAAAAAAAAAAAAAAAAGAAAAAGAAAATAAAAGAAAAGAAAACGGGAAGGGAAAGGAAAACCCCATCTATAAATGGGTTTACCCCATCTATAAATGCGTGAGTCGGTCCACGGGGAGAGGATGCTCGACCCTGGCAGGTTGGGGCAGGAGATCACGGCTCCTCCTGCTACGTCCCCGAGGATGCGGCAGCAGTGCACGGATTCGTTTGTTTTGGTAGGGTTGCTTTCCAGCCAGCGCAACAGCCTGACAGGGCTCCACGCATCGGCGTGAGGAAGGCTGCTGTGGGTGTGTGTTATCACCTGCTTTATCGTTCTGTCATCACAGGCATTTCCCTCCGCCCTTTCCGCACCATCTCCCTGGGTTTCACCATCAGCATCGCTTGGACCCACATTCCTTTATCCCACGCAGGCCCTGCTCAGGCCAGGACATCCCTGTCACCGTGGCGCCGTTGCCGGTGACTCTTTTGCTGTTCCAGCTGAAACACCATGTGGGAACCAAACCTCCTGCTCCCATCCCTGTGTCTATGATCTCTGTCCTTGATCCTTGTGTCCTTGCATCCCTGTATCCCTTCATCCCTGTGTGCTTGATCTCTGCATCCCTGTGTCCTTGCATCTCTGTGTCCTCAGCCCTTGCATCCCTGTCTCCCTCCTTCCCCGTGTCCTTGATCTATTTCTGCATACCTGTGTCCTCAATTCTTGCTTCTCTGCATCCTTGTGGCCTTGATCTCTGCATCCCTGTGTCCCTGCATTCTTTTGTCCTTGATCTCTGCATCTCTGTGTTCCTGCGTCCCTGTGTCCCTGCATCCCTGCATCACTGCATCCACAGTCCTTGTGTCCCTGTGTCCCCACGACCCTAAGACAGGGTGACCGGAGATGTCTGCCGAGCTGCTGGCTGGGCTGGTGCCTGGATGTGACACCTTCTGCAGGATGCACATCTGCAGCCCTGGAGAGACGGAAAAAGACCAGCGGGCTCTGCTCCGAATGCCACTGCTGTCACCCCGGTCGCTTTGAGTGAGACACCCTGTCCTGGGGCAGCAGCTCCCTCACAGGTGAAAGGGAGACGGCTGGTCTGGCCCAGGGGCTATTCGCGGAGGTACAGTCCCTCCCGTGGTCACACGGGTCAGGACAAGGCTGAGGATCTTGTTGGAGCCCCATGGCCATCCTCTAAGTCCCATTCCCAGCCAGGAGCACCTCGTTCCCCTGGTGCCACTCCACAGTAGCGTCTCTGCAGCTTTGGCTCCTGCTTTTCCTCGTTTCTCCGTGGAGCCTGGAGGTTGGAGCTTGGTCCTTGGAGTACCCTCGGAGCTTGGCAGGTCCTTCGCTGGCCCTGGTCCCTCCTCCTCCTCCTCTCCTCTCCTTTTCCACTTGCCAAACGCTAGAGCTGGACGGGGAAAGAAAAGCTCATCACAACCTCCTTATGATGGAAAACATCTATTTGAAAAGCCAAAAAAACCCCAAAAGCAATCCCCAGCAGGATTTGGGAGAAAGGGAATTTCAACTCCCCTTCCAAATAATCCCGGTCCTTGCTGGGGGAAGGTTGGCAACGCCATGGGCCAGCCCCACAGCCGGCTTCCCAGCAAACCAGTTGGGCAAAGCGCCGTGCTTTCTCCTGCCTCAAGTCCTGGCTTGCTCGTCGGGCCGGCAGGAATGAAGCTCTCCCCGCTGGGCCTGCTGAAACCTTCCCTTCCCCCCTCCTCCTTCCCTCGCCCCACCGC
>NW_009648947.1:149816-159396 GCF_000708025.1 Charadrius vociferus | reverse complement strand
CTGAACCCTTCCCTTCCCCCTTCCTCCTTCCCTCGCCCCCCCGCCTTCCCTGGGGTCCCCCCTGAGCCCACCGGCTCCTCTCTGTGCCAAGTGCCTGTTGGGGGGCTTTTCCCTGACCAATGCTTCCCCCTGCAAAGTCCTCGCATCGGGCTTTGCATCCCATTGCAGTTATGAGCCACCCCCAAGATGTCCCCTCCCTGCAGACCATCAGCATGTCGCAGGCACCAGAGCAGAGATGGGATCCGTGGGGTGGGGTGAGTGTTGTTATTTTGGGGCCTGAGTGGACCGGGGGTGGTCGGGACTCCCTCCGGGATGCTCCATCCACCCAACCATGGAGCAACATGAGCATCCCTCAGCACCAGGAGATCCTTCTCCATCCTCCCCAGGTCCCTCCCGGGCCCATGGTGGGGACCGGCGGGGCGTCGTGGCAGGGACACCCGGCTCCTGGCCCCGCGGCCGGTGCTGGCAGAGCTGCCCGGCGCTGTGCTGGGCGAAGCAGAAGTGGTTGGGCCGCAGCGCGAGAGCGGCAAATTCCTCATTCCTCTTCCCTGCGCTGTGCTGCCTGCCTGCCATCTTCGCATGCAAACAGTAAACAGGCTGTTATTATCCCGGATGCTTTGAATAACTGTGGCTATTTTTTCTCTTCTCAGTATTCTAAAAAGGCAAAAAATTCCCTGCGGTTTCTGAGTCAACTTTTTTTTTCCTCGCTCTTTTTTCTTTCCTTCCCATCACCTCTGTGACCTTGAAAAACCAGGCGGACAGGCTCACTGTCTCCCGGGCCGTGCTCCGGCTGCCACTCTCGCTGCTTCCCGCAGCTGGCAGTGGGTGGCTTTGGGGCCAAGTCTGGTGGCAGAGCAGCCCTGGGCTGGCAGTGGTGGGCAGGATCCAGCCTGTTGGGCACTTTGCCCATCTCCTGCCCTGGCCAAGGTGGCTGGAAATGCTTGAGGAGTCTGAGGATGATTGGGGAGGCTCAAGGAAGCTGAGGATGCTCGAGGAGGCTGGGGATAGAATCACAGAATCACAGAATGGTTTGGGTTGGAAGGGACCTTGAAGAACATCTAGTTCCACCCCACTACCATAGGCAGGGACACCTCCCACCAGCCCAGGTTGCTCCAAGCCCCGTCCAACCTGGCCTTGAACACCTCCAGGGATGGGGCAGCCACAGCTTCTTGGGGCAACCTGCGCCAGGGGCTCACCACCCGCACAGGGAAAAGTTTATTCCTGACATGTCATCAACATCTCCTCTCTTCCAGTTTGAAACCACTCCCCCTTGTTCTATTGGATACTCGAGGAGGCTGGGGATGCTGGAGGAGGTTGAGAATGCTGGAGGAGGCTGGGGATGCTCGAGGAGGTTGGGGATGCTCGAGGAGGCTGGGGATGCTCAAGGCAGCTCAGGATGCTTGAGGAGGCTGGGGATGCTGGAGGAGGCTGAGGATGCTCGAGACAGCTGGGGATGCTCCGAGGGTGCAGCTCACACAGGCAGCCAGGGCAAGGGTGCAGGATGCTGCCTGTGCTCCTTGGTTTGTGTCCCCATGGGTTGGAAGATGTGTGTCCTGGGACAATGCGGGCAGGCGAGGGGAGCACGGGGGCAGCCCGGCCGTCCGGCCCTTGCAGGCAGCAGGTATTCCCTGCTGTTCCTCCAGCTACTCAAATAGGGTGTGCACGTTGAGTTTTTGGGGGGCCTTCTTTCCTCTTGCCCGTTGGCGGTTTGATGCCGATACACAATGGTGCAGGTGGATCAACTTCAAGATTCTGGCTGGAGTTAGGGCTCAGTTTGGATGGTGGTGGCGATGAGTGGCTGGTGAATTCATCCTCATGCAGCATCTCCAGGGGAAAAAACAGCACTGGGCTTTTGCGAGAGGTTCTGTCCGTGCTGGGAAGGCACCCGGGTGGGAGCTGAGGGATGGTGGGTCTCCAGGATGGCTGGGCTCCACACACCAGCTCTGCGATGGAGGAGCACCCACACGGACGCATCGAGGTGAGTGTCGGACGAAAGGCTTGGGGACCAACAGCTCCCGTGGGGTAAGGAGAAGGTGCCAGCAAGCAGGATGGTGGTGATTCAACATCCAGAGAGATCCGAGCGTGAGGCCCCACCTCCGGGACCGAACGCTTCTCGGAACATGAGAGTGGCAATAACAAGGCAAGAGAGCGGGAGCAAAGGGCTCTCCGCTGCGCAGAGCTGGGTGATGGGAAATCCCAGCATCGCTGAGGCTGGTGGGGACCCCCGGAGATCCCACGTCACCTCCCTGCCTGGAGCAAAGTCACAGCAGGAGACTCAGGACCTCGTCGAGTGGAGCTGCCGCTGCCCGCGGGGACGGGGGTCCCCCAGCACCCAGGCAGACCCTGCCGGCTCGTCAGGGCAGGAGCTCGCAGGATGCGGGACACCCATTGCACTACTCGTGTATGTAAATGATTTATGTGTTTCTATGCTCCCTGACAGCTGCAGGTGAGTTTTGGTACCCAGGGCAGCAATCAGCATCCCTGATGTCCTGCACATCGCCTGGCATCAGAGGTCCAGTGCGAGTGAAGGGGAGAGGTGCAAGAAACGTTTCTGAGCCAAATACACTTTTTTTTTTTTTTAGCAAAACGTTATTCACGGCACCCCCGCCAGCCTGTGAGTTGCCCCTGGCCCAAGCTGCCTATTTATTTCTGCATTTATCTAGAGCAATATATAAAATCACCCTGACATTTTGGCAGCCTGATTTCCCACCGGGGCAGGCGTCGTTTCCCGAAGCTTTTCGTTTTTGAACATGCCACTGAAAATATTCAAGCAAAAATTGGAAAGAAAAGGAACCGAACATCCTGTTTGAGCTGATGTGGGGATTTTTTTTGGGGTTAGTTTTTTTTTGTTGGTTACTCGTTGGGTTTTGCTGCAGCAGGAAAGTTTTAGAGGTTCGTGGCAGGTACCGGCACACCATCCCGGTGGGATGGGTATGAGCACACCGGGCTGAAGCCGGCATGGAGCGAAGGGCAAATCCTCAGGGCTACATCCCACCGCAGGGCGCTGCGAAGCTCTGGGGCCAAATATGCGAAGGGAGCCAGGGATTAATTAAGTGGCTGGAGGCAAATCGTGGTGGTTAGAAGCTCGTTTGGAAGCAAAGGGGCTGGGAAGGGGGGTGAGGCTGGCGGCCCTTCTTCGGCGGGACGGCAGGACATGACACCCAGCTGCAGGGGACAGCCATCGTCGGTCAGAGCCACCACTTGGGGCCGGGAAAGCTTTTAAAAACCGCTGAACTTCATTCCCCAGGTCTTAACACCAGCACTGAGTCAGTGCACAGTAACACTGCTCAGGAAATTTCAAGTGAAACATTTTCCCATACAGAAGTGACTTCGTTTCTTTTTTTTTTTCCCCTTTTTTTTTTCTTTCTTTTTTTTTTTTTTTTTTTTTAACTTAAAAAACCTGGCTTCTTCCTTCCAGGAAAAATTGGACATTTGGCCTTCCTGCCCGCTGCAGGGGGAAACGTTTTGTCGTAATTTTCCTTCCCTCTCCACTTCTGAGCTAAAACTCTTCCAAAAAACCAAGCATGTAAGAATTTGCGTTGGTTAAATGGAGAGAAGGTGCCCATTTCTCACTGTCCTCACACTTGGGGAAATCACAGAAATCCTTAAATTTGGGGAAAATGACTGGCTTCGGGCCAAAGGGAAGTTTTCACTCCTGATGCTTGAAATTTTCCGTGTACGAGGTATCCTTGAAATTTTTTTCACAGTGGGGAGGGAGAGAAGGGGGGGGGGGCTGGTGGGAAATCACTTCCCTTGATTTTCCTAATTCTTCGGTGGAGAAAGTTGGAGCGTGTTTCATCTCAAGCTGACACTTGGAAGCCAAACATCACGCTCAGCTTCCCCCCCGGGGTGCTTTTCTCCCCGGCGTTTTTGCACTACGCCGAAGCGAAGACGGGGATGCTGGAGATGCTCGGTGCCCACGGCGGGTGCTGGGGTGACCCCCATCCCCATGTACCCCCTCCCCGGGGGAGCCCCACCGCCGAAGGCTGGATGCTGCGGGGAAGGGGTAGCGAGAAAGGCACTCCAGAGCCTGAAATTAAAAAAAAAATAAATAAAAGAAAGAAAAGAAACACAAAACCCCCCGAGTTTCAGGGAGAAAAACACAAACAGCGAGAGGCAGAATGTGAATTTTGGCCTCGACGGCTAATGACACAGGCTGGAAAATATTCCCACCCGCATTTTTACAGCCTTAAAGCGCGATCCTTTTATTTTTTTTTCCGCTTGCATAGGATCCAGCGTGAAGTAACACTACGCCAGCGGAGCCCAGCCCTCGCGATCCCGCGGCATGCCCCAGCGATTTGTAAGCAACGGCGTATTTTGCCGAGTAAACAGGGGTCGGTACGGAGGATAGGTTGGGGCCACGTGTGCCCGGAGGACCCGACGGAGAGCAGCTCCTGCCGTTTTTTGGGAAGCGAGGACAAAACCTCCGCCACTGCGACTGGCTGTCCTGGAACTCCTGGCATGCTTTGGACCCACCAAAAGTTTAGGAGCGTGTTTCCAGGGTAACCAAAACATATTATTTTTTCCAGCTGTCCCCCCCACAAAAAAAAAGTAAAAAAAAGTGGAATTTCAGAAAAAAAAAAAAAAGAAATGGAACCAACAGAGGAAATTCTAAGAAAATGAAATCAGGCGGAAAACTGGCAGGCGGGTCCCTCTCCCCTGCCCTCCCTGAGGAACGTTGGCTGGAGACGGGCAGGGGAGATGCTCGTGGTGTGACTGAGGTCCTCTCCAGGCAGGAAAGCAGAGCAGGGCCACGCTCACCAGCCGGGGCTGTTCCTCAGCTGCTGCCCCGTGCGCCAGACCAAGAACGGCTCCATCCCGGAATAGAGCCGCCACAGAGACATTACCCCCATGGAGGCTATTTCGGGTTGTGTCCCTGCAGAGTTAAATGTGTGTCTGCAGCACCCGGGAGGCTCCTTCTCCGATGCCCAACCACATCTTGCTTCTCCCCAAAAGCCCCTAGATTTTCATCTTGCTCCTCTTCCATTCATTTTTCTCCCTGTTTTTCTTGGCTTTATGGCTCATCTGTTGAACCAGCGCCTTTTTCTTCCCTGACCTGCCAGGAGGGTGCAAGGGAAGCCAAGGCAGCTGAGGCAGGAGAGCCCACTTGGGCTTCGCAAGGTCCACGAGGACCGTAAGAGAGAAGATGACTCATGCGAGAGAGGGACATGGATGCCACGGTTGCAGCAGAGCTCAGGGAGGCAGCTGGTGGTTTTGTGGGCTTTTGTGCTGCAGAGGAATGGCAGAGGAACGTCACCCTTGGGGCCACCATGCCATGGGCAGCAGGAGGGTTCGCTCGGGTGGCAGAAAACGTCGCTGTGTGGTCAAGCAAGTCAGACATCACATTACCTCTCTTGGCTTCTGCTTGCTTCCAGGCGGGAGAACCAGTCCCAGCCCTTCCAAACCACATGCTCTTCATGCTCCACCAAACACCATCTCCGCTCCAGTGGTCCAAACACCACCTCCATCCCACAGGCCATCTCCACTCCCACTGATCCTGGGAAGCTGGTGCTCCGGCAGGTGGGAGAGAGCACGGAAAACCACTCTGAATCTGGAGCATCTCCAGCTCCACAGCCTGTCCTGGCTCCAGCACTGGGGATCCTTGGTGTTAGGATTAGGGATCCTTGGGCGCTAGAACTAAGGATCCTTGGTGCGACCATGGCACAACTACTTCAGAACGGAATCACAGGTGTATAGGCTCCTCTGTTGTGTTGCAGACCCCTCTTGCTGTCCCCACATGCAGCCTCGCATCGCACAACCAAAGCGCAGCTGCGTGCATCTCCCCGACTCTCAGATCTCTCTCACACGCACGCCGGGAGGGTGGGGAACGAAATCCCAGGATGACAAATCAGCAGCGTGCCCGGGGTGAGCTCTACCACCTGAAAACAAACACGAGGCTTAATCCTTGAAAGCCAGAACATTCCTGAGCATCTCTGTTTGGAGACTGTTCCCACTTGGTCCAAAACGAGCTCAGTTTCTTCCTTTGCTGGAAGAACAGGAGCAGATGGCCTTTGTGGTTGGGGCTGCCTTCTGGGCTTTTCCTTCCCTTGAAGATGTCACTTTGGAGCAATGGGTGTCTTCTGCTGTCCTCCTCTCCTAGGTGGCCAAGGACATGGGTGAAGTCCTGTGGTTCAACAGTGGGCTGTGACAACCAAAAGATGTGGGCTTGATAGTGCTACCCATGGACATGTCAAGGGCTCAGGGACAGGCGGTCTTTCCTCCTGCAGCCAAGAATTTGCTGGGTAACCCTGGATGCTCCCCAAGCTTGACTTTAAGAGCATGACAAGAAAGTCTTGGCTGGCTCCAACGTGCTGAGGCAAGTGTTGCCTCTTCCTTCAGGTTCTGCAACAAACAGCGGGCGCTTTGCTTTTGTGCAACACCTGGAGACCTTCCAGAGGTTGGGGTAGGTATAGGGGAGGGGTGGGAGCCTGCGCCGCTGAGCCTGCGGGGAGCGCCGGCTCAGCGTTTGCCACATCCCCGGCATAGCCGGGTTGGAATAGCGTCGTCGCGCTCACCCCCGCCCCAGGCACGCAACTGAGGTGGATTTTGTGATACCTTCTTTCATTGTATCCATCTGGTCTGGAACCAGCATCGCAGGGGCTGGCAATAACCCTCCTCTTGTTCTCCGGTGTTGTTTGGAAATGAGAATTCTGCACAATTCTTTCGAAACTCCCCAACTTTCTCAGCTTCTCTGCAATCTCGGGGCTTCGTCATCCTTGAAAATCGGTGGAATGAGCACCATTTCCCTGGTGTCGTAATGCTGATGTAACAGGGTGGTGAATCACTGGGGACCTTTCTGCCGGAGACGTGTTGTATCATGGTTATGGCTGACATCTTGCTATTTTAAGCCACAAAGCCCCGTACAATCCAGCGTAAGTAAATGGTGAGCAACTCGGCCGTATCCGTTTTCAAACCTATGAACTGGTGAGAAGTGTATTAATGTGAAACTATTCTGATCCGTGAGACCCCGCTCCAAACAAACTGGATGCCACGCAGTAACCCAAGCGGTGTGTAAGATTATAAAGAGTATAAATAGCCCTTGCTGGCCTTCGCCCGGGTGTGCCGGGGGGACAGAGGGAATTATGACGCCCGTGTTTGCCTGGGGAAGATGAGCTGAAAGCCAGTGATGGGTTCACATTCAATTCTGGTTCCTGCCACAATACAGATGCCAGAGCGGGTCAGCTTTGCTTAAGAGAAACCTCATGAGACCTTCAGCCTGCGCTGCCTTTTCCAGGTCTTTAGGCAGCACCCACCACAGCCGGGTGCTGGGTTCCTAAAACGGTGGTCCCTGCTTTGTTGCCAGGCCGTGGCATCACCGCTGCCAAGGATGGCTTTGCCCAGATTTCGAGCCGCCTGCCGCGTTGAAACCAGCCCATCCGGCAGCCCCCAGTGCACCTCCCGCACTCCCGACTCTTCCAAGAAAAGGCTGACGTATCTGCAGACTGAGGGGCAGAGGCCACCAAAACAAGGAGAAGCAATTCCCCAGGTGCTTTAGCAAGAGGTGGCCCGTACAGGGAGACCCTTCGAGCGCCTGGAGGTGACTGGGGAGCGCATCAGCCATCCCTGCCCCCCCTCCAGGTTACAGCAGCGTTGTCACCGAGAGCCAAGCCCCGCTCCCATCCCGGCATCCCCCTTGCCCGGGGCGCGGGGTGAATGAACTCCAGTGCTGGAATTTGGAGCGGACACTGTGTCCACATTCTTCAGCCCAGGGCCAGGAATGTCAGCTCCTGTCCCGACGCCAGGGGCTTACATTCCTCCCCGATGCTGCTCCCAAAAAATGCCAGCCCGGAACAGTGCTGGGGAGAAGGGGGTGCCGCTTGGTCCGGGGGGGGACGGGAGATGCGCTAAGCCCACAGAAAGCCTTCAGCATGCTGGTGGGTGCGTGGCAGAGCTGGGCAGGGGTTAGCATGTGGCAGGAGTTAGCATGTGTGTGCTCGCGTGTGTTTACTAAACACTGCTCCCGGCAAGAGGGAATGGCTGGAATTCACCCCCCTTTGCTCCCCGCCAGACCCCAAGGACATGCGGGCGGACCCGGGGAATTCGCTCCTCCAGCCTGTTGCCATGGCTGCATATTTCAGAGACCCAAGCAGCAAAAAGAAAAAAAAAAAAAAAGAAGAAAAGCAAAAACATTTCATTGGGAGGGAAGAAAAATAGCAGGGAGAAAAAATGCAGAAGAGTAATGAGAAGGACTAGCGAGTCCAAGAAATGTATTAGGTCATCCTTAGAAACCGGTGTCTGAGGAGTTCTCCGCAGCTCAGGCTATTCTGATATTTATTGTGTGTTATTTAAACCATGACTCCTGGCACCGGCTGGGGCTCCATGGCACCACGTGCTGCTCAGAAACTTTATTAAAAGCTGGTCCTGGCCTCCAGGACCACTTGAGAAGTGCTGGAAGAAACCCATCCGCACTAGCTCTGCAGAAAGGCCATCTGCTTCCAGATGAGCCGCTGGCAGGATGGCAGCGGGGGTATATTGAACAAGCGTGAGCCGGTGCGGAGCTGGCGAGCAGAGTAATGTGGGATGTAAACCACGAGCATGATAAAAATCCTCAGAGAGGCTAAGCAAGGACAGGCCGGTGGCCAGCTGCGGCGTGAGAATGCAGCCGAGCCAGGGCAGGACTCGCTTATACGCCTCACCGCCATCGAGCGAGTGAAGGCCAGATGCAAACCTGCAGGAGAGCGGGGATCCCTAGTTCCTCCGATCCTGAAGGGACTTGTTTCTATCGGCGCACTGGGTATTGAAAAACTGCTCTGTGGGCAGTTTTTTATGAGCAGGTTTCGACATGCGGCTTGCGAGGCATTGCTCCCCGCGCTCCTTGTGCGTGACGCTCCGGCGAAGCATCCCTTTCTCGTGCCAAGGCAACGCAGGGCATGGGGAGCCTGGAGTTCCCTCTCTGGCCAAGATGATGGAAGTTTGGCTCATTTGCCCCCCGCACTACCAATTTGGGTTCGCATGGGAGCGCCAGGCGTGCCAAACCCTAGCTGGTTTGAAAACCCTCCAGTGTTGCGGCACCGTTGGCTCTACTCCTATCTCCTTGGGAGGAACCTGGCGCTGCAGCACCGGTGACTCTCTCCTGGGATTCCCCGTCCTCAGTGTTAACGCCGAGACACCGGCGGGGAATGAGGGTGCCGCAGTTGCCGGCAGCGCCAGGGCTGGCTGACACCATGCCGCAGCCTCTGCGGGGCCGGGTGCCCATGGGAACACTTTTCCCTCAGGATGAACTCAGGTGAGACCAGCCTGGCAAAAGGGGAATCCCTGGAGGTGTTTAAGGGGAGGTTGGACGGGGCTTGGAGCAACCTGGGTTGGTGGGAGGTGTCCCTGCCCAGGGCAGGGGGATGGAACTGGATGGTCTTTCAGGTCCCTTCCAACCCAAACCGTTCTGTGATTCCATGAATTGCGGAATAAGACACCCGGAGAGGTGCCAGCACTCTGGGAAGGGGTGTGTGGGTGTGTGTGGTGTTCCCGTGGACAATACTGGTGGGGAAACACTCTCTCCCACCCGTGTCTGTCCCCAGGCAGTTGCTGGGATGGGGCTTCGCAGTTCCCGGGGCTGTGGGGCCGGTGGCGGTGGCGGTGGCCG
>NW_009648947.1:139474-149777 GCF_000708025.1 Charadrius vociferus | reverse complement strand
GGGGGGGGAGGCGGTGCCCGCCCCGCCGGCGACATCCCGGGCGGGCAGTGACACCTAGCGTCCCCTCTGCTCCGCCGGACCAAGGCTCAAAGCCTTTTTGGGGGGTGCACATCATGTTCTGCCACTTTGCTCTCTCCGGGGATGTCCCGGGGGGGGACACCACCACTTGGGGATGGTGGAAAGCAGCCTCGGGCTGAGGGTTTGATGGAGACAGAGCAGCCGGTTCTTGTCTTAACTCTCCAGCACCAGGACCTGTCACCCCTTGTCACAGCCACAGTGGTCCTCTACTGGTCTGGTTATGGCACCAAAACCCGCTTGATGCCATCCAGAGGGACCTGGACAGGCCTGAGAGGTGGACCCGTGCCAACTTCATGATGTTCAACGTGGCCAAGTGCAAGGTCCTGCACCTGGGTCACAACAATCCCAAGGCGGAGAATGGATGGAGAGCAGCCCTTGAGGAGAACTTGGGGGTGTTGGTGGATGAGAAGCTCACCATGAGCCGGCAATGTGCGCTGGCAGTCCAGAAAGCCCCTGGCATCCCAGGCTGCATCCCCAGCAGCTTGGCCAGCAGGGCGAATGAGGGGATTCTGCCCCTCTGCTGCTCTCTGGGGAGACCCCCCTGCAGTGCTGCCTCCAGCTCGGGGGGTCCCAACAGCAGAAGGACATGGACCTGTTGGAGCAGGACTGGAGGAGGCCATGGAGATGCTGGGAGGGCTGGAGCCCCTCTGCTGGGAGGACAGGCTGGGAGAGTTGGGAGTGTTCAGCCTGGAGAAGAGAAGGAGAAAAAGGGGAGACTTAGAGCCCCTTCCAGTGCCTAAAGGGGCTATGGGAGAGCTGGGGAGGGACTTTTTATGAGGGCATGGAGTGATAGGATGAGGGGGAATGGCTTCAATCTGGAAGAGGGGAGGTTTAGATGAGATCTTAGGAAGAAATTGTTGACTGTGAAGGTGGTGAGCCCCTGGGGCAGGTTGCCCCGAGAAGCTGTGGCTGCCCCATCCCTGGAGGGGTTCAAGGCCAGGTTGGACGGGGCTCTGAGCAGCCTGGGCTGGTGGGAGGGGTCCCTGCCCAGGGCAGGGGGGGTGGAACAAGATGGTCTTGTTCTAACCTAAACCATTCTATGCTGAAGACATAGCGCCCCCGAGCACTTAAAAACCACACATGAATCTTCTGCTCATACCATCCTCCTTGCTGCAAATATTAATTAGATGTCAGGAGGGCTCTTTAAAAACTGCATTTATCCCATGATTTCCCATGTCTTAGTGTGGCAATGATGGTTTCCAGCTGAGGGCTTTTTTGCATGATTCATTCGGGAGCATTTCTCCCTGTCTGGTTTCATTCTGCGCACAATAACGGGTCTTTAACGCAGGTCTCACTGCTCTCACCCGCACGTAAGCTTATAAACTAGAGATAGAAAATCTGTTGTCCTCCCCAGGAGGGATTATTAACACAAGTTGTGAGATGCCAATATTACCAAAATAAAAGCAGTCTTGAAACTGCATGACTGTAAACTTTCTGCACAGCTTTCACCCCATAAAAATGCCTGTAGATGGTATTCCAAGAGCAGCCTTTTTATTTTAGTGCCATTCAAGAGATGTTAAGCACCACACCTGCAGCAGAAAGCTCCTTTACACCTGATCCAACCCTCGCCCTGACGCACATGGAGATGCTTCCAGAAGGAAACGGGAGATAGAATTCATTTGTGTGATCTGTCACTGGATGATGTGTCCAGTTCTGTCACCCAGAACTGAACAAAGAAGCTGAATAAATGCAAAATCCTGAAATAAGACTTGTGGAAGCGATTCAAGGTCAGGCTTCTGTTTTACAGGGAAATGCCAAGGAAATGGAGCTTATTTCGTTTGAGGGGGAGAAACGGCTGATCATGGTAATCACAAAGCAAGAGAGATGCTGGTAATCGGTCTCTACTCCGCTCTCGTGAGACCCCACCTGGAATATTGTGTCCAGCTCTGGAGCCATCAACATCAGAAGGACACAGACCTGTTGGAGCGGGGCCAGAGGAGGCCACAAAGATGATCAGAGGGGTGAAGCGCCGCTGCTGGGAGGACAGCCTGGGAGAGTTGGGGGTATTCAGCCTGGAGAAGAGAAGGCTCTGGGGAGACCTTCCAGTCCCTAAAGGGACTCCAGGAAAGCTGAGGAGGGACGTTTATCAGGGGGTGTAGCAATAGGAAAAGGGGGAACGGTTTTAAACTGGAAGAGGAGAGATTTAGATGAGATCTTAGGAAGAAATTGTTGACTGTGCGGGTGGTGAGCCCCTGGCGCAGGTTGCCCCGAGAAGCTGTGGCTGCCCCATCCCTGGAGGTGTTCAAGGCCAGGTTGGACGGGGCTTGGAGCAACCTGGGCTGCTGGGAGGGGTCCCTGCAGGTGGGTTGGAACTGGATGATCTTTAAGGTCCCTTCCAACCTAAACCATTCTACAATTCTATGATTTTTGAAGATAATAAAAGCAGGTGGCAGGGGAAGCTGAGGTAAAAGGCATCAGGGCGAGAGGCTGCTCTGCTCTGCCTGGGCATGGGAAAGCCCACAGCTGCCCACCCCTGCAGGACACAGCCCCTTCAGGTCCCCTGCCTCTTTCTCCCTTTCTCAATAAATCTCTGCCCGACTACCAAGACTAAATGCTGGGCAAGGAGTGGAAATAACCTCTGGGCCATGCAGCTGGGGACGACTGCAATCCAGCCTGCAGGGAGAATGGAGACATCCAGCAGAGAAACCCTCCCCGTTTCTGCAGTGACTTGCTGCCGAATCACCTCGTTTAGAAAATGCCCGGCTCGGGATTTTTGTCACAGCAGTGACAAAGTTTTAATCAGCAGAGGAATGAGCTGGTGAAAACGTGTGAGTATCCCACAGATCACTCACTCGTCTGCTCTTGGAAGCTGTCATCCAAGACGGGGCAAGACCTGGCCCAAGGAAGTGCCCGCTTACAGGATCCCTCCCAGCTGACTCTGAGGCCTTAAAAGGCTTTTCAGCACTACATGAGAATACTGGATATTTTAGGAAAAGCATTTAAAAAATGTTTGGTTTTTTTTGTTGTTGTTGTTGTTTTTGAAAGGAGGCATTTTCATAGAATTTTGGGTATACATGATTTCCCATGGTGTGAGCTGCTGAAGGATGAACGGTCCAGCAGGGACTCCAAAAACAGCCGGGAACAGTTGGCTGGGAGGAGGTCAGGTTGTCTTTCCACAGCCTTTTTCCTGACCCTTACCTCATTTTCAAGACGAGGATCTCTGAAAACACAGCAGCCCTGAAAGAACAGAACAGAGTCAAAAGCACAAAGCATTTTCATGAGGCAAAACATCCTGCTAAGTCTTTCGGTTTATTGGTGTTGAGTACGTTCCAAGCCCAGAGAAAGGGACTCAGAAAGAATCTCTTAAAATAGTTGGCGTACGGGATCTGCAACGTAAGCGTGATTAAAATTGATCTGTTTTTGTCTATATGAGAATATATCAGCTTTTTGTTTTGCAGGAGTGAAACTTATTTGTTTCCAATACAAGGCGTCCAGTTGAGCTTAGGGTGTAACAGTATTGCCCAGTGCTGGGAGGAGAAGCACATACCTTCATTTGGCCATTGATAGTGCCTCAGATCCCATCTCCAGCTGAGGAAATCAATACCGGCACTCTCCCTCATCCCCACAGGCAGGTGCCGGTGAATTTGAACACCTTCTCCTCTGCTCCAAAGGCCACCAGAAGCCACAGGAAGATTCCCGTTGCCCACAACGAGTTCATTAGTATCACCTAGCGTTCACCAGTGTCTCGTCTATCTGATTATAGCAATAACTTAAGCCCGGTAAAATCTGCAGGATCTAACCGCAGGTGCCCAGCCCGCAGACTGGAGCTGGAGTCCAGGCGTCTCTCTGGTGTGTGAGCAGAGGCAAAAATCTCCCAAGTATTCCTCCCACTGAGTAGGAGTCACCCAGGAACTGCTGATTTGGAGCGTGCAGGCGACAGCGGGCATCTGAATTGGGATTGCAGGCAAGAGATTTCATCCCTGCAGGACCCAGAGTCCAAAACACGTGCTAGCAAAAGGGTCTGTTCACCCCCTGTGTGCGGGGAGCGAGCAGGATTTGCTCTCCCCAGCCGCTTGGTCGCCTGGTGCTGGTGACGTTGCAAGAACTGTAATGCCACTTGGCCAGAAAACAGGAGACAGGAGTTAGATATCTGCAGCCTGAAGAAATCCAGACTCGCTGCTCCCCAAAGCAATCTAAACCCGAAGAGGAGTGTGAGAGTCATGCTCTCTCGTGCTTCTCCATTCGATGGGTCCAGGTGTTCCGCAACCTTTTCTTGTAGAGGGAGCGGGATTCAGCGAACTGGGTGAGTCAGTCGGTACATCTTTCTGGTTCTCATGTGCAGTGACTTTTATCCTACTGAAAATGTGCATTTTAATATTTTCTCAGAAAGGAAGTCAAATAAATATTTTCCACTTCCAATTGTGCTTTTGTAAAAGAAGGATGGGATACAGTGACTCCTACAACTAATTATCTCCATTCCTATATCGTGTGTGGGCTCTGAAAAACCCTGGTAAACCATAACACAGCTCAAACTGCCAGAGCACAGGGAAAAACTTACAGAACTGATCTGTAAAACACGACCACATGAGTTTATAACTGCCGTTCAGTTAACTTCCCAAGGGAAAAGGGAAAGGCACAGAGAGGACTGAGATCTCTGAGGACGGGTGCTACATTTGGAGTCATGTCCAAGGTCTGTCTTTTTAGTGGAGATGGAAGGAAGCCCCCAAAGACAGTTTTTGAAGGTTCATTTGCACTGAAAAGCTAACAAAAGACCAAGCAGGAGAGAGAAACCCAGGAGCACCTGCTCGCTGGGGTGCAGCGCTGCTGAGCTGGTCTTGGGTCTCTACCACCAAGGGATTCTCAGGACGTTTGTGCCAAGGTGATTTTAACACCAGCAGTCGGGGGTGTTCAGGGTTGGTGTTTTACCACCAGCAGCCCTTTGATGAGCTAGAAAAAAACACAAGGTTTTCCACTGTTGGCCAGACTACGCTGGATCTGACAGCCTGTGCTAGCCACAAATCCAGACAAAGCCCTTCTGAAGACAAACCTCCTGACCCAAGGTGAGACAGGGTACCCTGTAAGATGGGAAGTGTTCCCACCAAGCTGGGGCTGGCAGTATCCATCGCCAGCTCCCGAGATCCGGCATCCCACTGCCAGGAGGGAGGCCCCAGCTTCAGGTGCTCCCTCCGGCAGACACCTTTCCAATTTTTTCTCAGTTTTGTCATCTAAATGGTTTTATTTGTCATTTTCTGGCCTGTCCTGATATCAGCTCTCACCTGAGCATTAACCCCCGATGGTCTGAGCACAGAAAAAAATGTGACAGCATTATAAGCCTTACTGTGCAACGTCTCAGATGACACACACCCCAGCCAGCATCTCCTGGGTGTCCTGGGGAAGGAAGAGGTGAGATGACCGACCCCAGAACACAATTTATTTCGTATTTAGCAATATCACAGCGGGCAACACTCCCCTTACAAGGCAAACAAAGGAATGGCATGTGCCTTCACAACCACACGCTTGAAATCATATTCTGATGCCCTGCTTTCCTCCAGCCTCTGCTTGCTTAATGCCATAGCAGCTCTCAGTTAGCTTAATGTTCTCAGGATGTTTTTTCCATCATGTGCTACACTTCCAGGAACTTGTACAGCACATTTCCCTCTGCTGCTGCATGAGCGACTTCTCTCTTTATGTATTCCAGCCCAAGTGGTCCGACTCTGTGCAGCGACTGATCCACCAGCCCTTCCTTCTCCAGGGTGGCTTTATGGACCTGCATGCACAATTAGAAATTCAAAAAGGAAAAAGTAGAAGTCTGTTGCAAAAGGAAGCCAGCTGGAAGCCTGAGGCTTTTTATCTTTGTTTCAGTGCTGGGTCTCTGCTATTCCAGGCACAGGGACACCAGCCTTCCCAGCTACTGCCTCCTGTTTACGGCTGGGGTAAAAAGAGTTTGGGGGGCTCTGTATGCTTTCAACTTTGAAATTTCAGCTCTTCCCTAACCTGGAAGAGTCAATAGGTGACTGTTGATATGAATGAATCCATCTGTCTCTTTATACAGTTTGATATGAAGTCCATTCCCTCATTCTCAGTTCTCCTCCTTGGGCTGCAGGAAAAGGGATGGCAAACTTAAAGACGTGGGAGAAAAAAAAAGCAGTGAGCTCCCCAGTCTGTTCCACCCATATGAGAGAGAGAAGAACTGGAAACCCTGGGACACCTTGCTCCATGAATGACAGAAGTGGGACACCTCCCAGGAAACGGAGGCAGGTGAAGCAGAGCAAGTGAACGGGGTTCATCCCTTCCTGGAAGCGTATGCTCGTGTCCTTGCCCGTGGAAAGGGGTTCTTGCTGCTATTACAAAGCCCTTCAGAAGCTGCCTGAGAAGATAAACACTAAATAGCTTAGAAAGCCCAGTGATTACAGAGGCTCAGCTGGGATACCTTTTCCTAGGTCTCCTAAAATCCCTTTTGCCCATTCCTGACTGTCCATGAGCAAAGCCAAAGCTCCGCAGAGTTTCTGTGGAGAAGCCTGGCTGGCAGAGGTCTTTGTGCAAAGCCACAAGATGAAGGTTCCCGCGCCGTGTAACCAATGCGCAGTTTTGCTGGAAGCCATCCAAGCGCTGAGGTCACCTGTGACTCGTAAAGAAGAGAAACTGTTTGAAGGCAAAAATGTTGGAAGACTGATTGAAGGAGGCAGAAGGACTTCATTCCTGTGTCTACGTGAAGGGGCCAGTTCTCCTCTACAGGGAATGCTACGCAGTCATTTACAATCGTAAAGAGGCGGTGGGAAAAGCCACCCTTTATCGCAGCAGTGCACGCAAGCGAGTCTGGACACGGAGCAGTCGTTACCAAAGCCCTGTCTCCCATCTTCCAGCACCCACGTAAATATTCCTATATCGTATGTCTTCCATGAGCTTCTAACGTATCAAATTCTCATCAGTGCCATTAATTGTCAGCTATTTGCTCTCGCAGATTTGTTTTACATCCAGAAATGAATACCAGCTCTTCCCTGCCTCTCGGGACACAGTGGTGGTAAATGCTGATACAATCACGCTCAGAGCACAAGCAATGATGCATCCCACTGCCTAGCCAAGCAAAACTTTTCCATACGAGCGCTGTGAATTCACAGCTATTGCTAGCAGCTTTCCATGGAGAGACTTTGTGTATCCTCTTGCAATATAAACTTACCCAGAATGGTTTTGAAAGACCGTGAACTCAATCCTGCCAAAAATAGTCCGTGCAGCCAAAAAAAATCAACAGAAGATCTTTAGCATTTGAACTGGCCCGTGAGTTGCATTTTTCACCTTTTTTCAAATGATATGTTTCTTGACATCCATGAAACCTTCATTTGACTTCTAATACCCCTGATTATCCCTCTAAGTGCAGCAGACTGCATTTTAATTATAACTTCAGGGCTCAGCAAGCAGTCAGCTTCGTGGGCATAACGGAACAGCCACACCAGCAATGACTTTAGCCCTAAAAGCGTCTGGGCGCAGGCTGGCAGACGTATCCTAAGAATGTGTTTATTTGCATTTGGTTTATGTGGTTTCGGTGACCTTTTGTTAAAATCAGCCAGTGACTTCCAGGAGGCAAGTTACATACTCGCTAAAAAGAAATGCAGTAAAATAATCCAGCCTGAGTCCGTTTGCTGAATATTACATTTCTGCTGAATGTCACATCCCTGTCTCCAAGCCAGGGATGACTGAGGGTAAGGTTAAAATAACGTTATCAGTGGACGGGATGGCTGCGTGGTTATTGCCCCCTTGTTCCTAATGAAGAACAGCAGCCCAGAAATATGGGCTATGGGGAAACTGGGGCCCAGTGACCATGTGGGGCTTCCTCTGGGGCCCGTCACCTTTACAGGCTGTTTCATAGCTGGGGAGTGCCTGTCTCTTCTGCTAAGTCTTTGACCAGCCCCGGGGAAAAAATGAGCTGCTCGTCTCCTGCCTGATGCCTACATGGCATTCTTTGGTCTCGCTGGGCTTGTGCAACCTCCGGAGAGCAGCAGCAATTTCTTGCTGTTCCCTCATTGCTCCAACAAGACCGAGAGGGAAGCTGGGATCCCTCAAAGTGATAAATCCACGCCGACGCTCAGGTGGCTTCAGCAGCTTCTCAGCAGGTAAGCCTCCTGCTAACTTCACCAGAGAATGCTGTCAAAAGTTTGCTTGGTCTTTGGGCCTTTCAGGGTGCCCGTTGTTGAAACCCAGGTTCTGCCCAAGAAAATACCGTAAGCGCAAGAGGTAACACTGCACAAGTTATCTTTGAGAGACACGCTGTTAGGGTGTTAACAACTCCCGCTTCTCACAACGTGAAGCATGGTTAGTTACTGCTAGTGCGAACAGAGTCTTTGGTTTAAGGTAGTATATGAGGATTGTTGCTGGAACAGGCTGTCTCGGCATTCTCTGCTTTTCTCAAACAAAGCTTGGTGCAAATTCACGCTCATTTAAGTGCAATAGTTTTGCAAATGCTTTTGTGATGATTTTTATCATGAGTTCAGGAATCCAAAGCCAAAGATGAGCCTTAGTTTTGGCTTTGTTCACTTTAGACATGCAAGTTGCCTGCCTGTCTGTAAGTCCCTATGTGAGGTGCGTTAGAAAATACCCACGGTCTGAAATTTAGACTACATCTGAAGGACAAATAAACACACATGCCCAGCCTCCAGGTTTAGAGGCTGAGGAAATGGTCTGTGGAGAACCTGTGGCACGAAGGGCTCACTCTCAGTATCCACCGCTGTTAGACTGGTCCACGTCCACCCAACTAAAGACCTACATGCAATGTGCAACTCCATTTTCAGTTTGCCATTTTATTTTTTCACACCTCGTGCTGCTAAGTAAGTGATTTTTATTGTGGGGAGGTGTGCGAGCAATTTCTCTTTCACCACAGTGATCAGAAGAGCAGAACTTCCTATACGCTTTCCGCTCTTACAGTTATGAGCTGAAAGACCCACTGATTAAAAACTCTCTGTCGCCAATTAGCCTGCGGTGTCCTCCTGTCACGGTGTCCCACGTAGGTATGAAATTCCTCCTGGCAGGTCAGAAGGGTGCGTATAACTCAAAGCTATTAACTGATTTGGTGGTCGTAAATGAATATTGTGACACATCTGCTGAAAATCTCAATCAAGCAGGCAGCCACCAGCGATGAATTTGGCTAAGATCGAAGCTGTTACGGCTCTTCGGGGAGTCCGGAGGGGCTGGAGAGCAGCCAGGTCTCGGAAAGCAGGTAGGAAGGTAGTGATGGAGACGGCTCTTCTGTCATCAGCCCGGAGGGGTGAGGGACCAGGCGCGTTTTAGGTCAGAAAAACGAGATCCGTTCGCTGAGCTCGTCGCAACAGAGGTTTGGTGTTTCAGGGGAAAGGTGGACATCTTGAAACGGGGGGGTTTGCGCCAAACTGCAACAGAAATACTTACTTTTGAAATTCAGCGCAAAGGATTTTGGGAAAAGGTCAGGAATGTTTGTATAGGAGATTCAGAGTCTCATGCTGGAATTTAATGTTGTTTTCATCGTTTGACTTGATTGCATTCTTTCAAAATATATCAGCTGTCAAGCAGGGCTGCTGCTGGCATTTCATACTATAACAAAACAGCAGACATGTTTACAGTTTAGATTTTACTTTAGGATCATTATAGGCAGCAATGACTTGGCTGGGAGTAAAATAACCATCCTTTGTAGATCAAAGGCCCTCCTTTGTTAGAGCGAAACGAAACGCTGACGCTATTCTTTAGCTCTGGACAGAGTGCAGGATAAAAGTGAAAAGCAGATTAAAACATTAAATATAACACCAGTACACGTGTTGTTTTTTTTTTTTAAAAAAATTACCCAAAAAGGAAATTTTCTTAAACTTAAAATGCTGGTGTTCCAGGCGTGTTTCCAGTTGGGTAACTTTGTGATCAGCGCCAGTTACTTCAGAGTACCTTTTTTTGACATGTTTTGGCAAAAAACTGCCCAGCCCCGTGGACAAGCCCCCGCAGGCCCAGCCACCGGGCCTGCCTCCGGGCCAGGCCAGCCGGCCGGGCCGTGGCCGACCACCGAGACAGCCTGTGGGGCTGGAAGGGCAGGAGATGGAGGAGAAGACAGAGGAGGAGGCCAAAGGCCAGCGTGAGGCAATCTGTGGGCTGCCTGCGGGGGAGGTGGTGGTGGTGATGGCCACCCCCTTCCAGCCTTCCCTCAGGACGGGCCCGGAGGCAACGGAGCCGGGCAACGGCACCGGGAGGTCTGAGGGGCCGGGCAGGGCGGGCAACGGGAATGAGGGGGCACAACGAACACCGACTCCCGCCGCGGCGGCGCTGAGGAAGCGCG
>NW_009648947.1:134564-138732 GCF_000708025.1 Charadrius vociferus | reverse complement strand
TGGGGGGGGGGGAGGGGGGGGGATCTGTGGGACTGAGGTGGTGTTGGGGTCTGGGTGCTCAGAAGGGGCTGAGGGGAGTTGTGTGGGGCTGTTGGTGGCAGTTTAGGAGCCTGGAAGAAGATGGAGGGGTCTGTGGGACTGCGGTGGTGTCGGGGGTCTGGGTGCTCAGAAGGGGCTGAGTGGGGCTGGTGTGGCAGTTTAGGGGTCTGGAAGAGGATTGAGGGGGTTTGTGGGGATGGTGGGTGTCAGTGGGGCTGAAGGGCTTGAGGTTGGTGGTGGCTGTAGAGGTCCAGGAGGCAATGGGGATGTTTGTGGGACTGGTGCGAAGGGCAGTAGATGTGGGGGTGCAGGGAGTGGGTGGAGAGGGCTGTGAGCGGGGATGAAGGACCAGGGGCTCGAGAGAGGATGGGAGGCTGTGGGACTGAGGTGGGGTTGGGTGAATCTGGGGATCTGTGTGGGGTTCTGTGGGGCTGGGGGGAGCAGGGGGTCGTGGGGGGAAAGGAGGAGTCGGAGGAGTCTGAGGACTCGGGAAAGGGTTTCTGCACTGCCTCCTCTGCGTGTGGCTAGGGTTTTAAGGGAAGAAAAGGGTCCTGGGCTTTACCCTGATGGTGAGGGGCTCCCCAGGTTCAAGTGACTGGGGATGGTGCCCCGTGGGAGCAGGGTAAGCCCTGGAAGAGATGAATTCAGGCCCGTGATTTAATTAGCAAGGCGAGTGACATTCAGAGGGCAGAGAGGAGACCTGGCAATAATTGGGTGCGTGTGTGAAAGGAATCTTAATTTCTAGGCAGGCTGACAATTGCTGCGCAAGTACTTGGAGACAGTTCATGAAGTCCCCCATCTGGCCCGCTGCGGAAGGCTTTTGCAGTAGTTTTGTGCTTGGAGACTCTCTGATTTAAACAAAGATTTGTTTTCTGTAGGCTTTGGCTTGCTTAGGCTCTTGTTTAGAGTTAGTGACTGTGGTCTCAGAACAAATACGTAGGTATCCCCAGTGATTTGTTTTACAGCAAGTGTGTTGTATCTATCTCTGTAAGCTGAAAAATGAGCAGTGCAAGACTTAATTTGCATAAAATGGACAAAATAAAAATATTTCCAGTTAATCTGAACTCTGTAAGCACGTAGCTGACTGAAGTCAGGGGACCCGGGGAGTGAATAACACTGTAAACATTTTTTCCCTTATGGCTTGCTCTGGTGATTAGCGTTCTGATGCCGTCATTTTTACATTGCATGTGCTTGCTGCCAGATGCTCTGTTACAGATAGAGGATAAAAATGTCAGGCTGGCTGTTTAGCTGAGTTTCTAAACAAGTAGTTAATCTCGGAAATGCTGAATGGTGAGGTTTGAGCTATCCTGAGTCTAGTGCCTGAAATCTGTATTAGTTGGATTTGCTCAGCATGGTACACTAGCATAATTATTCATCATGAAGTAGCGACTAAGGAGGGAAGATCTGCTGCTGCTGTTAATTTTTTAAGTTAAATTGCATCCCATAATCTCCCTTAGGGGTGTCTATTGCTAACATGGCTAAAGCCACTTACTACTCAAGCTGTCTGTAGCTGTTTTATATCACTTAAAGTGTCTGACACTTAATGATCTGTTCTGCTCCTGCGACCCCAAAGGCTTGGATAAACTGGTATCTAATGCAGAGGTAAACTGGCACTTTTTTCAATTAGTGGCATTCAGATCACTAGAAATCTGTTGTAAATGGAACTTTCAGGATCTGCCTTGTGTTGTTGGCATGAGCAGATTTAATTTTAGGGGTATCCTTTACAGGTACTAGCTGTTGTAGGTAAGGTGTAGTTTAATGAGGTACCTAGACAGTCTCTGGTATCTTTACATATTTCTCTGGCAGAAGAAAGTGCAAAGAGAGACATGTTTGTTCCAGTTCTTCACACTTCTGAAAACAAAGCAAGGTATTTTAAAATGTTCAGTTTTGTAGAATCTGAGTTGTGGTTATGTACAATCAGGTTTATGATGTAAGCGCTTATGTGAGTGTGCGTGAACTTTCAAAGAGCAGGGGGATGTTTCAGCTTCTGTAACTTCTTTGAGGAAAACCGTGGTTCAGGGGATGCTTGAATAGTCATTCACAGCAGATGGGAAAACGGTGTTGCTTGTGAAGCTGCTAATATAAACATAGAAGCTAGTTTCTTTCACCTTTTGTTTCTAAACAAACTCTGTCTCTGCTACTGTCTTGCTGTGGTTGAACAGAAAACTCTTAGGCTTTCTGAAGTGCTCATAAACGCAAATGTTACACAAATTACTACAGCCTGTGGTCCTGTGGTGTGTTTTCACGTTTCTTGATATCGCCCCCATACATCTTTAGATCGCAAGTTTGATTTGGAACAAATGTAAGTGTGCTATTTCCAGTTGTTGAATCAGCTGTGGATGGTGATAGGGTGCGTTCTCCGTGCAAAGCCGAAGCATCCACAGGGTCTGGTGTAAGGTCTGCAGGGCTGTACCCATCGTGGTCTCTCCACCAGTGAGGCTGAACCAGTTCAGTGGCACATTGCAGTGCTGCTCCTCTCCTCAAAACTGGAGTTCGGTGTCTTACAGAACCATGGCCTGTGTTTTTAATTAGGTTGTGGCTCTTGCAAATGAAATAGTGACTTGCTTAAGATTATTTGTGGCTGCTGGTCTTTCTGTGTGGCGTGGAGGCAGGACAGATATTATGGCTTATAGTAAAAACTGCTCACTACTGTCCTGTATGCTTATGCCAGATTTCCACTGTTAGGCTATGTGATTCTGGCCATGTGTCTGCCATAGGAGGAATTGTTTTTGACATCTTCAGAACTTTATAGAGAAGAAAACTAGAGAAAACCGGCTTGGCTTGTTGTGTGAGATGGATTTTTATTTTGAAAAGCTGCAGAGTTCTTTCTGAAAGCAGGAGTCTGAAAGCAGGACTTGCTATATGGCAGGCAGATGGTGTCTCTGTCAGAAATATCTCTTGCCATTCCCGTGAAAAATGTTCACAGCCATCCCAACTATAAGATTTTGGGGGGAAAAAAATTGTGGTTTTCACATATTTGAATGTGTCAGATTTCACTCGTACCAGGCATGATTCAGCAGTAGATGGGATAAAGGTACAAAGAGAGAGAGGAGTTAGTCAAGGGGACTTGACTGAGATGAATTCAGTGATGGCCGCAGGAGCAAGAGGTGTTGGAGCGAAAGCAGGGGAGGGGTGCCGGGTGATGGGGGAGTTGGGGAGGAGAAAGAGAAGTGCTACTTGCTGGGGAGAGACATCCGGAGCACCAGAACCTTTTTTTGGGGGTGTCTGTGAATGCTCTTGGCACTGTGATCCATAGCTCTTTGCAGTTGGTTCATACGCACAGGACCAAAAAAGATTGTCCGTAAACGTGAAGACAGTATTGCTAGTCTTATGGAGTGGCTAACTATTTAGGCATGATGATACCACCTGATCATACTACTTTTTTCCAGCAACCACCCTGTGATGCTAAACATGCAGGGTGGATGGTATTAAATTAGTGATGAGTTCTTCAGTAGAAGGTCTGTGCTTGATTTAGTGACTTTCAAATTTTTCTGTGAAATCAGAATGTGGTGTTTGCTTGATGATGAAATGCTCCATTGATCTGCTTTTCACAGGATCCTGTGCTATAAAGGCACATGTATCCCTGCTCTGCAGGTGGTGAACTAAGGTTTAGTGAATAAATAGCCATTAATATTAGGTTGCTAGTTTTAATAATTAAAGATTTGATCTGGTCTATTTAAAGTACATAGCATCATTTAGCACTTAATGCATTCACGGTCTAGCTCTTAGACCTTCAGCTGTGGGTTCCTGGCAGTTCTGCAGCTCAGCCTCACAGGAGACCTCGGGTTATACCCTCTGAGTACAAGTACCGGAATCAATATCTGCCTGTGAAAACTTGGCTTAAGCAGTTTTTCTTGCGTTGTGGGCAGTTCTTTCACAGCATTCATGAGATAGCATCTAATTGTTCACAGCAGCAACAAGGTGCTTAAGCAGTGAGGACAATCCTTCCTGTTCTTGCAGGTTTGAGTTGGTTTTTTTTTGGAGACTACATACCTTTCAGCTGTGAAATTGGTCTTGTGGATAGCCCTTCTCATCACATGGCTCTGGTTCTTTTTAGAGACGGGTCTAACCTGGATGCTAAATAAGACTTTAGTCCCATGGCGGGGGGGGGGGGGGGGGGGGGGGAAAA